>NC_079497.1:114145292-114468256 GCF_030052815.1 Hevea brasiliensis | reverse complement strand
TGGGCCACCACCTTAGTTATATTATATTACTTTGGCAAAAAAAATATATATATTATATTATATAATTTATATTTTCCATTTGCAAAAGCATAGCTATCAACATCAGCTAAAATACAATATGTTAATGTAATCTGCATAGCAATTTTGCTCCATTTTTGTACAAAATTTAAAAGAAAAATCACCAAAATGATAACATTTGAAAATTTCAAGTAGAACAAGAAGCTGCCAAGAGTTAAAAAAAACAAAACAAAACAAAAGCTGCCAAGCGACAAGAAGCTCCAATAGGGCTTTTTAATAATTTGAACAAAGAAATGACAAAACAATTCTTCCCAAGGGATTTGATTAAACTGTATGAAAAGAGAAGCTACCAAGTAAAATGGACCCCTTGTAATCAAAGCCAAATGACAAGCAGCATTCATTTTGTCCACAACAGTCAACTATTTATCAAAACAAACCATACTTTCTAGAGTTCAAATTTATCCAGAATATGGGTTTTCAATTGTTAAAAGTTAAATGCACAATTTGGTTTCTTATTTCCTTTCAGTTACCTACCCTTGCAACCCTAATCAGTGGAGCCTTAGAGCGGTGATTTAAATTTGAAAATATTATTAAAAAACTTATATTAGCATTCTAATCAAATTTATACTAAAATATGTAAAATTACAAGAAGAGAAAGAGTTACTCTGACTTTTTTAATTGACAATAAAAAAATAACCAAGTAGACATTACATTCTACAGAAATGAAGTAATGGTGAATGAAATGACAATTTTTGTGGGTCAAGAAAGAAAAGTAATGTGGGTCATATTTGTTCCTGATTTCAACCATACATGTACATGTGCTTTGCCTTCCTGTTAAGGGCATGGAAAATCAGTATCATTGGGGCTGATTCTTATCCGAGTAAATTACTCCAGTGGACCATCCAAAACTAGGCCAATGTCTTGCATTATACCTAAGATGAGTGGAACACAACGAACACATAGGCCATATGTTTCCCACCTATAATAATTGTGTACTTGAGCATTTATAAATGCTCTTTGAACTGCTTTAAGAGTACTTAATATGAACAAATGGACTTTGAAAAATATTCATTATTTAGGGGCCCAATGACTCAAAGAATTAACATGTGTGGATCACAATCATAACACCTTTTTGAGGATTAATCCAAAGGCTATATCATCAAAATGTAAAGTAAAGGGAGGATTGAGGTTGTCATATGCTTTGTTTAGAAAGAAAGCAACATTCAATGATATAGTGACTTTGTGATGTTGATAATTTGCCTTGAACGCCCATCAACCAACTAAAGCAATGTGATAATTTTTATGGTGGGGCATATTTACTCGCTGGGACAAGGGAGAAATGAAAAAGGAGTAATATGGCTTAATGGTTAAGCAGTTTTGCCGAAACCCACTGCAAGATTTCTTTCCTTGTATAGCATCTATTTGATATTTTTATTACAATATCACAAAAGATAAGATATCGTAAATTAAAGGTAATCTAATTGTTCATCTTCAAGTTCGCTCATCTGCACATGAAATTGTCTTGTATGGCCATTACTCTTTGCACATGTTGTCTAGTCTTTTCTTAAATTTTCCTGTGCCTGTTTTGACTCATCATACATGGTCTAAAGTGCAATGCCCTCAGGTATGTGGAGAGAGTAGTAAATGATCTGAAAACTTTTATTACAATTAAAGATTGGAAACTTAACCATTATAAGATGCCTTTTAAGGGCACAAATCTTGCATTGAATCCAACTATCACCACTCATAATAAACTATGATATCAAGAGTTGAAAGAGGCCATTTTTGAGAACCTGCATGGAAACATTTTTAATTTCATTGTATTGTTTAATTTATTTATAATATTAATAATAAATAATAATAATTATAGTGATAAGTAGCAGTGATGGTGATAATAAGATAGTTAAATAATAGTGGCGACGATAAAATAAAATAATGACAGTAACAGTTATAAGTATGGTAAAGGAGATCGTAAGCGGTGATTGTGGCTGGAGTAACAGGGGAGAAGTAGTGGTAACGGTGGTAATTTTGTACATATTTACCATTATCCATTACCCACATTAGAGGCTCATTTAAAAAGAGTTCCCGAGGAATATTCTATAATCCTCCTCACTAAAATTGGAAATATTAGGACGTTACCTACTGTATGTTCGACTGAAAGTAGTACCCTCAGATAGGAATAATAGGGTATATTAATAACAGCCAACGGACTAGATCTAAGGAGCACATACTCTCTTGCAGAATTTCATCAAAACGTCATTAAAAGTGAGAAAATGTTGGAAAGAACATTTCAACATTCCCGTGCACATGCATCCACCGCATGTTTCTCACTGACACTGCAACCGCCGGTGCCAACCGCCAGACACGCCAACCATCTCGCTGGTAAACTAAGGCCACCGTGAAGTCCACGGTGGTGTGTAAAAGTTGACTTGAGTGGATAAATCTTCACCGTTGATCTCATCAAACTCAAAGCAGGGAGGAGAGTGAGGAAGGATTAGTTAAGCAGTCAATTCATAGAAAAATAATAGAAAATATAAAAGTAAAGGTATTGGATACATCAGATTATCGTCAGAGCCAACGGTTTCTGTGTCAGCTGATAGTAACAGTAACGGCTGACGCTTTTGCTTTTTCGTCTTTCGGTTTTCTTTATTTAAGAAGATTTTGATTCGTTTTAACAATGGTCGGTTAGGGTTTTCCTTTTTGGATCAACCAATTCTGAATTGAAATTCACGCTTCTAAGTGGACTGAACCTTGGTTTCAGCGAGAATGGCGGAGCTGAGAGGAGGGAACACGTGGACGGAGGAGCTTGCGAGTCTGGTAGCGGACACCGGGATAAGATATGCTGGTGCTGCCGCCGGGGAATCTATCGGGTTTTCGGCTCCGGCGTTCAAGAAGTCGGGATTTGTCGACGAGGAAGAAGTCAAAACAGAAAGTTTGAAGGAGCAGGTGACAGGGTTTTTGAAATCGTGGGGGGAAATGTTGTTGGATTTAGGTAAGGGGTGCAAAGACATTGTGCAACAGAGTTTGATCACTGAGGATTCCTTTATAGTGAGAAACGTTGGAAAGCCAATGGCTAAGGTCTCAGATCGATTCAAGATTTTGAACGAGTTCTTGCCTGAGGATCGCGACCCAGCCCACGCCTGGCCTGTGATATTCTTCGTTTTTATACTCGCGCTTGCTGGTATAATATTTTTTCTCCGTATCAAACCATTGTTCCTTCAACAAACGGAGTTCATGCTTTACTTTTAGCAGTGTCTAAATTTTTTAGTTTTGGTTAAAAGTATCTGAATATATTGTTAGAATTGCCACTATAGCTGCTTATGCAGCTATTTGATTAATTTCATACTTCACAAGGATAGATTGCTATGATTGAGAAAGTTTGTATCGGGAAAAGCTGCTAAATTTTGGTTATTAGTATCATAATATAATGCTGATCGGAAAGGTGATTGGCTTGGATCTTTTAATGGGGTTATCTTTGCTTCAAAAGAGCTAAAGGGAGTGATAGATGCATCTAAATCCTTGCCACTTCAGTTAATTAGGGCAATGACTTGAAAAAATCCCTGCATATAAATCCCATTTCCCCCTTTCAAAATTTATATTTCAATAATGTAAATGTAACTGCCAGCTCTTCCATTGGTCTTAATACACACACAAAAGACACACTAGAATGTTAGTTCAGATTACCGTTATCAACTGAAATGGAGAGTTGCAACTTGCTCCTGCTGTTCATTGATATGATCAGTTATGTGGGTACCTGAAACAAAATAATATGACTGATGATGTAATTTATTGATGTTTGACAATGTGCAGCTCTAAGTTTAAATACCACACATGATACCTCAGTCCCAGCAGTAAAGAGAGTGCGCATACATCCTCCTAGTGCAAATCGCATTCTGCTTCCAGATGGTAGGCAAATGGCTTATCATGAAAATGGTGTCCCTGCCAACAGAGCGAGATTTTCCATGATTGCTCCACATTCTTTTATTTCTTCTCGACTTGCAGGTATAAGGCAATTACTGCTCTTTGTTTCTCTAAAGTAATTTTCATGGAACTCAACTTGGCGAAAACTAATTTGATAATAATTTGTCAAATAAATTTTCCATAAAAGGTATACCTGGAGTTAGAACATCATTACTCGAAGAATTTGGTGTTCGCTTGGTCACATATGACCTTCCTGGTTTTGGGGAGAGTGATCCTCATTCCAGCAGAAATCTTAACTCATCAGCCCTTGATATGCTCTACCTAGCAAATGCTATCAGTGTTAATGACAAGTTTTGGGTGCTGGGTTATTCAAGTGGAAGCATGCATGCTTGGGCTGCACTCAGATACATCCCTGATAGAATTGCTGGTACATTAACCTTTTTTTTTTATCAAATTTATAAATTTGTTATTTTTATAGATAATTTTGGATGTTTGGCATAATCAGGCTGATGTTATTCTTAGGCCCCGCAAAATGGACTTCATTTTACATGTTTATAATTTCTTATGATCTAAAGTTGATACATAAATAAGTACATCTATATGATTTTTTGTCAAAGATTGTGGGGCACTGGTGATCACTGAAGTAAAATGACTTACTGTGATTAACTGGATTTGCAGGTGCTGCCATGATTGCCCCAATGATTAATCCATATGATCTGGGCATGACAAAAGAAGAGATCAGAAGAACATGGGAACAATGGTCATCAAAAAGGAAATTAATGTACTTCTTAGCTCAGAAATTTCCAAAATTTCTCTCTTGTTTTTATCGCCGAAGCTTCCTATCCGGTTTTCATGGTCAAATTGATAAGTGGATGTCTCAGGCACTTGGAAGGAAGGTTGGTTTTTCATAATTTTGAATTACTTAAAAAAACCTGTCCAAATTTCTCCATTTGCATCTTCAATTTTAAGCTTTTCAATGATGATCTCCCTGTAAGAATTTTGATTATTTCCAGAAAAACTGATAGTTTGCATGCAAAGATATGATATCACTATTTTGTTAATACAAGTTTCTGATTATTTCAAAGTTCATCTGTTTCATAGCCTTCCTAAATAACAACTGATTATGAAGTGTGTATTTATTGTGAAAAAATTGTATATTAAAAAAAATTACACTTGATACACATGCAGGACCAAATTCTGATTCAGGATTCAACATTTGAAGAATTTTGGCATAGGGATGTGGAGGAGTCAATCCGCCAAGGGAGCACAAAACCATTCATTGAGGAAGCTGTACTACAGGTGTCAAACTGGGGTTTCAACTTGGCAGATCTACATGTGCAGAGGAAGTGTCAGAGGAAAGGCATTCTCCTTTGGCTTAGGTCCTTGTACAGTCAGGCAGAATGTGAGTTGGCTGGATTTCCAGGCCCAATTCACGTATGGCAGGTTTGCACACATTTTCTTCTTTATTATTGCTGTTTTGTTGGCCTGCTTTGTGGTTCATTGCTGCATGACATTCTGATAGGATGCTATAATTTGGTTGGTTTGTGAACTTTCATTAGAATCTGCTGTCTTAAGGACATAAGAATTCCTCTTCTTTTAAACCATGTGAGCCCTGCATATGCTCTCTGCCTTCGCACGTGTGTGCTAATTGACACTTCAAGTGCTGAACATTATAGTTTTGAACCTTTTTTATTGTGAAAATATTCAAAGATTTTGAACAAATTTGTTTGAATCCAATCCATCTTGGGGTGATGTTTTGCAATAATGAATTAGGTTAGAGTTCTCTCTTTCTTCCCTTCATCTTTTTCCCCTTCTTGGAAAACGGGTGTTAAATATGTGGTCTAAACTCTAAACTAAAATCCTCAGATCTTGCTGTCTCTACTTTGTGTTTGTGGTTCATGGCAAAGCAGCTTAGCCATGCTCCTAAATTTGTAACTGTTATAATTTTAATGTAGTTATGGTTATTCTGTCATTCAATTAACAGAGATTTTGTTTGATGCTGAGCAGGGGACAGATGACAAGGTAGTGCCACCATCAATGACTGACTACATAAGCCGGGTTCTACCTGGTGTCATCTTGCATAAGCTTCCAAAGGAAGGCCATTTTTCTTTTTTGTATTTTTGTGATGAATGCCATAGGCAGATATTCTCTACTCTTTTTGGAGATGCTCTAGGTCCTCTTGACAAGATGGTGGAAATTAATGAAACTTCATTTAAAGGAGAGATGGAAGAGGTATCATCCTTCACTGATTCTACTACAGGAGATATGTGACTATAGATATATACTCCTTTTCCCCTTTTTGGTGAATTTCTGATGTAAATATCACAGCCACGGTTGGCTCCTGATCTCAGTGGAGCCTAAGATGAAATTCTAAGGTATGATTTTGTTTCAAAATTTTTGGAGGATAATCACATTCTGAGGAAAGCAGTTAAAAGCGAAGAGGCAGCAATTTTCTATGAAGGTTTTCCATTTCTTCATTTTCATTAGGCTTTATGATGCAATCTGTATTAATCATTTAGCTATATAGCACCGAGTGGCTACATTCTTCCATGAAAATAACATCTAATTATTACTTCTATTGAAAATTAACCTTCTTGAGAATCAATTAAACTGCACAGATGAGAAATGCCCACTGTACTAATTTTTAAAGACTGGGGAAGGATGGAGTTTGCAAGCATGATTAGTGCAGGATTGGATCTTGCAAAAGGGTTTGTGAATGGCGTTCCCTTACTCCTAGAGTTAGCCAATGACTAATGGGACTTGTCAGTTAATGTTTTTGTTCTCAGAACAGGGCATCATGCATAGGCACATTCTGAGTAATGCATTTAACTAGGGTTGCTTGTGGAAGTGAGAATGCTTTTTTTTTCTCTTTTTGTGTGTGTGTGTCCTTGGGAATGCGAGACCAATGCCATGGCATGTGCATGACCATGTTTTCTTCCCGAAAGTGGGCAGAGTTGGATTGGTTTGGGTCAATCAGGCAGTATGAAATTAGGATCTCCAGGCTGGAGGGATTATAATTCACCCTTGACAATATAAATTTTAGTACTACTACTGAAACTATTGATGAATTGCCCTTGAGAATAGAGGAAGTCATTTTGCAGTTGAATACGTTCATGGGGCAAGACTCCTTCTATTGCATGACTAGAAATAAATGGACTTTCTGAACTTTGAGTCAAGGATCAATGCATGGAACTTGTCATTTACTGCTTGTTTAGAAGCCGCATATACAATGTCAATACCCATGGCTACAAAACAGAACATTACGATTATACTGGTGAAACAGGTTTTATTGTGGAATAGATTATTGTCTCCAGTCCCTTCATATTATGGTAATGATCAATAAGTATGGCCATGATTCAGTTCAAGCTCCAAATTGAACTGAAATCAATTTGATTCGACTTGACTAAAATCTCCTTTGTATTGGATTGAAACTAATTATCTGATTTTGAATTAAAATTGAATTTTCTATTAAAAAAAATAAAAAATAATCATTAGATTTGATTAAATTCGATTTGTGCTGGAGTCAAGCGGAATCGAAACTAAAATTGAGACTCTGTGGTCCAATCACATTTCCCTTGAACCAATAAATCGGAACCATCGATTGTAAAACGGACTGAACCAGAGGACAGGCCTAATAATATATGGTTGTTATAAGATAAATTTATTCGAAACCGTTGCACATAAAATTATCTTATGCAACGAGGTACTGTTAAGTATAGAGACAGTCACAGGTACTGTTCTAACCCCTAAACTCCAAGTTTTCTACAGGTTTTCTTAGCGTTGTCAGATACAACAGTTGGGGTTTCTAATCCAATGCCACATCTCCAAACAGTAGCAAAGCCAAGGATTCAGCAGCTTCAAGATTTTGCCCAATATCAACTTACTCAAGAAGCGATGAAGGAATTGTACTTGCACATAAAGGGTATTTCTGTTTCAAATACGCAAGGGGACCACATGTTCAAATCTTCAGACTTGTGAGTTGTCCCATAGGAAAGGTACTTTCCTTGATCTTAAACAGTAATGTAAGGCATACTTCCAGTGGACATGGTATTTAGGCCAAGAACTAATATTCTTCAATGAAACCATCCTTTCAACGCTTTGGGTGATGAAAAGCCATGAATATGCCTCAATACATATTCATTTTGCCCTGATAATAATTTGGAGAACAGATAATGCACAGAACAACAACATCAAATGTCTCAAGAATGAGCAGCAATTATGAATCAATTCATTCATTCAATCAATCAAGAAATTCAAAGAAAGGAGACAATTGCAAGGTGTTCAGAGTCAATTTGGAGATTATTTCGTCATAAATTCATAATACAAATATCAAGGTCCAATCAGATTAAATATAAACAAATAGATAAGGACAAATAATAAGCAGTACTTCTGAAACAACTAACCAACGAGATCAATTTCACCCAAATTCAACACTTTCTCAGTAATGAATAAAAATTATCAACAACAGGAGAGGATTCAGAAATTGAATGAACCTTATTTTCCTCTTTTTCTTGTGTTCTCTAAAGAATCGTAATTGTTTCACACTTATCCCTCAAATATTAGAAGTTTTTAGCCCTCTCAAGTGGCCACACCACTTTCCGAATTTAAGATGCTCTCCACCTTTTGTGGACCCGACTGCCGCCTAGGTCTGGCTGGTGAAGGTGGGTAAGAAAGCCGTTTCTTAACTGGCCCCAAAGTCCCTTTTTCCTTTTCTGGTGTACCATTTTTTTCTTCCCCCAGTGGACTCTGCACCCTGGACTTTGCTCTTGCAGATTCAGTAGGTACCATGTAGCTTGGACCTGTTGAAGAGATACCAAGGCTCTCATCATCCTGCACAGATGATCCTGCAATGCTATGCCTTCTATATCGATCTGAATGCATGCTGGCCATGCTTCTGAAGTCATCATCAGGAGCCCCAAAGCTGCCCCTTGGACTTGCTGACTTCAATTTTCTAGCCACTGTAGAAGAAGCTGGCTTGGAAGAAGTTGAAAGGGAAAGAGGGCTCATTGTTTGTCTTGCCTTCTCACTGTCTATGGGTGAGAATTTATCGGAATTGAGCTGGTAGCGAGCATAAGACTTGCTGATTTCTCCTCCGACTGTGCTGCAGCTTGCACTCTTCAAGGATGAGTGGTCATTATTGAGTTCTTTCTCGGTCATGCTCCGGCTCTCCCATGGATGGGTCGCCATCCATCGTTCCAACCAGCTCCAACCCCAGGTGGGATTGCCCGAGTTCATAAACATAGGATTTGCAGATCTTGAAGAGTCCTTCCAGGTTTGCTGTCAAGGGATTTCAAGCAAAATTCGGCTTAGAAGACGGTCTAAATAAGTTTCAACAAACTTGAAGAAGTGAGCACAGGCCATTTCATTATTGCAGGCAAATCATATAATGAAAGTTCAGGGTATCATCATATAACAAAAGTAAACTATATACATGCAATTATTTTACAATTGTTAGGGTTTCAATCCTAAGACTTTGACCAAGCAGATAATTTACTTATGCATGAAGTTATCAAGCTACTTTAATTGGCTGGCTTATCTAATCCTAGTTTTTCAGATCTTAAAGAGCCAAAGCAGAAACTAGTGAAGACATTTTTAACAAGCATGTAATACTATTAATGCCCTCATGCAGGTTAAAATAATGGGAAAAATTGATCACCTGATTCGAGAATGAATAAGCCATAGCTCTTTCCCTTCTCATAGCTGCCTCGTACTTGTTTAACAGGTTAGCTTCAATCTGTTCCTTTGACTGCAGGCTGTCATCCCATTCCTCTCCCATCTGTTACAACATCCATATGGTTATACTCAGCAGAAGGGACAGGGCTTAAAAACCACCAGCAGTAGCATGTTATTCCACAGAAGAAATGAGATGCAGGTATCCTAAGCAATGTTCATCTTGATTAAAAATACCATGTTTTTGATAGCCTCCAAATTCCAAATGTAGAGTTATTGAGAAATGGAAGTTTAGCATGGAAACCCTCCAATTACTCAGAGGTTGTTTTTCTCCCATTTGAAGGAAAATTTTCAAATCTCACTAGTTAATTTTCATGGACATAAAAAGCCCAAAACCAACCAGGCAGTGATGTACACAGACTCCCAAATAGCCTGCCTTCATAATTTTGTGTGCACACAATATAGTTCAGCAAATTAATGAGAATTAATCAGATAATAACAAATGGTTCAGTTAGGTGGGGAATTTCAAAATGAAAGGAAACAGGACACACCCGCAACTTCTCAAGCTCCTCTGCATGTTTCTGTAGGAGTTGTCTCTGGAGCGCCTGGTTCTCTTCTGACGTTCTGACCCTCCTCGAGTGAATTTGAGACTGCACTCTGGATAGAGTCTGCATGCAGCGAAGGGTATGTGTGGCTTGCCGTTTTACAGTAGGCCCTTCCATCAGTGATTTGAGCCTCACCAGCCCTCTTAAAGCTCGCAATGCCCTTCTCGCCTAAAGGAATTCAGAAATGCAGGATTAACTTCACAAGTCCACTTATCACCCAATATAATATGATAATAAAAGTTTGAGCTCATACTTATGTTCCTCCACACCTCTCTCTCTCCCTTGTTCTCCCCCCTTCCCCCCACAAAGGCAAACAACGATATATCATTTAGAATGACAGTAAGGCCCAAATTACTAGAGAACAAAAACAATACTCAAGTCGGAAGAATCATTGTATTTTCATTTCTTCTAACCTTAATAATTTCCTAAGGAGTCAGGATATAATTGCTTCACACAAGAGAAAACAATATAAGAATCATGCAAATATATCTTTGTTATTCTTTCTTTTCTTCTCATTTTCCACCTATTTACAGATAACAGGACCAGAACAACATTAGCTCATATTAGGTCTTTGCGAAGCAGCAGTCAAAGTCATTACAAAAATTGGATTTCTCGAGTCTTTGCAAGTTACCATTGTTCTGTGACTTGTGCACAGGAACAAATAAAGTCATATATGCTACCACCATATCATAAATGCTATACAAAAAGCAAGCTGCATTCACAAGCAACTATAGTTATCAGAATTTTGAGTCATAAAGGGAAGATGTTAACACTTAAAACTTCTAAAATACAACAGAAACTGTAAACTTTTTCTTGTGATTCCGTATGTGGCAATTGCAGTTTTACAAGGAAAGACTGGAGGGTATTAGGTCAGTAGTTGGAAAAAAGAATTGCTTCAATATTAGAAGTTAACATGGCATAGTTCTAGAAAGATTTTCTATAGATGGGGGATGACAACCATTACAACTTAAAACCAGCTTGATCATAAAGCTGATTAAGACATCTTTCATTCATAGAAATTCTTTTAAGTAGTGAGTAATAGTTTTGGTTGCTTGCTGTCAATTATTATGGTATTTCTATGAGAGTGAGACGTGCATGTAACCACACAACATACAATGATATTTGATAAATAGACATTAATGATAATACTGTATAATAAACACCATGTATCCTCGGAATGCTGTTTGAATCTTGATTGCGGCCACTTCCTCATTTGATTTTCCAGCAAACTTATTAACCTTCACAAGTCGGACAACCTCCATTGTGGTCTCAACAGGAGGATAAGCGGGTTCAGCATCAGCAGCAACAGCAGTGGCAATTGGAACAGGATAGGCATGTTTGTTCTGATCATTTGTTGCTTCAATTGTCTTTACCTCTTCTGGCTGAGGAAGAACAGGAGGAGCAGGAGGAGGAGGAGAAAGTGCTCTGACATTTTCTAAGGGGGTGGAATCCGAATCCAGTTCATGTTGCTTGCCAAACCATTTCTTCTTTGATTTATTTGATTTCTACAAACATGACATTAAAAGTATTAAAAAAAAAATCCAACATTATTGAAAATTCCTGACAATTGAAAACTAAAAAATTAAGTACCTGGTCTTTCATCTTCTTTGACTCAGGACTAAGAGCTTTCCTTACACTTGAAAACCATTTTCCTTTCCTCCCCATCTTCTTATCATTTAATAGCTCAATCTTTTTAAGCAATACTACAAGCAACACCAGGGAAGTACGTAGGCAACACTAAATTTCCTTGAAATCTAAGAAAAAATTTCCTTGAAATCTAAGAAAATTTGACAAGCATAAAGGGACCTAAAACAATCTTAGGCGAGTCAGCCTAGCATAGTATACAAGTGATTTTAGCTTTCTCAGGTCACATACATAATTGAAAATATTGTTAAGTGAAAATTTTCCATAATTCCATTTACATAATTTCCCCACATTTTCTGAGCAAGCAAACAGAATTCCCACAAAAAAAAAAATAAAAAATAAAAAAATAAAAAAGGCTATCGACAAACAGCCAATTCCAAGCAATGCTGTATTCAGCAAGAACCCATCTTGAACAAAGCCATTAATACCCAAAAGAAAAAAGAAACAGAGAACGAAATTACATAAAACAACATAAAACGAGTGGAAGAAAAAGCAAATCTTGTAATTGGGTCCATAAATTAGAAAAAAAGGAAATAAAGTACCAGCCAGATCTCAAACAGCTTTCCTTTTGATGAACCCAGAGACGGGTCTCTATCTATGTTTCTCTTTTCTGCTATTGAGAGAAGAAAAAGAACAAAAATATGATAAAAAGAGAAGCAGAAGACTAGTATGCAGTATATAGATCTTTGGTTAACAATAACAAGATTTGAATAATGAGTGAATATGAAGAAGACACAGCTGCAGCTGTTTTAGCCAAGTGAGACCCCACTCTCTCTCTTTCTCCTTCAATGGTGAAAATAGGACCCACCACTCCATCATATGTAATCAGTTAAAATCATCTCACTACCATTCTTTCGGTACAGGGAAGGAATCTTATGCCGTGTCTTCTGCGGTCGCTTTCCCGTTTTCGGGCCAATCAATCAAACGTTGTGAAACTGTACAAAGTAACAGTTTAACTGAAACAGTTGAAATCTAATACGATCCCAAAAATTAGCAAGTCCTCCACACCCTCTCCTTGCAAGTGATTTTCAATGACCTATTCTCATTTGATGCAACCATTGCCTTTTAAATTATTTATCTTCAATATATCAAATCGATAAAGCACGTAGAACATAATTTAGGCTTTAGTAGCTAAACTAATTCATTTTTTCTTCTTATCTTTGACTGCCTGGTTAATTTATGATTAGTGTACAGTCAATTGAGTGGGGCATGGGGAGCTCGTGTATATACTCAATTTCTAAGGCATAATCAAATTCTAATGAGTGGATTTCATGTCCCTAATTCAACAACTCACGCCATTATTGGAGTAGGTTTGGCCAGCGTTTGATGCCCTTTCAGCCTCGTTACCAACTCAACCGCACGCCACGTTCTGAAATATCTATATAAGGGTGGTCACCGTCTGGTTTGAGCTGGATTCAGATCAGAATTGGCGATTTTGATTCAATGATTCAGTTTTATTGGCTTCAATTTTGGTCTTCTTATTTCAATTTTAATATTAATTTAATATAAAAAATTAAAAGGATAAAATTTAATTTTAATGTACGTAAATTAATCAAACTAAAGAGGCAGATTGCATTTTATTTGGTTGATAAGGTAATTATGAATTAAGCTTAAACCAAATTAGAAAATGCACAGTAAACTAAAACAAAGAAAGGGATTAATTAAAATATATTGATTTATAAGGAAATAAAAATTAGATCGGAATTAAAATTTATAGAGCTGCATTCAAGAATCATACATACATACATTTTCAGTACACACTAAGACTTCATTTATTTCTCAAAAAATATTTTTTTGAAAAAATTTTTTCATATTTTTTGGTATTTGGAAGCATTAAGAAAAATTGATGAACGAAAAATATTTTCTTGTTAAAAAAAAAAATAAGTCATTTTCTGTTTTCTAAATTTTAAAAATCTTATTAAAATATGAATCTAATTATACATATATAAAATAAATAAATATAATTAATTTAACATTATAATTAATAACAAGTCATTTTTCATGAAACAAATCAAGAGCTTAACAATATCAAAACATTCATACGAAATGCTAGTTGTACCTCTGCCTGAAACAGCTTAGATCCCTGGACTAATAACGGGGGGAGAGCATTTTCACAGCTACTCCAGTGCCATCTACTTCAGTTACTTCATTTTAGTACACATAGCTATTTCATCAAAGTGGTATTTTATCATATATGTAGTGGCCACGCCTGAAAATTCATAGTGACCATTTTAGTAAGAATGGGTTTGATGTAAAATTATTAGGGAAAGAGGGATAAAAATGAGAAATTAAAAAAAAAAAAAAATTAATGGAGAGTCACTTGATACTGACTTTATTATATTTATATAGAAATATATTTTATGAGAAAAAGGGGTTAAGAATTTGAAATCTCCCATAGAAAATTTTGGAATAATGTCCAATTCCTATCACGAAGGAGAAAGGAAGGGACAGAATACAGTGTGGACGAATGTCGGCACCATTTTCTTGAATATGCAATGAAACAAAAAACAAACATATCATATACAATTTAATATTTATAAAATTTATCAAGTGACTCAAATTAGATTTAGTGTTATTTGTTTGAAAATTCACTATCAAAATTTATTAATTTTAATTAAATTTAATTCAAATATAATTAACTTTATATGATGTATAAAGAAGGATACAGTAGATTGATGCCCGGTTTAAAACTCAGCTATTTCTCATTATATAAAGCATTATAATATTTAAAATAATTGAATGGAGAAAAAGGATCATATAGTCGACTCTAATAAGTTTAATATTAAAATCAAATATAAGTTTTTTTTTTTAAATTTGGGAGGAATGTGAATTTGGGTTTTGATTGGATATTAACATGGACAATGTAAAATTAAGAATCATTTTTCTCATATTGGATTTAATCTTTAATTGATAAGCTTTCTCTCTATATTCATACTAAAAAAAAAAAAAAAAGAAATGTAATAATGAAGCTCAAAGGATAAATTTAAATCTCTCTAACACATTTTATGGTGTTGTTAATTTTTCTCCTCTTCATCTGTAGTTGCTATCAACTGCATTGTTTGAAAGATTATCAGATGATTCTTTTTCAATGGGAAATTTAAGCTGCCAAAGCATTATTTTAGAGCAGTCCTCTGGTGGGATTCCCTTTAGCTTGGTCTCATCTTCAAGAGCTACTTGCCTTACAAATTTGATTGAATTCTGCCAAACAAACAAGAAAAAATTAAAATTTTATTGAAAAAATTAACATCCCTATACATAATTATAAAAGAAGAAAAATATGATCATTATTGTCCTATCACCTAATGTCTATATATTTAGATATAATTATGATTTTAATATGGTTGGAGGTTGGCCAAACTTCCAGTAAACCAAAATGATTAATTTCAAAGCATATCCTAATTGTCTACCAGTTGGTATGATTGGAACCCAGCTGCATAGCTGAAGCTATGATTAGCTTTTCATATATATATATATAGAGAGAGAGAGATTCTATCTTCTTCATCTTCATTTTCAGGATGGACAAAATCTCAATTTTGATGCTGATTTTGATTCGATTTTGATTTTAATTAAATAAATAAAATATCTTTGACTCAAAATTAAATGGACTGATTCAAACAGAAATTCAATTTAAAATCATTTTTTATCAATTCGAGTTGACAAGTTTTGAGTCGGATTCCGTTTTAATTATATATATAAGAAAAATAAAGATACTTACCTGTGAAGTGTGTGGAACAGAAGAAGGGCGACCCCATCTCTCAGGATCCCAAAGTATAGAACTATTGAAAGCAAAACTTGAAATATGTATGGGAGGTTTTTCATCAGTTTCATTGTTGATTTTCTTGAGATGCCATCCAATAACTTGCGAAGAATCACATACAGGTCCTTCAATTATCACCTTATTCTTGTTTGCTGATAGTAATGCCATTGGCCATGTCCCAAATACTCTGCATAAACAATTACCCTGTAAATTTTCCAAGCTTTTGATGCTTAATTTCTTTCTCCAGGCTCCAATTCCACGTGCAATTTCTAGTCTTCC
This sequence comes from Hevea brasiliensis, assembly GCF_030052815.1. Lineage (NCBI taxonomy): Eukaryota > Viridiplantae > Streptophyta > Magnoliopsida > Malpighiales > Euphorbiaceae > Hevea > Hevea brasiliensis. The sequence continues at coordinate 114,452,362 of NC_079497.1, read as the reverse complement.
ATTCCAAGATAAAAATATAAATAATTCCATCTCTACGGTGTTAGTACATATATATATATATATATATACTGGTTGATCCAATGCTTTAAGAACAGATCATATATAGCCCAACTGCTCAATCTTTATATTATTCTTACTGTTCTTTATTCTATAAACAAGTTAGAAATAGTCAAAATAAAAATAAAAATGTGAATTCATTAGCTGGGTTGTTTTTCCCTGACCAATTCTACATTTTCTTTTGGTATAAAATGCAACTTGGAAACTTTAAAACTTGTATTTGGTACACCAGAAGAAGTATACCATCTTCCATTTGCCATTGAGATTTGTTCAAGAAAAAACCTGAACTTTGAGATTACCAATCTATTCTAAAATATTCCCTGGAAGCATAGTAACTTGTAAAATTAATTAAACAGCAACTAAATAGCACTAATATTAAAAAATTCATCTAAAAATATTTCATGGCGAGAGATAAGGAAAAAAGACACTTACTCAATTTCTCTGAGCTCGTCAAAGAAGGCAAGATCATAGACATTAGAAAGGCCAGCAAAATGAACAATTCCACTTAGCTTGTGCTGCTCTATGTGTCTAAGAGCAACATTTCTCTGATGATCCAATTCAGCCTGTGGATCTGTAAAATTCTCTTTGGACACAAAGCGCCTATACATAATACCTGTTTTTCTAAGAATCTCTGAGGCTTCATTTGAGTCTGTTTGCCCCTCCACAACAATCCACAGCAATGGTGGAGGAACTAACCTTATAGTATTAGCTAATCTCCTCAAAAACACCCCTTGATACCGATCCTTAGTACTCATTGGCGTGACGATAATTATTAGTCTTCTTGGATTCAACATCAGTTCTTCTTCTTCTTCTTCTTCTCTTTTTTCCAGGAACTTCGCTCTTTCAGATTCTGCAGAACTTGCTGGAATTTGCACGGGAGTTTCAGCTACAAAACTGACATTTTTGGGAGCCTGTGCCTGTGGTGTCACTGCTAGGTGAAACGTATCGATGGGTTGTGGAGAGAAGTGTGACTTGTTTGAGGAAATAATTCGAGTAGAAAAGATTGAATCTTTACCAGTAGCAGTAGGAGCAAAGCCTGTGAAGAACCCCATAACGAAACACAAAGCAAAATGTACAACAGCTTTCTTCCATAACTGAACCTTCTTCTTTGATCTTTCTAAAGATCCCATTTCATCAAACCTCACCGGAATCTAATTTTCTGGGCTTGGATACCGATCAGTGAGTTTTGGTGAAAGAGGATCAATCTTTCAGAGAGATTCAAGAAAGAAGAAGACTATACCATATATAAGAATCGATTTTTTTTTTCTTTGAATGAAGGTGGAAGCCAACAGTTGTACGATGGATACTAGCAAACTCAAAGGCACAAAGTTTTCATTTGAAGTTTTTTGAAGTGGGGAGGCATTGCTTCATTTGGTTGTCTCTTCAAGTGAAAGGAACATTGAAATATGCACACAAGACTACTCAGACTGCACCAAATAGTTGTTGGGGATGGAACCCATCAACTAAATATATTTAGGCAAACAAAAAATAATCTTAATTATAACCACATATAATGTTAACATCATTTTATTACACCAACCTGTTAGTTAGGATTCAAGCTCTATATTTTAAAAATGGAAAGATAATTTACTCGTGTTCTATGAAAATTTCATATAAAGTATACTTAATATTACGTTAAATTTTGTATGCAAAAAAGGAAAGATTACGTTAAATTTTCAAGTCCATTAATTAGCATAATTATGCTGCTTATTTTCTGTGTTGTTTATTGGAATTTGTAATACAAAGATAATATATTTCAACAGCTTTCTTTTAAAAAGTCCTTTTCTTTTAGTCATCCCCAAATAGGACTGAGACTGCAACTGATGCCAGCTTTTACCTTGCCTTCAACAGATGTCGTGTTGTTCTGACTACAGGAAGGCAGACCCTTCTGCTGCTCAGGGGCCTTTCCTCTATCGTTCTCATTTCTCAATACTTTTCTCATAAAGCATGAATATCTACCGCTTTATATATGAATTTTATAGCACATTAATTACTCTTTATAGTCAGTCAATGATTTGAAGTTAGCAGGAAGTCTATGGATTCACTAAACCTGAGTACAGCGCAACTCCTATGGCAGACTAAAATTGACAAAATGCTCAATAAACAAGTAAAACATGTGATAAAAAAAATGAAAATGTCAATGCCATAGAATCCCCAAAACGCCATAATTCCTTAACATTCAGAGACACGAGGCAACGACCGTAAACTTACGAGAGACACAAAACTGCAGGAATAAGAAACTGAATCTGTTCTCAAAGTAACAGCAAAAACAAGACATAACTAAACTAACAACTTCAACCTCACTCTGCAGACGCTTTACTTTTTCTTTGCTGCAGACTTGATGCCTTTGCACCAGTATTTTTTGGATCCTTCTTCTCGACACTCTTGATGACACCAACAGCAACAGTCTAGCTCATGTCCCTCACATCAAAACGACCAAGAGGAGGATACTTAGAAAAGGTCTCCACAATCATGGGCTTGGTGAGACCCATCTTCACAAAACCAGCATCACCATTCTTCGAGAACCTGGGCCCCTTCTCGAGCTCCTGGGCTCCTTCTCGAGCTCCTTACCAGATCGCCTATCAATCTTGGTCAGAATCTCTGAAAACTTAACAGCTATTTCCACTCACTTACACGATTGTGACTAAATTACATTCCCACCTTAAGTGATTTTTAGAAAAGTTCTTTTAATAATAGCAATTATAAGATTCGAATTCTTGACTCTATAAGTAAAATTTGACTGAAAATACAATCTAACTTCTGCAGATCTAATCACCTATTAATTGATGATGTAGTTACTTTTAAAGCTGTAAAATCAATTAAAATTAATTTTATTAAAAAAAAAACTTTTATGTCCTTACTCTTGGCCTCATTAGCAAATTTGCCCTGGTCTGTTTTGTTGATGTTGATTTTGATTAGAGTAAGATTAATCAGTTAACTGGTTTATTAGCCATTTAATTAGAAATTGTTTAATGTTTTCTGCACGCATACATTGTCTTATAGTTATGTGAAATTATTTATATTTAAAAAAAAAATTTACATTTTCAGAAGTGAGAACGCACTACTTCGTGTAATTTCTCTTTTTTTTTTAAATATCTAATTGTTGACATCGATTAATCTATTTAGTTAATCTTTCTTTCTTTTTTTTTTTTTTTTTTACAGTTCTATCATTTATTCAAATTTAAAATTAACTAGAATTAAAAATTTATAGTTGGAAGTAGTAGTGAATGCTATGAATACCCATTGATCGCTAAGCACTACACAATTGGGTCCGAGCACTGAGTGGTAATGCAGAATAAAGAAGCTATTTGTGTGATATTGAAAATGATTCCCAGCTCATGATCATTAAATGATGTATCCAATTATAAAGCTTCCTAGCCCAATCAAAAGCATAAATTTAATTTGACATAGCAATAATTTGAGAAAAATGGAAAGGATGGCTGACAACAACGTTCACAACGAAGACAAGCAGGCTAGTGTTTGTTAGTTTCCCTGTTGACATCATAAGCTACTTTTGCTTGCACATATCAAGGAGGATACCCTACACCTTTCAAGAGTTATCTACATTAGATGCTAACAATGAGGATACCCTACACCTTTCAAGAGTTATCTACATTAGATGCTAACAATGTATGTTCCATATGTTTTGAAATTTCATGAGGAAAAACAATGTCAAAATCTGCATTTATAAAGAACAAATCAGACGATAATTGCATATGCAAACATGCTACAAACTCAGGCGTTCTATTCATTCACACCAACCCACCCTCACATTAAGTTCTATTCGGCATTCTCCATGAGCAAAGAAAGTTAGACGAACTTTGTCATATGTGGAGGGAAGGCTGTATTTTGGCAACGATCACATCAATCAGCCAATTCATCAAGCCCATAGTCCTCACCAAAATATCTATCAACCAAACCATTTGCCATGTTTCTCAGATCTTCATTCTCATGAAACTGAAATCTTTCCATGGCTTCGATCCCATCCTCTTGTTCAACAAGCTTTGGGCCCTCACCATTTGGCATCCCCCTTAAAACCTGCAAGCACAGATTGATAATTGAAGTGCCTCCTTCAAAAAATGATTTGTTCAGAAACAAGATTCTCACCAACTAAATACAAAGATATCATTCTAAATAAAGAATTTTTTAACCCAATTTGAATTCAGTGCATACATTCTGTTTTATCATTCATTCTAACTAAAAAGAGAAACCCATATGATCAGCCAAAAGATAGCTTAGCAAGAAAATAAGACTACCATATATGAATTAACTTGCCATATGTGCACACAATTTTGTTTGCTACAAAAAAGTGTCTCAAAGTGTTAAAAATTTTTAAATAAGAAAGAAATCAAGATCCAATACTTTCTAGAACCAACAATGCAGGGAATCCTCTTACATTGAACCATCTTTCTTCTAACATATTCTAAGTAGTTTATAAATTGTTCAATTGCTAAATACTGGATGATAAATAAATGTAAGTACTTAAAGAATCCAATGCTATTTTAATACAACACTGTATTCAACAAATTTCCTAACAGAATTGAAAAACCGCTTCTAATCTATAAGTTATTAACATGATTAAAATCTAAATTTTCTTTAAAAAAATACTGTTTACATTAATCAAATTCGCATAAGATTTTTTGCTAAACAAGTTCAAAATATTGCTAATGTGCAATGCATATGAAAACTGAAAGGTGCAAACCATATATTGATATTACTTGTTCTAGTACATAGGTTCATGTCTGTCCCATAAGGAAAAGTCACTAACAATGGCCACTAAAGCAAAGGAAACAATGAAAGTAAACCACTGGACAATGAAGAAAACCATACTTTAAATATCAATACACATACTTTGCAGGATATAAGTTGCACATAAATCAGCGAGTACATCATTTACTTACCAGCTCTATAAATTGAAGACCTAGTCTTGCAGCCTCTGTATCAACGGATCTAACCAAGTCAATAAAAGCAGGAAGGCATCCTCTACCAACAAGGGGAACTAAGTGCTCCAAAATCAGGTCTGGCTTTCCATTGCCTTCTGCTGGGGCAACACAGAGATTACCCAAAACATAAGCTACTTCTTTTCTTATGTCGAAGGGTGCTGTTGAAAGAAGCCGCAATAGTAGTGGCACTGCCTCACTAGAATAGACGAACTGTTTGTGCTCAACTGAACCGGCAGCTATATTAGATAACACCCATGCAGCTTCCTACATCATTGATAAAGCTCCTAGTAATAAAGGGCAATGAGGTTTCATGTCAAAAAAAAAAAAAAAAACTGACTCACCTTCTTCAAGACTCGATGTTCACTCTTCAAACATTTTACCAGGACCTCAATAATATTATCTGAAATTTTCATAGAAAATATTTTTTAAACAGTATATAATAAGGAATAGAGCTTCTCAAGTTAAGAAAGTATTTCGCTAACCTGTGATTTCACGTCCAGGAATAAGAATAGCAGAAATTGTGTGAGAATCACCAGCTATAAGATTACCTAAACTTCTCAGCAACTAAAAAGGAAATACTTGTTAATTGGTCCAATCATCAAGCAATAATAACTTTAAACACATCCAAAAACCATTTAACTACACATACCACATAATCTTGTACCAACTTAATATAATGCTTAGAGCCTAGAGGAGCCACAAAAAACATCTATTATTCCTTCGGTTAATTTGATTTTCGTGATGAGGAACAAATAAGAAAATTTCAACTGTAGAGAGTTAAATATGGAGAGACACCAATTTCCTTTAAAATATGCATTATGGTCAAATTCTACATAATGAAAGATAAACCTATAAAATCATATTGTCAGATTTGCTCAGTTTTTGAAAGCTTGCTTTCGGTATGAACCTCAATGGAAAAATAAAATTTAAATAGTCCTAAGAAAAGTATTCAAGCCAAGGAACTCATCAGATCAGATTTTCAAGATGAAAACATTTAACAGAAACCAGCACAAACTTTAAAACCTCATCAGCACTAACCATTACACTTTTCACACACTAAATGTACAAAAAAAAAAAAAAACCACCACCATATCCAATGTTATTTTGTGAAGTTTTTGGGCATATGCCTGCACAAAATGAACCATCTTAAGTTTTCTGAGCATCGAAAAACTAGTGCGCAAATAAATGCTTTCAAAACTCAGTGCACGTTACCGGAATGAGCAATTGCAAGCTGTTTGATGTTGCTAATCTTTGTATGAGCAGTTGAAGAACATCACTTTTCACCAGCATATTGGTAGCAAAATTTGAGAGGGCTGAAAGATACACGACTACCCATGCTACTTCAGTTGCCAACTCCTCATCCCTGAATTTGGAAAGCACACTTACTATTCAAACTTGAGAATAAACTTTATCCAAGAATAAAAGAACTTGAGGATAAACTTTCTCCAAGAATAAAAGAATTTTGGTTAATTGATATTTTAATTCCACAGAAATTAAGAAAAGACAGTATATCTACTCCTATATAGTTTTCACGATGATAGTTCCACCTAGTAGATGGAGTATCAAAACAACTAGTTCTCCAGGAATTTTTCTCATCAAAAGCTCATTCAAAACAAGCAGAGCCTTATCAGTGAACATTGTAACTGCAACTAAACAGCAGCAATAGCATAACCTAAAGACATTCCACAATTAAGTCCAAAAGGTGGACTTTCTAGATAATAAACAAAATATAGTGGAAAGTAACTTTAATTATGAGAATAATTCTCAATTAAATTTGAAATTGAAATTCGAGAGAGAGAAAGAGAGAGAGAGAGAGAGAGAGAGAGAGAGGAGGAAACAAAAGTGATGTGAACCCGCCTAACTTCATGCTGTGTTATTTAAACGGGTTGTCTCAGAAATTGCCATCCCAACTTTAAATGACTTCTGCTTATGCGGAACAGGGTTGATATAACAATGAAACCATTTAATAATGCTCAGTAAACCTGGTCAGCCACTTCAATCTCCACAAGGATTAAAATGGAAAGGGCCCAAACAGACAATTTGGTAGAGGAAGAGGCAGTTGAAGATGCTTTAAGAATTAATCTTTATTGGCCAGAACTTAATAAAATCACTTAGGCAAATAAGAGTTCACTTACGCTTTTCTCAAGTGCCGACATATTGCATCCAGTACCCCATCAACTCGAATGAGTTCTGTTGCAGCTTTAGAATCCGGTCCCTACATTCAAGCAAACTGCAGCTATGTTGTAAATGGAATTTGGAAAGAACACAGAAGCAAACAGATTTGCCTATGATAGAATCTTGATGAACTTCAGTCAAATAATAATAATTTGAAAAAAAAAATGATGCAGCAGTCTCTTTTAAGAAGACTGACTGCAGGTTATGTGCCAACCTAACACCAAATGGGCATTTATTCAAGGATGCTGGAGCTGATTTGACTAACCTGATGTGATAGCTTCCGATGCACCAACAGCCAAAAAATATAAAATGGGAAGAAAAAACTAAAGCAGATAAGTCTAGATGTAGTTACTGGAAACTAGTTCACACTTAGGATAGAATATCTAAGAATAGAAACATGAAGGTAGTGAAATAGATATACCATAAAGTATCATAATAGGGCTTCTAGAAAGAATTCACTAGGGACTCTTGGGGATCACACCACAGATCCCGTGTATATAGCTTCTCAACAATCAAAGCAGTAATGCAAAATTCTGCTTTAGGACCTCTTTTTCAAAATATGGCCCATCTAAGGAGGTTCCTGGAGAGCCTGAATTGAGGAAGTTTCTCCAAGTTATGGGCTAGGCAGCTAGCCTCCCCAAGGGTGAAGTTCCCTTAGGAAACAAATGTTCTTCTCCTAAAGACCGGAACTTCTTCTAAGACCACAAAATTGACCCCTTATTATAAAACTCTAGATTATTCTTATTTGCACAGAACTCAGTAACAGTTTTCTTGAGCTATCATCAGGAGGTCTTGAATTGAAGTAAAATTTGGCTTCCTTCCAAAGCCTTCTGGACTCCTAACCATCACCATCTTGAGAAAATTAAATGATAATCAAGATCTAGCACGTTGAGCTTTTCCATGGCAAGGTAGACCATAGATCCAGGCCAAGAGTCCTCAATACACAGAGACACATGCACAAGATGTTCATGAGGAAAAGATTTAAAAACCTTGATTAGGTTTGATAATGCCCAAGCAGCTGTTCTAACGGTTGAACCCTTGTTTGGTAGCATCATTCTAGCAATAGGCAGTAAGGCTCCTTGGGCTAGCAAAACATTCCTCAAATCTTCCCCTTCTCCAGCAACATTTCCCAATGCCCATGCACACTGCTCAGCAACAGGCAAAGAACTCTTTTCTGCAGAAGAGAGTAATTATAAATGCAAAACCAAAAGAAGCATAATGATCCAGTAAAGTTTCAAGCAATTATTGCATCATAAAACAAGGAATGAAATATTAAACATGTGGACGACAATATAAACGACATATAAAAACATATTGCCAATAATTTGAAGAAGTTAAAAGTCACCATGTTCATGAATCATAAAGTTTCAAGAAAATAATTTATACACTCCATTTCAACTGTCAAACTCAGATATATCTTATATTTCTTTCAAGTATGGACTCATGTAGTTGCAACTACAATATTTGTATGATAAAAGTATTGAGAAGGCATGGAGAAAGAAGGAAGGGGGGAAACTGTTTCTTGATACAGAAAAGAAATGCATTAGCCATCACTAACCTCCAAGGTGTGCAATAAGCAATGGTAATGCAGGCAGTAAAGCCTTTGTTTCTTCTGGTTTTCCTGCTGCTATGTTTGTAAGGCACCAAGCTGCCTCAAGCAACTGCAATATTAAAAAATTAAATAAATAAACAAAAAAGGTAAGTGTTCCTATTCCCACTGCTTATTTTAAGCAGCAGCCATAAAATAAGTTTTTTATTTTGTTCACAGACTGTAAAGGTAATTATTATACATTGGCTATAGGCAAGAAAAGTCATTTCAGCATAGGTTGGGAATTGAAAAAGCTAACTAACAGATGATCAGAATTTAAAAATATCTATATCCATAGATACCTTTCTCTAACCACCTTCAGTTCAAGAAAAAAAACTATTACTTTTGTCATAAATAAGTCTAGCCAAATATCTATATGCAGAAGAAAATAATTCATGAAGACTATGAACAACAAAATAAAACAAATCTTTCAACCTGTTCATCAGGAGAGCCAAATGAAAGGCACTGCACAAGTAGCGGAACTGCTCCAGCTTTAAGAGCAGCTTCAACAGGAGGGAATTCAGATCTTGACAGCAAACGCCTTAGTTCACGAAGTGCACCAACTTTCTTCTGCATTGCACCTTTTCCTCTATTGATTTAATATCAAACACAGTACAAGCAAATTTCAAAAGAAAGATCACGAATCCCCACAATAGAACCAATCATCAAACAATTTAGATTGCAATTACACAACATATTAATGAATAAAGAAATATTCCAAAAAATATAGAAGAATAGAAAAAAATTTTTCCTCTTTCCACAGAAAATGCTTTTATGTCTTCCCCTCCAAACCAACCAACAAATAGCAACAGAGATTAACTCAGGAAATTTTTTTTTATCCCCTTTTATTATATGGGAAAAAAAACCAATCCGGACCACAATTCTTCCTCAATCAAACCAGCTAATACCAGAAAATACCAAAAGCTAAGCACGATTTCAAATAACCTCCAACAATAGCAAAAGCAAATGTTTTACTGATTCCACATCAAATTCAAAAAGCTTTGAGAAATGGAATGCTCAGCTAAATATAAACAACCGTTTCACCCATTTTGTGTAACAATGTGTAAAAACATTTACATACTGAAAAGCAATAGCAGACTTCAACTCTTCCACTGCCGACAAAGTTTGAGCCTCCAGAATCGATTGCTCTTCGTCAATCATCATGTCACTGTCAAGAGGAATATCACTATCACCACTAATCCCTACTCTGCAAAGGCGCTTTGCCCGCACTAATGATTCTCTCCTTTCCTTACCCACAGCCACAGCATTCTGCCGTCTCTTCTGTGCCGCAACACTCCCAACTACCCACAGCAAACACAGGAAGCATTTCACTCAAAATGAGAATAAAAATCCAATCAAACTTAAAAGGAAGCTTATTAAGTGCCTACTTAAATATAGACTCTAAAGCCCACATTTTGAATTCACAAAATTTAATCTGTTTGATTCTTGGAAAAGCATGAATGAAACTAATTCAATATGCAACTGCTTGATAGTTGAAATAGAAAACCTAACAAACAAGAAGCAACAGCCCAAAGAGAAACAGTAGAAGGAGAATAAGAAGAAGCAAACCTGAAGACTTGATAGGGTCTCTTTTATGAGAAGCCAATCCATCTTCAGCCATTATAGAAAGCTTTTGAGAAAGCAGAGAAGTGTTTGTGCAGCGGTAAGGTTTTGAATGAGCAGAAATGGGAACAGAAAACCCCCAAAATGACAACGATTCTCTGCAATTCACGAGCCCAAGCGCCAAAACTCGCGGCCTTTGATCAATTGCTAATTTATTCTTCGCAAAATGCACAAAGGTCCTCTCTTAAACTTTTATTTAACACTTACACCCAAAACGTTTTCAATATATCACTCGACTCAAGTCTCCACCTTTTTTTCATTTATTATTTTTTTAAAACAAAAATAAAAAAGAAAATTTTAAAATCCTTAAAATATGTATTTTAAGATATAAATAAAATTTTGTTTTTATTATTTAAAACTTAATTATTTTATTCCTTCTGCTTATAGATATATAAATTTTAATTTATTTTTTAACCAAAAATAAGTTGTTGAACCATATGGATTATCCAAGTATTTTTTTAATAATAATAAAAAAATAATAACTAAAGACATATCAAATCTTTCTTGATTTGTATTCAATTTTTTTATTAATATTTTCTTTTATATGATGATCAAATATAAATTTTCTGTAGATTAGGATCAAATATAAATATCTAGTCATATAATCTTTTTTGTAAATTATTTTTAGGAAGTAGTGAAAAAAATTATATAATGTTAAAAAATAATTTAGTTATTATAATAAAAATATATTAAATTTAATGTAAATTAATTTTAATACTATATAATTAATATATTTAATTATTTATTTTACTTATTTCAATAATAATAATACTAATAATAATAATAATAATATTAATAATAAAATACCCTTGTCAACTTCACATGCAATGTTGAGGCAAATGATGTCTTCTTCAATAGATAGATAATACCCGGGCCATTCCTAGTCCACTAAAACTCTGAGTTAGGTAACTTTTTGATGCATGGTTTTTTTTTTTTTTTTAGGTAATAGTACATTCTCATTATCAAATTCTGTGTGCATATATTTTTTTATTTATGACAAAAAAAATTTTTTTTTGATAAAATAAAAAAGTACAGAAATAACTAGAAGCTTAAAGTGCAACCCCTGTTTCAATAAATGCAAAAAATATTGTATCCAACAATGAATTTTAGGTGTTGTACTTTAACCAATCATTTTAATATCACAGCTTCTCAAACTAATTAAGATGTTTAAAAATTTTGTATTCTTATTTTATTTTTTCATAATTTATAAAATTCTAATTATATTATATTATTTTATTTTTAAAAAATCTTACCTCTGATCTACGACAATGACATTTTAGTAATATATATATTTATTTTATCATACCAAAATAAGAATATGTAACTATTATGTATCATATTATATTCTTAAATATATTAATAATAAAAATTATGTCATATAATACAATTTAATATAGTTGTTACGATTTAAATTATGGGTCGGATCGACACTAAAATTTAGATCTACATAAGGTCTGCGAAACTCGTGGCAAACTCAACTAATCTTTAAGTTATCCATGAAGCACATATTTGAAGCCCAATTTCAAGAGATCAATCAAACAGAGTCTGACCATAATATAGACTATCCAATGGCTCAAAATAAAATCATTTGAGAAGTTCAGCTCACCCTTACAATCATTCACAAATCAATATAAAATCAAATGAGAGTTAAACTCTCTCATCCAATAGTCATTCATCCACACATTTACACATACATAGATTAATAAGTTTACAATTCAAAAAATAATTAATCTTATAGTCTCAAACTAAATAAAATGGTTCTACAAATACGGAGATCTATAATTCAATTTAATAATACAAAATATGAAAATAAAAATTTATGGACCTATGAGAAAGGAAACAGATTAAACACAAGGATAAACTCTCTTGTAACATGGAAAAATGGATAAACAGGGGTAAGCATTCGACTCATAAAGTAATATAGTAACTTTACTTACAATTTCTATAACTATCTATGTCTAGTGCATTATAAGAGTGAAATACATTATCTTCACATATTTCAAACAAAAAGTCATAATCACATTAAAGGCAATTTAAAGGACTCACACATCCGTGTGTCACATCCATACTCACACACACACATATATATGAGAATTTATCCCCTATACAGTTTTCTTAGTTTCAATATTTCCTACTAAGATTAACTCAAAGCTGGACTTTTTCTTAATATCCAGATGTAGGGGCCAGCGAGATCAACTCAAAACTGTGCCTACCCCGACTTATCTATAATAAGGATCGGGTCGCAGTGAGTCAAACTCTAACAGCGTTTACCTGTCCTACCCATATCCATATACACACCTTGTAACACCCCAAAATTTTAAAATTTTTATTATTTTATGAATATTACTGATATTTTAATTTTATTTAAATTTTAAGAAATTATTTGAGATTTTTTGGATTTTAAAAATCGGGTTCGATTTTCCGAAAATATAAACTTTGATGATTTTTAAAAATTTATTTAAAGATCACGTGGCAAAACTAAAAATATATTTGGAGTTTACGAATTTTTTTGAGTTTTCTGAAATTTTTTCGGAATTTTTGGACCTCATTTTCGGTCCCGAGGCAGAGTAAAAATTTAAAATTTTGTATCCTAAATCGAACCGGCTGAATCGAACCGGACCGGATCGGACCGATCGAATCGGACTGGTCTTCTTCTTTTTCTTCCTCCTTCCCGCGCGCGTCCGACCCCTCTCCCTTTCTCTCTCTTTTTCTCTCTCCTCCCTCCTCCCCTTGCCGCGCCCTCACACCCACTCGCCGTGACCCTCGGTAGTCTCATTACCGTTGCCGCTGGAACGCCGAAGTGGGCGCGAGCGGCCTGGGCGTTTAAACTGCGCCAAAATCCGGCCGATCCGGCCACCAATCGGATCGGGTCTTGTGTCTAAATTTATCTACTCATCGAGAGCTTTCCATAAACACCAAAAATATCGAAATCCATTGAGCGGTTTGTCAAATTTTTGCCTGGAGAGTTTTAGCCCATTTTGACTTTCGAGCTAGATTTCTCGCAAACCGTGAATCCCACGAAAAGATCGAGAGTACCATAGCGCTCCACTCGTCGAGAGCTTCGCGGCGACATAAATTTCGAATTTTTTCGATACCGTTTTTCGATGGGTCCCACGGAACTTCGCAGTATCTTTCCAAGCATTAAATGAGCTTAGAAAATTCTGAAAAATTTATGTACTAACCCCCGTGTTGTGGGCTTCGTGTAGGTATCCTCAATTCGCGGAAATTCGACAGTTGACCGGGTCTATGAATTTTCGGCCAGACAGACCCGTTACCGGAAAAAGTCTCCGAATTGGACTGAGGTTTTGGCTACCCCCCCCCCCTCCCCCCATTGTCAGACATCCCGAGTGCGTCCCCGGAGTCAGAATCGGTAAAGGTAAACCCGAACCTTGCTTTTCCGTAATTTTCTAGTGCTTAAATAGGATTAAAAATCCATAAAATATTCGTGGTAGCTCAGAAAATTATGATTCTTTTTGCAATAGCCTAGTAATATTGCTAAGGACCGCGGGGCAAAGATTTAGAATTTTTAGAGCTTATTTGGGTAGTTTTTGCAAAAATGATCAATTATAAGGACTAAATTGAAATTTTATATATTGTGATGGATGACTGATTTAATGGGCCCAGGAGGGGCTGTGTGATGTGCTTGAGTTGTGGATATATGGATTGTGAATATAGAAGTGTGTTTTGAGCCATTTTGCAGGTTGGGTAGGTCCTAGGTATAGGGGAGACTCTGCCGGATTTTCTGCACGACTTATGACGTATTTGGTATTTTCTTGATTTGTATTGAGTCATTTATATTAAATAATTGTAATATAATTGTCAGGTGAGCCGGGACAGCCTTCTTCCTCCGCCCAGCTGCCACAGTGACCGTTGTCAAGTCTGTGAGTAAAATATTAATTTTAATTGTAATTTCGATATTATTATATGTTTAAGCATGCCCATGCATCACTTATATGCATATATCTATGTAGATAAATCTTAGGCACGATTTATGTTGCATTCATAACTGTGAAAGTGCCATGTATGTTGTTGTGGTAATTTGGAGCAGTGTGCGTGTATTGGCGTGCGTGTGATGTGGTGTGGACTATGGATAGGACGGGTAGTCACGGCTTGAGTTCTTCGCTGGGACTCGATTCTTCGGGGGTAGTCACGGCTTGAGTTCTTCGCTGGGACCCCGATTTGGTTTATTAAGTGAAAGTCCGGCTTGAGTTCTTCGCTGGCACCAGGTTGGATTTAAGAGAGCTGTATAGGTGATTAGCTCTCATATATTATGATTAATATTATTGGGTGTGTGAGTGCTCCAAATTACCTTATTGCTGTTATGATGTGAATTTATTGCTGATGCTGCATTTCACTCCACAGGGTGCATTAGTTTTAGATAGTTAAAATTGATATTTTACTCTCTGAGTCGAACGCTCACTCCTGTTCAATATTTTTTTCAGGCTACAGGAGGATTTTATTGTGGTTAACCTGCTTTTCTCCTTCGCAGGTTGTTTATCAATATTTGTGTAATTTTATTTACTCCTAGAATTTTCGCATGTGTTAGAAATGTTTAAATGATTCGGGTCTGTAATATAAATTGTTATGTGGACCTGTAAAATTTTTATATGCATGTTTGATGGACTGGATGAGGGAGCTGAGCTCACATTTATCTTTATGTTGATATGAGTACGTGGAGGGTGAGCTGAGCTTCCCAATTGATGATATATTTTGTTTACAGGTTGGGTGAGTCAAAAACTCCCCGTTGAAATGTCCACTTTATGGCCGGACTCTATCCGGTTGATTTTTTGAAATTGGGCCCAAATGGGCTTTAGAGTTGAATTAATGAATAGTTAGGCTTACTACGGGCCTCGGGGGCTTTAGGCTGGCCTAGGTCCTAGTGCCGATCCGGCCCATAGGTTGGGTCGTGACACACCTACTCACACACACAACTCTAGATCGCCATAAAACAGCAATCACAATAATATCATCGAGAACAAATACAATATAAATCGTGCCTAATATTTACTACATATATATATATATATATATATATATATATATATGTATAAGTGATGCATGAACATGCTTTGAATATAATAATGTTGAAATTTTAAATAAAATCAATATCTACTTATAGTACTCAAAAAATTACTACTGTGGATGGACAAAAAAAAAAGGCTAGTCCGGCTTACCTAAACATTATATTACAAATTGATCAATATTTATTTAAAATAAAACTTTGAAAGAGTCAAAGACAGCCTATATTTGTAAAAAATTTGGCATAATTTTATTTACACCTATGACCTACTAAACTTGCAAAGTAGATCAAATCACACTTCTAAAATTACAAGTCTCAAATTCACATATTAACAACATCATCTAGCCCCTCTTGGGCCTTCCAATTAGTTAAAATTTACATATTACATATAAAATAATTATTTAAAAAATTAAAATATTACAATAATATGATACATTAATAAATTATATTATACCCGATCCAAACATGATATAAACATTGTAATAATGCATGACTTAAACTTAATTTATTTTATAATAAAATTCTCATAATTTTCAACAAGTAATTTACACGTAACTCATTAATATAATGCATTTAAAGATATATTTATTTTTATTTTCTCTCTCACGTCATGGCATTATATAACTTTCTTTTTTTTTTTTCAATATTTTTTATTTCTCCTTAACTTTTAGTTGATCTCTTTGTAACCCTCTCAATGCTTCTTTCATCTCCATAAATTGTCAATTTCCGATCATCTGTAACTTACACAATCATATCCCTCTCTCTAAAAATTTATATCCCTCGCCATCAAAGGAGCACCATTACGTAGTAGTAAATTCTTTTGGTTCGCTTATGAAGGAGCGACCTATAGCGTCGCCAATGAAGAAGTTATCGACCCTCGCCATTGAAAGACTTAGTATTTAATAGACAACCCAACTGAAGATGTCACAATACAATGATTGAATGCTCCTGTTTGCCGTTGTGATGAAGAAGCCAAATTAACAATATCATGGAAAATGTTAACCGCAAAATAGGTTTAATTGGTGCAATCAATATAAAATAAGTTAAAATCATTTATTTTATTTGGCACATGCTACTAGTTAGAAGTATGCACTATAATCAAATAATCAAATAAAAATAAGTAAAAATTCAATTAGGTTTTATAACTTTATTGGTACTATTTGAGTTATAATTATTTTTTTTTGTAAACACATCACATTTATTATTTGACAAAAAAAAAAATATAATTATAAATATATTTTAATAATATTTTATTATTTAATAATACAAATTATATACTATTTTTTAATTTAGTTATAATCTATAATTAATAGTTGATCAAACATTTTAATTTTATTTGATTTCCTATTATTTTTAATTTAATTATTATTTTAAAATATTAAAAATTTTGATACTCTTATATTTGTTGAAAATGTTTAATTTAATTAATTTTAAATTTTTATCTAAATTATTGTAGAAATTTAGATTTAAATTTAATTTAGTTTAAAAATTAAAATTTTGAGCTAAAATTAAGTTTAATTTTAAGATTAAATTTTTTTTATTTAGTTGAAAAAAATTCAAGTCTTTTTAATTTTTAAATTAAATTTAATTTAAATTAAAAAATTAAAAATAAACTAAATCAAACCTACCATTGAAAATAGGGTGAAATTCACCCTTGCTCGATGGTTCAATATATATGTACAAGCCCCAAACCTGTGTCCCCTCCTCTTTGCTGGCTGCTCCTCGTCCCTTCCTAGTTCCTAGGGCTTGCTTTTCTTCATCCTTATCCTTATGTAACTTTCTACGTCTTCGGATTATCGAGAACAATCACAGAACACGAAACCCAAACACCACCACATCTCACAGATCTCTCGCCATTCTCCACACCCAGAATTATCAATATCACCATGGCCCATCCTCCACTCAAGGCCGTCACTCTCACCCACGTCCGGTACCAAAAGGGCGACCACTTAGGCCATTTATTAGCTTGGATCTCGCTAGTCCCGGTCTTCATAAGTTTAGGTGGATTCATTTGCCATTTCTTCTTCCGTCGCGAACTCCAGGGCATGTTCTTCGCTCTTGGCCTCATCATTTCCCATTTCATCAGCGACTTCATCAAGACATTGGTCCAGCAAGCCCGCCCCGAGACCTGCATCTTTCTCGAGATGTGCGATTCGCACGGCTGGCCATCCAGTCACTCTCAGTACATGTTCTTCTTTGCCGTCTACTTTACTCTATTGACCTTTAAAGGAATTGGGTTAACCAAAGTTAATCACAAGTGGGCGAGGTGTTTCCTGCCGTGGTTATTGGCGGTTTTGACCATGCAATCGAGGGTGTACTTGGGATACCATACGGTGCCGCAGGTGTTTGCTGGTGCTACTTTGGGGATTTTTCTTGGAGCAGCATGGTTTTGGGTGGTGAATTACAAGCTTTTTAATTTTTTCCCTGTGATTGAGGAGAGTAGGTTCGGGAGGATGTTTTATGTGAAAGATACTTCGCATATACAAAATGTGTTGGAATTTGAGTATGATAATGCAAGAAAAGCTAGAAAGGAGATGGCTGCCAAGTCCAATTGATCGACTAATATTGCTCTTCTAGGTAATTTGAGAATTGATCTTTGTTTGCATTTTTCCTTCTTCTAAGAATTGTTTTGTGTGTATTTATATTTCTCTTTCCCTTTAACCTTGATTTGTGATGATTAAATCAAAGTATTAGCTTTTTATGTTTCCTCATCCAATTTGTGCAATCTTAATTAGTTGAATTTTGGGTGCCAGCCACTCAATTTAAGAAAATTGTGAAAAATCATGTGAATTATTTCCGCAATACATTTATGTGAAGATTTAAGGACTGGACATGCAAAAAATGTTCTGTGATCTTATTATAAAGTTTGATTGTATATTGTCGAAAATACAACCCTAGTAGGTAAGAAAAATTTAACAAAACCCAAATAAGATATGAGATAAGGGCTATGCCATTGGCATTAGGATGGAGATAGACTTAGTTAATCAATCTCTGATGTTTAAAAGAATGATACTTGAAGGAAGGGAATTTTTTCAGTGTCTTACCTACAATATAATTGTAGTAATTATGTTTTCTAAAACTTGAAGCTAGTTTTAAAAGTCTATATAATTTCCAACCCTAATGCCACTGCAAGTTTTAGGAAGTTATTGTAGAGAATAAGTAAGTTATAATAGGCGAGAAGGTTTTTAAGCAGTTGTAACTGATTAGCTGAGCTGGACAAGTAGTTACAAGAATTTGTTAGGCTAACAAGTGCATGAATAATTTGTATATAAAGAACAGTAACTAACTTAATAGAGGGACTTTTGATTCTCTTCATAATTTGTTCTCTCTGTATACACATTCTCTATTGAGTTGATTACTTTTCTTTATATACAAATTATACACAAAATTGTTAGCCCAACAAATTCTTGTAACTTCTTGTCCAGCTCTGCTAATCAGTTACAACTGCTTAACAACTCTTCCCGCCTATTATAACTTACCTATTCTCTACAGTCATAACGATTTCCTTTTTAACTTTTAATGTACATTTGTGTTGGAATGATGCCTTTTCTGTTGATAGGCTTGATTGAACCATAAATTTATCTCATCCTGAAAGTCCCATTTGGTACTTTTTTTTTAAAATTTTTACTATCCTCAAGATTCTCTTTTTAATTCTCTATTTTAGAAGCCGTTGCCTTCTTGCTGAGATATTTGCATAGTGCCATAGCCTGATCATTCTTGTAGAATTTTGAATTTATTAGCTAAGCAACAGAAAACATACCTCTTCATTGCAGAAGCCATAGTTCTTCTGTAGGATGGTTGTGTAAGCATAACTGTTCTTGGAGAATTGTGGCTGTGTGAGACTTCTGACTTGTTAGCTACTCAAAACAAAAAAAAAAATCTTTCTTTTTTTCCCCCTCAGTAAAATAAATTGCTATTGCAAATTTATTTTGTCTTGGAGGATCTTTTTCTATCTCTTTCCTTGTTTTTGTTTTTTCCATTCTCATATAATGGTTCATAATTTAACATCATAACGATGTTAAGATTCCCAATATCCTATAATTTTTTAGCACACTGGTAGATATCTGACTTTTACAAGTATTAGTTATCATGTGGTGAATGAGGTTATATTTGTACTTCTAGTGAGTAGTGACAGTTGACCTATTGAGTAAAGTATTCTGAAGGAGCTATTGTGACTTGTATCTGCACAATTTTGGAAATATGGCATACATCTGAAACTATCATTAGCTGGAATCTGTCTGGAGGAAAGGACAATCACTCAGAATTAAATTTCAGAAAAGTTTTTATCAATCGAAAGATGCTCTTTTGTAATTAGAGCAGAATCTATTTGTGCTCATTACAAAAAACTTAAAGCTTTCATCTTGCTTTATTAGGATTGCTTGTTTGAGTTGAACTGATTAGGGAACTTCTTTATGTGCTGTTGGATGATCCATGAATATTAGTTCTTTTTAATATGTTTTGAGGAAGAAATTGATTTGTCTGCTGTATTTCTGCTAAAAGTTTGTATCAGAGTAAGGGTATTGTGGGGATGCAGTGCTTTTAAGATATTGGATGATTGGTTTCATGATATTAACAATGATACGTCTTGAGAATGGCTAAACAAAGATCAACCATCCTCAAAAACATGCTGCATGGAATGAACATATATTCAAACAAGAATGTTGAGTCAGTTCCATGTGCAGTGGCTTATAATTGAGTTCTTGTATTGTAGTGCTATTATGTCTACACACTACAAGAAAAATTTATTGAGACTAGCTTGATTTGTGTAGTCCTATTCTCTCTCATGAATGCAAACTCTTAATTATTTATTTTTTATAATTTTATTTTTGATGTTGAACACATTCTTCTAGCAATCATGTATTCTCATGTTTTTCTGCTCCATTTTGCAGGTTGGTAACTTTTTCATAGCTGCATTTTCAGATTCCATTCACTCTCCAATTGATCGTATGGATGACAAGATTCTTTATTAAGCAAGTCTTGTTTATAGTCTTGTTTATATCACTTCATCTAGAAGACCATATGGGAAGCTAGCTGGAGGGAGTAGCATTAAGGTTTAGATTATTTTAAGAATATTGATTTGTCATACTCGCAGGATCTCTACATTACTGAAAGATGTCACAGAAAACATAAATCTCTTAGACAATAAATTTAGAAACTTTACTTCACGTTGAAGCTTGAAGTTTGTACCAAAAGATCTCTTCTTTTTTGCTGTTTTCAACTCTTTAAATTAAATTATATCCATTGAATATTATTTCATTCAAGGGGTCACTTCATTAGCCTGCTTGGTGTCTTAAGAATTAATTTATTTTCAAGGCATCTAAAACACTAAAACCAACCTGTTATGGTAATATTTAGCTATGTAATTGATAAATTAATAGATTTCTTTTAGTGTATAGTTGAATAAAATGAATGTAGCATGAGTCTATGGTCTGGTCTGATTCCAAGTAGGAATCTTCATTTCGGCCTATAAAATTAAGGGTTCGAAATTGAATTAGAGGGTCTCTTGTTTCGGTTTAAATTTTGGTCTAATCGTGATCCAATTTCCTTATATTTTTGGTTTGGTTTGCTTTGAGTCAATCAAATAATTGAAGTTTTTCCATTTTTTAAAATTTAGTTTGAGCTGAATTGGATTGACATTGTTTTGTCCATTTTAATTAAAAAAGTAATTTTGATTCAATTGAAACTAGTGAAACTTGGGTCATATTCTAATTTCAAATTGAATCGAATTTACTTCAATTTAATCTAGAATTTGATTTGAATTTAGATTGAATCTATGTATCTAGATGACATTGATGTCGGTATTAGAGCTACTATTTAAAAAATATATATATATTAAATTAATTAATTTAATAGTATTAAAAATTAATTTAAAAAAAAAAACATTGAAGTTAATACTTTTTGAACTTTTTGGCCATAAAAATATTTAAATAATATCTAAAATACAATGCATCTCTGGTGCTTAGTTTTGGTATGATGGTAATTGGACAACCAAAATTACCAATCCAGATTAATTTTCCAAATTGGAAAATTAAAAGATGGAAACAAGCGGGAACCATGTGAACTCTGGTCGCTAAACCCAAACAGGCCAATTTTGGCAGCCACCTAACTCATCCTCCGCACTCCGCTCCTCTCCCTTCCCATAATCTTCACTTCACTTTCTTCTCAATGCACATCAACCGCCACTAGCCTCTCATTTCGTTCTTAAAAAATGTGGCAACTTCTCCTCGCTGCAGCAGTAGCAGGATCTACTACTTTCGTAGCTAAGCACTTGTTTGCCCAGGAACGTCCTAGAGAGGACGAAAACCCTTTTCAAGCTTCCATTGCTTCTGCATTTGATTCTCCTTTACTTTCAAACCATGGTAATGAATCTGGATACGAGAGTAATATCGAGCAGCCACCTGACGGGATCTTTAGGTTTTCGAGTTCTACTTCTTCGTCAAGTGGCAAGAAAACTAGGATTTTGAGGAAGAAATCCGGGATCACGGGTCGCCGATTGAAATTTGGTGCTGAAAATGACAAGGTTGATAAAAGATCTGATGGTTCCGAGAAGAGTGCAAAGCGATTTGCTGTTTGCTTGAAGAAGAGGAGAACTGCCAAGAGTGTGCCTTCCAAGTGTGGATCCTGTTCTTCTAAAGGTTTGTTTTTCTTCTTTTCTTTCAATTTCATTTTACTGTTTTAATTGTTGGGTTGCTGATACAGTGTAGGAAAAGTATTTAACATTAAACAAGGGCCCTTGACTGATTGAGGCACAAAATAACGCAGCATTAGTTCCACGAAAGTCCTGTTAGATGAATTGAGTAAGGGTTTTTTTATCTGCAAAAGATATAGACACTTGGTTCTTTGAATGATCGCTTCAAAATTTTTGTGCTTTGTGATGTTAATATAACAATTGAAGTTAATTCCTTATGCTCTTGTGTATTTTGAACCTATTTTAGTGAGTTACTGCTTAAGTTTAATAAGAAATGGTGGTTTGGAATCTTTTAGTGCCCTTCTGTCCCCTACTTTTTTTATAATGTGGATGGAGGAGCCATTTGAAACCTTTTTATGGCATACAACAAAACATTACAGATACATAACTCACGAACACAAGAAAATTGAAACTTTTTACCACTTTACCAGTTTCCCCAGCTGTGTTGGTGAATAGCTGTTCTGAAACACTGACAGTCGAGCTGCAATCACTAATGGAAAACACCTAGTGCTCATAATCCAAGAAAATAGAGAGAGAAAGTTTCATTTCACATTGTTTCAATATTATGTTTTAACTCACAATCGTTTTTTGTGTAAATCTTATTTATATAGGATTGTAATTAACTGCCAATAGCTACCTATCTATCTATAATTATTACTATCTGGGTCAGGTCTACCCATCAAGCTCTGGATCCCAATTTCAACATCTTGTATTCCTGTTAGATAAATTACTTTGTCAACAAGAGGAATGGAAGGAACAGGTTTGCAAGGAGTTATAGTTGTAAAATTGTAATGTTACCAAATGGTTCTTTAAACATAGAGAAATTCCCGACTTAGGCTCTGCTTTTTTAATAGAATTGTGACTTTATAATGGGTCTATTTGTAAAGACATTTATCAAAGAGTGATTTTATATATAGATTTATTTGTGTTAAAAATAAAAGGTTGGTATGTCAACTTGTCAAGGATTTTATCTGTTTTACAAAAAACTGAAATCATGTGATGATAAATCATCCTTAATGTTCCTTGTTCTTGTCATCTTTATATAAAATTGTCAGAATTGATTCATATGTTTATGGGAAAAATCACTTGGTTTCTTGACTATATGAGGAAGTGCTTCTTTGTTTTCAAGTTTGCTGTCCAATAAATTTCATGTAATTATTGAGCTGAGAATGACATCGTCTGATACTCTACAGATAGCTCTTTGTTTGGTTGTGGACTTGGAATTGGAATCATGTACATGATGTCAGCTGGGAAAGCTGAGATCAGTAAGCTAAGCCATGCCATGGACAAGACTTCAAAAATTGTTCAGGAATTAAGAACTGATCTGTATAAAAGAAAAACAGCCCAAGTTGCTGCAAGCACAAAAGATTTAATAAGTAAGAATGATCTTATTTATTATAGATCAGGTACAGGGCATAATAATGACCCAAAAGATGTCAAAGTGTCTGGGATCCCAATGATTGATGATGTTGAATGCCCAAGTAGTGTTCTTACAGAAGAGCCAGAGCCACAGCAGCTGGAAATGGATCAACTCGAAGCAGAGCTTGCATCTGAACTACAAAAACTTCCATGGTCCTATAATGAAGCTTCTGAACATGAAGGATTTAGGTTGCCAAATATGGACAAGGTAAGCCTTTCCAAATACATCTTTGTTCTTTATTCTGTAGATTTTCTTACCACTAAAAGTCATGTCCTTCCTTTTGATGCATTTATCTGCCCCTATCTTTAAGATTTGGAATAATGTGTACCTAGTTTTAAAAAATTTTTACTTCAACCTAGACAGAAGATTTGTTTCTTTGTTTTAGTTATTTGAATTTCACCTCATTGCTTAGAGGCCATTAAAAGATTACAATCCCTCTCATTTCATGGGCAACCAAAACTTTGCTTAAGCCTGGTTAACAGGGAGTCATTACAGATTGAACTTTGGTAAAATTACAGGCTTACAACTATAACTCAGAAAAGTCATTTAACTTCCTTTGATGGAAAATTCATATATAGCATCTGGATTCTGGACTAGTAGTTTGTGTTGGTGCATTTAACAGTTTGTACTGACAGTTGATATAAAGGGTGTTCAAAAACCTGATTCGTGGTAAACACTAAACAGTAGACTGTAACCTTGAGTCTTGAAGAATGGCATGTTTTGAGTCAGTGGCTGGAAAACTGGATTATCAATCTGTGATTGGCTATAAGGATGGAGTATTCCCTAGTTTTTATTAGAAACATATTGTGCAGAATGAGGCTTCGTCTGGTGGGCTTCATGAACTGGAGGGTCAAAGCAGTATTTCTTACCAATGCCATGGAGTCTTGCCATCTGAACTGGATCAGAAACTGTCTCGTTTGCTCATTGAACAACAGGAAAACCAAATTGAGGAGCTAGAATCCGAATTACATTCTGCACAATCCAAACTCCATGAGAAGGAAGCTGAACTCCAAGCACTAAAGGACTGTGTAAAACGCCTTAATGAATTCTCTCTATCAAATATATCAGGCAAGTTTTTCTGCCTCCATCCACTTAAGATTGTACGCTTATGAGATAATATTCTTGAAAGAAAGCAACAACTCAACTATTGGTTTTTGCATGAGTTGGTATTACCATGCGCTAACAAATAGGCTTGTTATGTGAAATGCCTCTCTTTGAACATAAGCATTGTTTCTCAGATGATGAAGTTGTGACACATGCTGAGCAAGAGTGCACCAGTGAATGGGATAACGAGAGCAACATGGGATCTGAGTCAAGGAAATCGGTGGTGGGGATGAAAAGGCCTATGGAATGAAGACTGCATAATTCGGTTATTAACCTATTTGATTTTAATTTGTTACACCACATGTTAATGTGTAGTTATATGATGCTATGTCTATATGATGTGGGTAGGAAGGTAACTGAGTAGGCAGTGACAGGAGTGTAACTTGACTTGCCTCCCCTAGGCCCTACTACTTCTTGTATTTTAACATGTTAGGATTTTAATTTTAAATTTTCCATTTGTTTATTACTTGATGCATTGGTAGTTTTCACTTTTTTTTTTTTTAAATATTATTATTTTATTGAGAATTTATACCTTTAAACTAGGGATGGCAACGAGTCAAATTTTTGTGAGTATTCGATCCGACCGAACCTTAATAGGACGGGTTTGGGTAATATATAATCGGGGTGGGAATAGATTCGGATTTGAAATTTAATACTCGTGACGGGTTTGAGTTTTATATATTGGGTATCCGTTATCCGAACCCATTTATATAAACATTTAATTAAATATAAAATATATATTTTTTTAATAATATTTATAAATTTTTATAAATTTTATTTTATATATAATAAAATTGAAATATTTTATGAAATTATTAAATTTTTAAAATATAAATTATTAATAAAAATAATTTTTTATATGGATTATTAATTAAATATATAAAATTAAATGAATTTGGTTATTTTTTGGGTAATAACAATCGGGTTTGGGATGTGTTTGAATAGTTGAGAATAAATTTTATTCGGGTTTAAGATGGGTTCGAGTTTTCAGAATATTAATTGAATTCGGATTCGAGTATGATGCTTTTCGCGGGTATTCTACTCGTTGCCATCCTTACTTTGAACAATGATTCAATATAAGATAATTTACATAAAATGACAAATTAATCATACAAATGAAATGACAAATTAATCATACAAATAAATAGTAGTGGGTTTACAAAATTTAGTTAAAAACAGTTTTTTTTTTCCTCTTTAAATTATATATTTTTTTACTTAAATGACTCTATAATTAATTTATCACTCTATAATTGATGCATATGTTATATCCACATCGGAAATGTTTGATTTGCTCGATCCTTTTAGTAGGGCGTAATGTAATGATTTAATATTTTATTTAATGGGGTGTAACATAGTATAATATAAGTAAATTTTATTTAAAATTTTAATTATATTATATTCCATTACTTCCTTTAAACTTAACATAAAATTTAGCAAAACGTCGATTGAACAAGGGCTCGTAGGCAGAGGCAGCGTTATTATGTTTTTTCTCTATATTTTTCATAAAGTTCCATAATTAAGCATTATTATGTAATAGATGTGGGGGTCTAGTTCAGAAGCACCCCATCGGTTGATGAACTTGTCCCATCATCATTTCCCACTGGATAAGAAACTAGGGATGGAAATTTTCTCTTAAACCAAGCAGCTTGATTCTGTGTTAACTAGGAAGATTTGGGTTCAGGTAGAATTGTTTTTTGTTATAGAAAAGGGGTGAAGATTAAGGAAAGGACTATCCTGTTGTGTAGTTTAGAACATTGCTTGTTAAATGGACAAAACAAGACCCTATTTGGAACGTGGACATACAATATCTTTGTTGTTGACAAAAAATAAGTGTATCTACAAAGTGCAACTCTGGCGCCCATCTTTAAAGCATAAAAGTGCAAGAAGTCTTTTTCAATTGTTGCATTGGCCATACCTCTTGCCTTCTGTATGCAAGGCTTTTTGAAGGTGCAATTGTTTCCAGGTCCAGGGCCCCAAAGTGCCCTCAACGATTCATGAGCTTAATGAAGAACTGGAGATGAGTGAGTTCCAGGTGGCTGCTTTATATGTAACCCTACCAGCATCAGAAATCAAAGTTTCAATCCTCAAGTCCCCATCATAACTACTAACCTTTTTCAAGCTGTTGTACAAGCATGTGAGGAATTCTCAAAAAGCAATATCAGAAGAACTTAATGGTTCAGATTCAATATTAATGATCAAATGGCTGAAATGACCTTGGGACTCTCCATGGACAAGGAAGCAACCTTTAGCCCTTTGCAACCTCTCTTTTTCCAGAGAGTGTTGTGTGATATGAAACTTTTTTGCATTGCAAATTCTGGAAAGAGTAAAATGCACAAGTCCTTTTTTTTTCCCTTGCATTTCAAGGATATGATTTGATGATTTTGACCCATAATCTCTAGGCCACAATGCAACGACCTTTTCCATTGTAATCTTGATATTGTGTGCCGCATATATGTGAAATGCATGGTGAATCCTACACGCACAAACTACTTCGATGAACAGCTTATATACAGACAACTACTGGGATGAACAGCCATGTATAGTATTGTGTCCTCAGATGGGTTTGGTGCATCAAAATTATTAGGCTCTAAAAGCATAAAAGAAGCAGAGTTCAGAGCCTTTTGCTCACAGAAAAGGTAGCCTTTATCTTTCCTGGCAATCAGTCACTGAAGTCCATGCTTATAATATCACAGATGAGATGACTTATCAACTCAGTGGGCCTGCACTTGGTATTCACAAGCAAATACAACCATACAATCACATTTCAGCTTTATTTGCACATTTTCTTGAAATTTGATGAATGAACTAAACAACCACTCATTATATCATATCAATATCATTGGTGATGCTTGAAGCCCAAAAGAAATTTAGGTAGCTCAGCTCAGCATTATATGTATATAATTCATTCTTATGAATTTCCCTGTTAAAGATTTAGGAAGCCCACATATCTAACCCAAAACCCTAAGACAATGGGTTTATAGGTATTTCCCATTTATATATCTCTCACTCATCCTATCTTTTTTTGACGTGGGAATTCCATACTTACATATTCCCAACACTTCCTCTTTTAGGCTTTTCACAACTTTTTTTTTTTTATGGAAATTGATTTACCATTCAATAATTTCATTTTTAATTTACCCATTTAATTTCAGAAAAATATTTAGCAATTGGTGTCATAATCATGCATTAAGGATCAATAATGGATGTTAGTGTTCAGTCCAATAGTCACTACAAAATGATTATTTATCCTGATTGCAATGAAATCAAGTCAACATATTTCTAGAGAAACGATTGGATTTTTACATAGAAATATGACACTTGTCAAAATGATTTGATTGCATGAAATAGAAAATGATTAATGAACTGATTTTGACCTAAAAAATTTATTAAGTCATCCATATCATTGATAATTTTCCCCTCATTATTTATGGAAAAATTTCACAAGCATCTATATCTATCAAGTTATGCATATATAAACAAATGAAATGCAAGCTAACATGTCATTTTCTCTAGAGACAATGGAGACTGGAGATGAAGGGCACCTGTTAGACTTCTGGCTCAAAATTTTGCCGTTGGGAGTGAAGTGGTCTGAAGCAGGCAGGATCTATTCATATCAGCCATGACCTGCAGCCAGGGCATAGCTGTTGATGTTGGACCCCCTTTGAAGGTGACCATAATAGCATGCAATCTAATTCATTCAACCCCACTAGGGACAATTAATGTGACAAACTGACCATCATAATTCATAAGTTTGGGTTTCCAACCACTTTACTTTTCTTTTATTATATGGCACTGTTGTTCACTTGGCCCCCTCTAATTAAGAGTATCCTTAGGGCATATTCTAGCCATAACCTCTAATCTCATGGGTAAATTGTAGGTTTTGTCACTAATGTTAATCTCCATTATGGTTTGTTGACATAATTTTGATTAATTAATTAATTAACCATTCCAACCAAAAGAATCAAGAAAAGAAAAAGGGATGGAGGGTGGGGTCAGGATTAGGATATAGAAGAAACCAATGAAATGGAATGCAGGGTTATCTGTTCACTATTACCAGAAGATAAATTTGATTTTTATTTTTTCTTTTCATTGTAATGATTAGAAGAGAAGGATTTGAAAGTTGTATAGATATTTAAATTTGTTAGATATTTAAATTTGTTCACTGCTTGTAATTGAATTAATTATGATATAATATTCGATTTAATTAAGATTTTGATTCAAATTAATTGGATATTAGTGATAAGGATCTGTTTTCCATTTAATTATACAATGATATTGTCTTTTAAATAATGTCCACATTGCTCAAAATGATTTATAAATTACTTTACCTTTAATAAATTTACATAAATTGATAAAAAAAATTATATGTTGTGCACCGCGAAAGCGTATAAATTATATAAAAAAAATTAAAGTAAATAAAAATATAACAATAAATGATTTATCCTTAACATGAACTATATTTACAAGTCTGTCATCTTTTACTATTTTGATTAAACACTGTTACAAACTTAAAATTATTTATCTGTCAACTCAATTATATATAGAATAATCTCATTATATAATTGTTCATAGTAAATATTTTAATTTATTCTCTTCGTCCTCCTCTAGATATAAACTAATATATTTATTAGTTTGACTGCTTTATATACCACAAAAAAATCTTCAACTGCTTGAGTAAGAGCCCTATTAATGATATAAAATTCCCTCCATGAAACTACAATAATAATTAATAGTTTTTCTCCTGGACTGTACTCTTTTTTCACCTTGAAACTTTTCTTTATAGGACTGCAATGGACAGAAGTCCTCATCAATTAGTAAAATCAACATTTTGATCATATTTCTATTCATAGTGTTATCTAATTAGAAATAAAAACCAATTTAGAAATATCTCTGCAATAGAAATTATACTCTATAAAATATTCATTCCACTCAAATTAATAAAAAATATTTTTCAAATTTACTAAAATTTTGAATTACAAATCTAACAATATACAAGCGTATGATTAATGCATAGGGGATTATATTAAAATGATGATATGATAATTGAATTAATTAAGGGCATAGGATTAGTGGAATCCATGCTTAGCTTTTGACTGATTAATTGGTGATTAGAACAAAAAAATCAATCATTAGAAACAACTCACCACATGACCATTACATTTGGCCTTTTTTACCTTTTGAAATACATTAATTATTAGAAGATATCTATATCCATCCACCCATTTGTTACTGTAACTTATAGGCCCACCAATAATAATTCTCATGAAAATGATCTCTCCTTCCTTCCTTGAACTAATTAATAAATTTTTCTTAAAAAAAAAATTTAAATTTATGAATTTTTTAAAAATAATTTAATTATTAAATTATGACCATAATTAATCAGTCAATATGGATAATTTAAGTATTTATATATTAATTTAATTATTAAATCAGGACCATGCTTAGAGGTTAAAACATCAAGGAAATGTTAAGGTGAAATAATTATCATGGTGAGAGAGAGTGGTTGAGAGTTGGGAGACATAGCTCCCAAGCCCACATCATGAAAAAAATGATTTATTTTTGACATTTTAGGTAGCTTGTGATTATAATTCACAAAATAATTATAATTTGAGAGTGAAATGTTTCTAATTTCTTATTAATATGTTTAAATTTACTATATATACACATCCATAATGCATCAAAATCACCAAATCTCTCTATTACTTCCAAAGAAGCAGAATTATTATACCTAAAAAAGATATAATATAGATGATTGTTCTTGTGCTAAGATAAACCTTTGAAATGACTTCCATGGAATTTAATATTATTAATTGAAAATTTTTTTTTCTAAATTCTATTTATTATGAATTTAAAATATTAATATATAAAATTTATATATTTAATAAGTGTGTCTCACTATAAATCTTGTATAGAGATCAAATTTAAATAAAAAAATTCTTAATTATATTATTTTTTCTCTTTTAATTTCCATATATAAACCACATAATTCATATTACTTTGGCAAATTTTACCATTAAAATCTAAAATTTTATAAAAATTCAATTTAATAAAATTTTAATTAATTTTCATGTTTAATAATTTAATTTTTTTTAAAAATAAAAATGCATATAATTATGTGAAGATTTAATTAAATTTTTTCTATACAAATAATTTATTGCAAACAAAACCAAATAAAAACAATAGGTCCAGCAAGACAACTAAATGAGGCATGTCCCTCAACAAGACAGACAATAATATCCACACATGACTTTGTCTAGAGAAATCTATAAATAAATAATAAAAATTAAAGATTATAGAAAAAATTTTCAATGTGTAATCTCTAAATCATGTATTATTTAGTAATTATATGGTTAATAGTTTTTTTTTTAACTAATTTTTGCCTTTTCAAATTAAATCCTTTTTATGAGTATTTTTAAGAATTTTATATTATTTTAATGTATTTAAGATAAATAATATTTACGATCAAGAGTATTTCATATTAACTTTTGTATATAAATACTAAGTTTCTTCTTCAAATGATCTTTAGAAACAAAAATTTTTTTTTATATTGACATGATGTATTCAGAATAAATTTTCAACAAAATCTCACCTACTATTAAATTAACTCTATTGGATTCAATCACATATTCATAAATATATCAATTATTCATCTAAAATCTTTCCATAAATTTAAAAATATCTTTAGGATATATAAGAGGGTACACAGTGAATTATTTCACAAAACTATAATAATAACCTAAGTCCATTAGGTACATGATATTGATATGGTTAGAATACAGAAATGTTCCAACCCAACACATCCACATCTACTAATTGCTTTGTAGATAGTGACCATTTCATTTTAAAAGCTGAAAGAAAATACCTCAACTGCGGCCTCAACCCTTTCTTCCTTGGTGACCATCTCATTTACTTCAATTATCCATCTCTCTCTCTCCTGCTTCTTCTGCTACTGCTGCTGCTTCTTGATCTTCTTTATATACTTATAAATGAGATATAGATAGCTAGCTATAGCTTGTGGAACTGAACCATCAAAAAAATTTTGTTCTCTTTCCATGGAGCTCAAGTGTAGCATCGCCCCCATCTTTCTCCTATTCCTCCTCCTTGTCTTGCCTTACATTTCAAGAGGTCTGCAAGACTTTGTTATCACCATGAAGAACTTTATTATAGCTGACTATAGTTGTAAATAATAATTTTATTTATTTATTTATTTATTTTGTTGGGTGTAGGGGGTTCTGAAGTAGAAGAGTCAGAGATTTAT
This sequence comes from Hevea brasiliensis, assembly GCF_030052815.1. NCBI lineage: Eukaryota > Viridiplantae > Streptophyta > Magnoliopsida > Malpighiales > Euphorbiaceae > Hevea > Hevea brasiliensis. Next base: position 114,420,486 of record NC_079497.1, on the reverse strand, counting down.
GATATTGATTATAGAGGACCTGAGACTCACTCTTCTGCTATGCCTCCTCCCGGGAGTTCTCATGGCAGACCTTTCATTCACGGAGATCAAGCAGCTATGGCAGCTCGTAAATCTAAAGGCAATGGAGAAAATGTAAGAGCCAATTATAAGTTAAAACCTCTCTCTCTCTCTCTCTCTCTCTCTCTCTCTCTCTCTCTCTGTGCTTCTTTTGAATTGATTTCTTTTGGTTTCTTGAACATGTTTTGCAGGCCAAGAAAATCCATGGATGATGAGCAAAATTATGGAAATATTAATTAAAGTTGAATTAGTTCGATCTTTAAATGAATTTGGATTTGGAGTTTGTGTAATTGTAGTTATGGTTGCAAGGACATGGATATATCAAGAATTAATGATTTGTGAATATAATTAATTATAAGATTGTATTAAATTAAGATTCTTATGCAGCTAAATGTTAATTGGATTAATTTTCGCTTTCTTGATTGTGCTTATTCATCTTTATCCAAATGTGATGATAATTAATTAATCATTATGAGTTGATTAGTCCTTAATTAAAGACAAATTATTAGGTTTTGCTCTCCTTTTCTGATCAAATATTACTCTTTACAAGTTCTTACTATTTCCAATCCCTTTGATCAATATAACCAAAATTGGCCTTATAGATTAATCAATTCTTTAAACTTTATGTATGCTCGCAAATATTTCTTATTTATTAATTTAACTTAAAAATTATTTATTTATTATTTTTTTTTTCAGTAAGTGTGGACTGTTTGTCTTGTCTCTCTCGATAATGGTCTGATTAATATTGTTTGAGTTGATGTGGGAAAAAAATATTATTTTGAATATATTAATTAAGATTTATTAAAATTAATTTTACGTTAAAATTGGTATGCTTTAGATTTTTTAATAATATTTAAAATATTATTTTAAAAAAACAGATTGAAATTACAATTCTATACAAGATCTAAAGCCATTGAATAATGACTTATAAAAAAATAAGGAGTTTAAAAAATATTTGAAGTATTTTAATGAGAGAGGATAATTTATTGGCTCCTAACCCTTAAAAAGCTTAGGCTATGTTTGATATGATGTAATCATAATTATATTACATATTTGATTACTTTATTTGTTAAAAAAAATTAATATAATTGAATGAAAATTACATAATTTAATTAATTATACCTTAAATAATATAATAACTTACTTTGATTTTTTCAATTTATTATCAACACCATTACCACTACTCGGCCACTATCACCACCCCAACTACTACCATCACTACCATCACTATTACTACCACTTAGCCACCATCACTACCACTATCACCACCACCCTGCCACCATCACTACCATTAATCACTACCATTACCCTACCACCATCACTACCATCCTGCCATCACTATCATTGCCACTATCATCACTCTGCCACCAATGTTGTTGTCACCACCACTTGGCCGCCTCCACCATTATCACCACCCCGTCACCACCATCAAAACTACTATTACCCTGTTGCCCTCACCTCTACTACTATCATTATCACTCCGGCACCATCACTACCACCACCCCTTATTACCACCATCACCGTGTGAAAATATTAATAATTTCAAATTAAAATAATATTTTATAAGATAACATTATCAATTAAAATTTTATTACTAATTTAATTATATTTCATCAAATTTTAATGATAATTACATTACAAATTTGTTCTTCCAAACAAAGTAATTTAATGTTTAATAAATTGTATTGCATTACAACTTTGATTCTATTACATGATTGATTATATTCTATTATATTACATTATACTAAACATAACCTGGATTATAAATCTCACATTAGAAAAATATAAACATAAAAGGGTAAATATAAATAGTTAGATTACAACATTAGTTTGACTAGTTATTTTAATTTATAAAACAATCTAATTACTTATATAAGCTCAGATTAAAAATGAATTAAATTGTAATTTGATCAATATTTTCTCTAAATTTAACATTTGAATTACTTTTATAGTTTAGAGAATAAAACTTAAGACTTGAATTGATTCCTTTTTTTTAATTTTAAATTAAATTAATTTAATATTAAATCAGATCATACTTATAATCATCTCTTAAATAAAGGAAGTAGGCTTGGCTATTAGTTCGATTCAGGTCAATTTTAGACTTGTTAAGAAATGAACTGAAATCAAATTAATTGATCATGTTTTTATTTAATTTTAATTTGGTTTAATTTTAATTTGAAAATAATTAGATTTATATGTCAATTTTTAAAACAATTATTTGAATGGTTGATTTCGATCTAATTTAATTTAAAACTTAAGGAGGGGATTGAAATGGACCTTTTTATAATCGATATGATTTCAATTTAATCTCTTAATTTAAATAAATTTTAATACAATTTAAGGCATAAATCGGCTATGGCCATAGCTAGAGGAAGGAAAGATGGACTCGTATAGAGGATTTTTTTTTTTTTTTTTTTTTTAATCTAGGATAAAAGTTCATTGCATGGGAGAAAAGTCCTGAGGCCCGTTACAATATAGGATTGTCCATCTGACATACTAGCATGCTAAAAAGGGTAGATCCAACTTCATCCTAACATACTAAGACAAAACAATAGAAGTCCACAATTGGAAACCTAAGTCCCAACATATACAAAGGGTCCTAAAAGGCTGCCCCAACTAGCACAAAATAAGACTAAGGCCTAACGTCACCCAACCTCTAGTCACTACTCGACCCAAAAAGAAAAAAACCGGACGCAAGGGAGATGATGCTACCAGTGATCCGTAGCACTTGAATCCAAGCTGAGCTATGTCAGAGGTGAAAAATCAACCAGAGAAGCATAGATGGATCACCTAAGCCAAACTCAGTGATACCAAACGCATAAACACCTCCAAGAAACTAAACAACCCAAAAGATTCTTTCACAGCAAAGAAGAACACAAAGCTAAGGTAAAAGCCGAAACTAAAGCTAAAGGGACCACATGAGCGCGAGGTGGAGCTCCTTTAGAACGTTCTGCCCTTTAAGAGACCGTAAGCCGACAAGAGGCACCGGTAACGTCTCAAAGAGTTACCACAAAACTAAAAGGAAACTTATGGATTCACAAAATCTCCTAGCTTTAAGTCAGAGAACAACAGTTGCCGACCAACCCTGCTTACGGCTGTGCAGTTTTGGTTTCGGTTCGGTTCTTTATAAGAACCAGAACTAGAACCGAATGTCAATTCTTTTATTTTTTAGAACCAAAAGATGAACCAAATTTCGGTTCCAATTTTGATTCTGATTCGGTTCTAAGTGCTTTCAGTTTCAGTTCTAATTTCAATTCAGTTCAATTCTCGATTCTTACACTTAAAATTGTAATATTATTGTATTCCTTTTAAAAGAACAAAAATAATTATATATTTTTTAACATCAAAATATTAATAAAAATAATAGTACTGATATTAAAATAAGAATACCAATATAAAAATAAATATCAATAAAGTAACATAAATATAATAATTTATTCAAGAGAAATAATAAAATCAAAATGATAATTCTCATATAAAAATTCAAATAACACTAAATATCCATAATGTTGGCACTGAGTGGAGATAGCTTGGTAGATTAGTATTTTGCTCAGATACCTTTAGCTCATGGCGCTTTAGCTATTACACTATAAGGGTTAGAGTTGTGCCTCTGCTAAAAGCTTAATCTCTTAGCACGGTGGTAAGCGCTCGATCTTATGATTGGTATCAGAGCCGAGGTTATTAGTTTGAATCCCTGGTAGGTGTTGGGGGTAGATTTTTGGCACTAAGTGGGGATAGCTTAGTAGGCCAACATTCTGGCCAGATCCGTTCAATCCATGGTGCTTGGGCTGCTACGCTTTTGATATGATAATAAGCGCTCAATCCCACACATAATAAGTTATATAATATTTTCATCCAAATTATAAAACAATAGCAAATCAACGAGTATTATGTGAGTTAGATTAATATAACTTAAGCTAAGAACATAAAACTATGCAATTTTTTACTTTAGAGAATGTAATACCCTAAAAAATTTTAAAATTTATTTATAATTACAAAATTTACTATTTTAGTTATTATTTCTTTCAAACATATTTTAAGAAAGCATTTTAAAGTTTAATACTATTTCAAGTATTAAAGTAATAGTATTATTAAATGGGTATTATTATTATTATTATTATTGTTGTTGTTGTTGTTGTTGTTGTTGTTGTTATTGTTGTATTTTATTTAAAAACTAGATTTAAACTAATTATAGTACTATTAGACTATTGGACCCTATTGAAAAAAAAATATTAGACCCAATAGAACATATCTAAAAAGTTCAAGGACTAAAAAGGTAATTAAAAGTAAAAAAGAAAAATTTGCAAATTTGAAATAGGCTAGCTACCCCCCCCCCCTCCCCCCACTCCAATTCTCTCTCTTCTTCCCCCTCCCTTCCTTATTCCTTTCTTCGCTGGAGTTGAACCAATGGCTGACGAGCCTCTCCGGCACTAGTAATGAGCACCAGCAACTCCTAGACACTGGCAATCTTGGCAAATGGCGGTTGGCTTAGCAAGATCAAGGAGAGAGAGAGGCAAAAGGGATGCGCGATGCGTCTACTTTATTGGTCGATTCTAGCCATTTTCGGCAACCATCCTGCCAGCTTTGGGTGGCGATAGCTTCCTTACACAATTAGCTTCCTTTTCCAACCAACAGCACCTGGAACTGATGCCGGAGGAAAGAGATCCAACGAAAGAGAGTGAGGAGAGAGAAATGGGTGGCAGCAGTTTTCCAGCCATTTTTTCGGCGATTCGACTATCGAATTGGCAATCTGAGACTACCGTTGAGTTCAGCATGCCGAAATCTTTAAGATGAGACCCATCCCGCTCCGATAGGGTATTGTTTGAAAAAGACGATTATCTGATGGTCCAAATCACTCTGTGAGGTTTTCGAACCCTTTTTGATTCCTGTAAATTAAAAATAATTACGTGATAATTATTAACAATTTATGAGCTTCGTTTAGATGTGATCGGATAGGCGATAGCCCACTAGAGCTCAGGACTGAGTTTTTGGTCCGATTTGGATGTTCGGCAGGCTGACCCAAAAGATGGTCATGTTTATAATTGTTTCTAACATTTTCAGACATTCCGGTAGCATTAGAATTTGCAAAAGTAGTCACAAACTCAAGTTGTGTAGTTTTTACCTTGGTTAAGCTAGCTAATTGATTTGTAAAATATTTCTGACTTAATAAAATTAAGTAAAATAAATTTAATTAATATAAGGACAATGTAAAGGACATCTAGGAATATTTTTATAATTTTTGAAATACTAAAAATAATTATTTAGATGTAGAGGATTTAGAGACCCGAATTGGAGTTTGGACAATTAAGCCTAAATTAGGTTTCTTGTAGGCCTGAATGGACATTATAATTGTTGTTGTAAACTTGAGGCCCTATGTTGTTGCTTTGGTTGAGTTTTCTTATAGAGGGTTAAGTTCGCTTATAAGGGAAACTCTATCGAAATTTTAGCAAGACCTTAGGATTTATTCTTACTTTTAGAGTTTGAATTAATAAGTTAATTTCTCAGTCTTGTAATAGAGGTTAGTGTGTATGTATAGGTGATCGATGTAGGCCGTCTTCTCCTTCCAGCCAGACTAGTTGCAGTCAAGTAGACCCGTCTATGAGTTGGATATTGATTATTTTTACAATTTTAATATTATTGAAATTTTTGGTATACTCATGCATTTTATAAATACATTTACATACTTAGTTAAATAAATTAGATGTATTCTTATTGTTGCATATTTAATTGTTATTAAATTACTTGTGTTTGCCACCCTGAGAATAATTTAGAGTTATGCGTGTGTTATATATGGCACATGATGGATATGAATTGGACAAGTAATAGCTGCTTGAGCAGTCTTTATAGATATAGAAAGTCAGGGTGAGGCACAGTTTTAAGTTGATTTCGCTAGCCTCCGCACTTGGAATTAAGTGAAAGTCTAGATTGAGTTGAGTTTGCTGGCGGGATTTAGATTTAGAGAGCTATATAGGAGACCAGCTTTCATATTTATGTATTGATATGATACACTGGGTGCATGAATAGCTTTAAATTATCTTTTCATGTGAATATTTAGTGAATTGTTTGTATATGTGTTGAGTGTATATCACATGGTAGAATTGCACTATTTTTTTTAGGTGGTTATAAAAATTATATCTATAATCAATATCTAAACTCTTTGAGTCGAACACTCATTTCTTTTTAAATATTTTTTTCAGGTTGTAAGAGGAGCAAGTTTATTTTTTGAGTCTTATCTATATTTTCCTCCGCAAATTATGATGCTTCTTAGTTATTAGTTTTTATTATGTCTATTTACTTGTTTATTTATTTATCTATTTATTTAATTACTAGAACTCAGCTGTGACACTAGTTTATAAATATATTATATTAATTAATGAAAATTAATGGTATTAAATAGTTTGTACATGTTGTGTATTAAGATTGAGTTAGGATCCCCTAATAGTGGATTTTTGGTAGTTATCAAATTGAGTTGGCCCAAGTCCTAGTATCAGTCTGGTTCATAAAATCGTGACGTGACAAAGAAATTCTTTATTATATTTTCATTCAACTCTTTAAAGTTAAAATTTTACTGGACAATGTATAATTTTTACTAATTTAACTTTTAATTCACAACACCAAGTATTAAAAATAAATTTAATTTTAATATAGTAGATGTTTATAAAAATTTTATAGATTATAATTAAAACTTTTTCAAATTAAAAATATAACACCTCTATATGCATAGCCTGATATATTTCACTGTTTCGGTGACCGGTATCGGTCCGGACAATTAAGAGGATTAGAACTATATTTAAGACATCTAGAAAAGCCCTGAATGGAAATAAATAGTGAGTACCAGATAGTGAAGTAAAAATAAGAAAAATAAGGCATAAAATGTTAAATGAGCCGAGAGTCACAGCGATGGGTGACCTTCCCGGGAAATGACTGCTAGGTCAGTCCTAACCCTACTTTTGAACCGGAAAATGTGACGTCGTGGTCCTAACGACTATTGCGAACCTAGTGGAAAAGAGAAAACCACAAAAAAGAACTAATAAGTAGGTCAAGTAATTAGATCAGGGATCCAGAAGAAATATTGAATTACTTACAAACCGGGTCAAACTGGCGAAGGGCAAATTGGTTAATTCACCCCTAGAGGTGACTCATGACCTAACTGTCCAATAAAATCGGAGAAATGAAAATTTCGGAATAGATAATTAAATTAAAGAACTATTAAAAAATTTAAGGAAAAGAAAAAGATTGAAAAATGGCTTTATTACATCACATAAATGACATCACATATGATATCACAATTAAAATTAATTTCCCCAAATAATTGACCAAGTCAAAAAGCAATTTAAATACACAAAATCAAAAAAAAAAATTGTCATCTTCTTCTTTTTTCCCAAGCCTTGCCATCACCTCCTCCTCGCCTCTCTCAATTTTTTCTTTTACCTCCATTAAAGCTTAAGTCTAAGCTTTTAAACCCCCAAATTTCTATCAATTTCCCCAAATTAACTACTTAAACCTTACTTTGGTGACTTGAGAAGAAGATTGAGCAAGAAAAGTAAGGAAGAAAAGGGAGAAATTGGAGAATTGGAAATCAAATTTTGAGGTTAGTGATCAAACTTGAATTCTTTTATTGAATTTCTATGTTTTTAGTTCAATTAACTTAGAATTTAACTTAAATGCAAACAAAACAATTATGGATGGCCAATTGGGAATTTCGGCCAACATTAAGGAGGATTGAAAATTCTTGAATTTGATGGAATTGAAAGATTAATTGAGATGAATTAAGTAGGTAGATCAAGAATATACAATTTAATTGCATTAAATTACACAAGTAAAAAATTTAGGGTTCTTGAGCTTCATAAATTGGGAGAAAAATTGGAGAAAATGGTCAATTGATGCAATTGACCCTAATTGAGGTTAAAAATGGTCAATTGGGACCATTTGTGATGTGTTTGAATTGGTAGAAACAAATTGTAATTCGGATTGGTTAGGGTTCCTATTCTGGCAGCTTGACCTAGGTCCCTTTGAGGGACCAAAACTGAAATTTTACCAACCCAATTGGTATGAGGCCAATTGGGAATAAAAATAGACACATAATGACACATTTTTCATTTCGAAACTATGCCTAGAAAATGACATTAACATAGTGAATAATTAGGTCAAACCCGAGTGTTGTGCACTGCCACTGTACCAAAATGATCAAATGAATAGTGTTTATTCATTTAGCCATAACTTGGGTTAGACAGGTCCAAATGACCTGATTTTTGTGGCATTAGAAAGGTATGACATAGCATTACAACTTTTATGAAGAACACCAACCCAGATTCTGTCCATAACCAAGTCATTTTGCCACCAAAATTTAGAGGTCTACAACAGCCAGAACCAATTAGGTGCGCATAAATTCTGGGTAATGCCAATCCGGCCAGCTTGATTCAAATAACCATATCTTGGGCTAAAAAACTTCAAATGGAGTGATTCAAAAAGGGAATTAGAGATAAGACAATAAGGAACAACTTTGATGAAGAACATTTAGCCAAATTCCCACAGCAACTTGACCGATAGAACAGTGTAAAACATAGCACAAAAACTGAAAATTTGAAATTGCACTTAGGAGACCTAGAAATTTAAGGGGCAACCAAAACCAACAAATTAGGCACCCAAAATGTGATATATGAGTATAATTGAAATTCCCATACCTATTAAGTATAAGAAAGCCAATAATTTTACATGAATAGTAACCTCGAAATACAAATTTTAAAGAACGTTAATTTAAGCATATTAGGACTAGAAATAAGTAGATGTAAATTTATTGTTGAATTTATCATAAGTTGTGATACTGAAACATTGTAAATTGTGTGTTTCAGTTGAAAAGAATATGGAGAAAGGAAATGAAACATCGAGTCAAGGCATAAAGGCGACTCGCACGAGGCTTGTGCACAACATATAATTTTTCTGTAAATTTTCTTTGGCAAATTGTTTGAATGAATAAATTGTGACTTATTTGTATTGGAAAATTTTAATTTAATGGAATAATATGCTTTTGACCTAAATTGTTGGAAAATTTAGTAGTATGTGATGAATTGCAAATAAATGTTTAGAAAATTGTTAAGATAGTTTTGAAACCACATTGTCATGACTATATATTTGAATGTCTCACTAGGATGACTAGTGGGAGGAAATAGTTTTGAATTCCCTCTCTAACTGAAGTGTTGAGGTGTGTGCCAGTAGAGGAATAAATTTGAATGGGTACCCATAGTTTGAGCTAGCTAGCCTTAGTATGCCTCATAAGCCTTTGGCTATTGAGATTAACACTATATTAATGGCATGATATGACTGTATATTTTTATAAAGTTTGTTTTGTGACTTTTGAAACGAAAATGCTTTGATTAAAATTTAAAATTGTGTTTTGCATCTATTTACTGACTTCATCATTATAATTGGATATTTATGATTTAATTATGCATAAAGGAGTATTTTTAGTATGTTGTGCACCATTAAGTCATTGTACTCAGCGATGGCTTTTTATTGCTGTCGCAGGTAAAGAGACTAGTAGAGCAGCCGAGTGAGTTGCTGAAGACTAAAGTACCGCCTTTGAGATTTTGTTGGGTATAACATTATACCCTTATTGTACATATTTATTTTGATGTATGTGACTGTATGTACATTTTATAAATTGGTCTTGAGCCGTTGTACAAAACTTGTAATAATATTATTTTGAATTTTCTGATGTAAAATTAGACTGATGAATGTATATCACTTTTTCTTTAATGGAATGTAAATGAAATTATTCAATATTATTTTTGAAAATATTTGAGTTGAAAATTGACTTAAATTGTGTAGTTTGGAAAAAATTATGATGAATTGAGCTATGATGGTTGTTGATTTTAGTGAAGTACATAAATTGAAAGTGTTTTCTACAGGTGAAAATTTGGTTTTTCTCAATTACAGCTGGAATTTTTCCAAAATTTGCGAAAAAATAAAAATGGACAAAAATTTTACATAACTTTTAAACTTCAATTAAATTTTTTTAATGCCTGCTAGAAATGCTCACACTTTCAAAAAGTAAGAAAATTGTTTAAAAATCTCTTATAGTATATTTAATGGGTTATCGGTAAATGAAGTCGGTAATTCATTAGGTATACTACGGGATCATGTTATGCCTTACAGAGGGGTAAGATGTGATAAAAAATAAGATAATTAATGTAATTTTAAATTTAATGAATTCAATTATTAATACTGACATTTAAATATTGTTTTAGCCCATACTATGCACTATCACCACATACCTCACAAAATATTTTATTTGGATCGCATCACTGATATTTTGAGTGGGTCATAATTCAATCTTGTGAAATAATACATACATAAATTAAGTCACTTCATAACATATATTTTAATAAATATATTCTACTATCTTATGTATATTTTTCAATTATAGAATTTTTAATAAGAAAGTATACTACATGGTTAAAAAGTGATTTAATAAGATAATTAATGAATATAAAATGATTTAATATATTTATAATTAAAATAATAAAAGTTAATATTAAATTACATATATACTATAATAATCATAATTACATATAATATATATAATTTTATTGAAACTATGTAATATATATAAAATATATAAAAAAATACATATGTCTAAAATCGGTTCTTTGCTTCAATTTTGGTTTGATTCTTTATGAAGAACTAAAACTGAACTAAAACAGTAAAACAATTTCGGTTCAATTTCTACAATAACGATTCTTTTTCAATTTCGATTTGGTTTGAATCCTCAAAGAACCGTACATAGCCCTAACCCTACCCATCAATAATGAAAACCATCACAGAAGGAAGCAAAACCATCACTAAATTTAAGAAGTCAAGCCATTGCAAATTGCAAAAAACCCTCACCATCAACCTCAAACCTGCAAATCAACAAAAAAAAGCTCAAAAATATTTACAATCCACCCAAAAAAGAGAGAAAAAACCTACGCCAAGGTAAGAAGGAGACCTATCTCCCTCCTAAAAAGGCAAGAGAAGGTCAACGTTGCTCGGCAAAAGGAAATTTAAGGTCTTTTATAACTAAAAGCCAGAAGATAGAAAATTTATCTCTTTTATCTCTTTACAAATAGAAAGAGGGATTAAGAGTCAATGCAGAAACATTGTTCTCTTTTATCCTTTTAAAAAAACATATGTATATAAAGTAATGAAGTTTTTTCTTGTTGTTGCTACATGACATTCTAAATTTTGATACCGCCACGTAGCATTATAAAATAAAAAGATTTCCCCTTGTTACTGACACACGACATTCTAAACTTTAGTACTATCATATGGCACTTACCATATAAAAATTATTGTATTTAATAATTATATTAATTAATATAAATAATTATTACCATTATATTATTATTAAATATTTTTATTATTACTATCATTACCATAATTTTTATAGCTAACTAATTAAAAATATTAGACATATTTTAATAATTTTATAAAATTTTGATTTAATGATTATTAAATTTTTAATTATTTTATTTAATTATAAAAAATTTAAAAATTATATATCTTAAAATTAATAAAATAATTTAAAATTATACAATAAAAATAATCGCATGGAGTTAAATATTTTGCCCTCTCTCTTCTTTTTATATATTTAATAATTTTTAATTTACTTTAATAGTATTTTATTTGTATTTATCTTATTTTGGTGTACATTTAATAAAGACATATTTTCAATTATATATTGAATGCTATATGTATAACGAATTATGAAAAAATGAAATGAAACAAAATAAAATTTTATTTTCATAAGTATGGTAAAAAAAATTATATTAATATTCAATTTTCATTAATTTTTTGATATTTTTTATAGTATAATTAATAAATAATTAATATTATTACTTCAGTTAATGTTTATTATTTTATTATTATTTAAAGAAAATTTTAAATTTTATATATATATATATGCGCCAAGTAATTTTATTAAATTCTTTTTTTTGTTAATTAATTATATAATTTTTTTAAATTATAATAAGTTATTAATTCCCTAATTATGTATATATAAATTATAAATTATTTAATTATTATATTTTAATATTATAATAAGTAGTTATTATTATTATTATTATTACAAATGCCTAGAAAAGCTCAATTTAATTAGAGAAAGAAAAATATAAGAGTTAATCATATTAATTTATTAATTATACTCAATAAACACATATGCTAATTTTATATATGTTTTATTTTCACTTCCTGCTAAAGAGGTGGTCCAAATTTTATAAAATAAATTGTAAAAGAGATAAGATTTTAAATCTATCACATTTATACTAAATAACAATTTTTAATTGAATTTATTAATGACAATTTTTTTGTATTTCTTAAACAATTATAATATATAATTATTACATAATTTAATTTTCTAAATACAATTCTTAATTATTTTAATCTTTCAAATTTAAATAATAGAAATATATTGATTACTAAATATATTATCATTCATTATAAGGTTTTCTAATTTTAAATTTTAAAACGTCAATGGCAGTTACTTTAAAAGAAAGTGAAATATTTTTAAATACATTTATTATAATTAAATTTAATATTTAATTACTGATAATTTGACAACTCAAGACATTTAATTTTAAAATTTAACAAATATTATCATAATTATTCAATTATTATCACAACTGAATATTTAATTTCATTTAAATATTTACTTCAAATTAGAACTAAACATATTTAAATTTTTGTGAGAAATTAATAATTAATTTTTTTTAAATATATCTAATTATTAAAAATAATATCTATCCATTAATTTTTAATTTTTTTAAAAGAGAAACATCAATGTTAAGTTTTTTTTTTTATATTTTCTAAATAGCTCTAAAATATAATTATTAAATATAATTATCACAAATTATCATATTTTTAATTTTTAATTTAAAAAATTAATTATAGTAAAATTAATACTCATATTTACTGTAAAAGAAAATTAATATTTAACATTTTAGAGTTTTAATATTTTAAATAATAATATTAAAATTTTTTTAATTAATAATAATTTAATTAAATTTAATATAAATTTTTTCTATCACTTTATATATATATATATATATATATATATATATATATATATATATATATTATACAGTATTCGGCTAGTTTATATAAAAAATATTGTAATAAACAAGTGCTGGTCCTTAGCACATAGAATAGGATAAAAACCATCCGCATCGAAGCCAGTTGGCAGCAAAGGTAAAGAATACACGGCGGAGACGCGCTTATAGATCCCCATTTTCGTTCTTTCTTCTCCTACCTCTCTGCATTTCTCATTTTTTGATCTCTCTCTCTCTCTCCCTCTTCGAAATGGCTAACGATACGGCCACGACCACCACGAACTCCAGCCTCAACGACTGCAGAGATCACGACGAATCGAATCCTCTCTTGAACAAGAGCCTCCAAGAACACGACAGCAAACCCACAAAGATTTCCAACACCAAAGTCGCCGCATCTCCTGTTCAAAAATCCGCGGCGCTGGAATTGGGCTTGCCTGAATATGGGTGGACAGCTAATGGGTTGCCGTTGGGTAACGGTGGCGTTGTAGGTGAGCCAATGGATCGGGCTCAGTGGAACTCCAGTCTCTTCGCATGTCTCGCTCGTAATGATGAATTCTGTAGCAGCGATCTTGAAGTTTGTAAGTCTTTGATTTTTTTAATTTGGATTTGACTTTATATGCTGGATTTGTGAATTTGAGCAAGAACTATTTTTTGGTAAATTTTTTGCAAAATTTCTATTAAATGCATTTCCAATATTGACGAAATTGATTGATTAAATTATAGGAAAGCAATGCATATTGGACTAGGATTACCTGATCTGCTGTGGGAAGGCAAGAGAATGACGAAGCTTTATTAGTCTAGAATCATTCTATTACATCTATTTATTATAGGAAAGCAACGGATGACTCATAATTGACAAGTATTACCTTATTCCCAATGTTTAGGAAGAGATTTATAATAAGAATTATTAGAAATGACTGATCATATGTTTGCATTAGATAGTTATTTATTGATTGCATATAAAATCGAGAGCTTTATGGTGATTAAAAAGCATGTGCTTTGTATATTTTTAATGTAATAGCTGTAAGGTATTTTTGAAGTTTGGCAACTTCGTTGGTTTTATTTCCTTGTGTTTTATGCAGCCATTAGTTCTGATGGGATGAGATGGAAGACACGTAGTTTTTGAAAATTGAATCTGTTAACCCTTTGCCTTGCAATTGCGATAACTGATTTGATAGTGTTTGGGGTGGACTTGATTGTTAGACTGCAAGTTTCATGATGAACCTATCAGAGGAGGAGGATTTATATATATATATATATATATATATATATATATATATATATATATATGTATGTATTCGGTAGTAATATCATGCAATGCTTCTAGGTTATCAGATTGTATTTGTACTTGATTTGTTTCATGACTACTGCTTAGGATTGTGCTGTTGTGGGCACGATTTAATTCCTGTTTTTGTTTTTCTTTTGGTTATTTTGCTAGGTCTTCTTGGCAGTGTTGCCCCTTGTGTGCTCTATGGAAGCAATGCTGAGAGACTTGGATCTAGTCCTGGAACCTTTGCCAATCATTGCTTGCCCTACACTGGTCTATACTTGATTGGTAATGCATTTTTTGGTTGGAACTGCCTTGCACCATGGTTCTCATATCCTAGCCGTACAGCTATTCGTCGGAGGTTTAACCTGGAGGCAAGTTATTTTCCAAATTTTGCCCATACATATCTTCAATTAGGGTCGATTCTTAGGTTGATTTGGTGGAAAAGTTTCTAGCATTGAAATAACTAAATCTGCTTTAACAACCAAATTGATAACCGGAAAATACAATTCAGTTCAGTCAGTTTATTCAGTTAGTTTTTATTGGGCTTTTAATCTTTTAATTTTGGATAAAAATATATGCGAACGCATGCATGCATACACAATATATATTTTTGAAGATGAAAACCAAATCAAATTAAATCAACTGAAATTCATTGATTTGGTTTAGTAATTTGGTTTAAACCAAATGATGGTCACCCCTATCTATAATTTGGCATGATTCTGACTTGTGGGAGGTTGCATAGCTCATGACCTCGGTGGGATCAATAGTTAAGCATTATGTTCATAACTCTGGTTCCGTCTCATAAAAGTGTACTTCCCGTGGCATCTTATTTCATAGTTTTTTATTCTTTTTCAGGGAGCTGGCCCTGAAATAAATCCTATTAATCATTATCATTTGTTTGATTCTATTCCTATAGTGTTGTGTGTTTGCATGTGCCTTATAATCCATGATTTTCTGTTAAGTTTTATATATTTTGCCTTTTGTTTTTGTGAAGTTAGTATCTTTGAAACTGTGGTTGAGTCCGTGTTAGTTGATTTATACTTGATTTAAGGGACATTCTACATTCAAATGCCACTACTAATATTAGCTGTAGAGCATTATTTTGTACTTCTGAGCTTTCCTCACTTTGTATACATGGCTGGCATCCCTTTGTTGTATTTTTTTTCCTTTATTTACTTACAAAAAAAAGACGAAGACTTATTAATATTATTTGGTGGGAGGGGGTGTTCTTGGTGTTGAATTTGACATCTATGTATGAAAATAAGTTGATGCAGGTGTGTTTATGTATTTGCCACTTAATAAAAGGTTGGAGTTAAAGAAAGCCTTTTTGAGCATTAATTAACACAGGTTTGATTTGAAACAGGGTAGCTGTGAGACACTTAATAATTCATGTGGTTGCTGCGGAAGCTGTGTGGATGATGAGCTGCAACGTGAGCAGTGTGAGTCAGCATGTGATTTTGCAACCCATGTATTCTGCCACCTATGCGCCCTTTGCCAGGAAGGCCGTGAGATCCGTCGCAGGGTGCCTCATCCTGGGTTCAATGCTCAATCAGTCCTGGTAATGATCCCACCTGGGGAGCAGGCCATGGCCCGTGAGGCTTGAAGGGACCTGCCTTTGCATGTTATAGATTTTTGTTGAAGTTTGTTTCTTTTACCCTGTTATGTTGTTTGACTAAAAGAATGAAGAATATGTAAACTGTGATATTTGATGCAATTTACGTGGATATGTTGTTCTCTTTTTCTTTCTTATTTTTTTTTTTAAATATTTTATTTATCTAAATTTTGGAACAAAAGTGTGGCACCAGCTAGGCACATATTCTGTGCACTACTTGTAAGGTCTGATACCTAATTCTAGAGATGATGTCCTGTAACTTTTCAATCGGAAGACAAGCTACATCGAAGACAAATATTCTACCCAAAATATAAGTCAGATTCTGAACTTTGAAGTTAAAATTTCTAACAAGTATGAAAACTAAAAAGTGAAATAACATAGCTCTCTTGACACGAAAGATGGGAAAATTTCGAACACGAGAGTTCAAAACACTGGTAATGAATAGGAAACACATCTCAAATTTCACTCTCCAGGCGCAGAGACACCTTGCTTCAGTCTTTCCCTCTTCATCTTCTTCTTTGAGATTGGCTTCTTCTTTTTGGGAGGAAGCGTCTTCTGGGCATACAAGTAGAGTACATAATTTCCAATTAGGAATGTCAGAACTAGCCCGCCAACAACCAGCAGGACTATCAATCCTGGGTTGAATCCTTTAGCCTCAACATCCTTGACCACATTCCCCTGTTGACGATGAAACTGAAGTTATATTTCATAAGCAAACAAAAGACAACAAACAAAAAGAAAACAAACAGCGAGTATAAACAAAACTTATAAATTAACACCAACATTTCAATATCATCGAATTGGACAGGTCAACTCTTACATTATAATTGTTCCTGTTTTCCAAGAAAATCGTTTTTGAAATGTTTTCTTAGCATAATTAATCCTGACGCTTTCATTATTGACTGAGTTACTAAATGATCTTTCAAGGCAATTGAGTACTGATACAAACATGTATAGGCCAGCCTGTCGAGGGTGTTGGCATGCTTGTATACACATTCAAAGGCCCATTTTGTTAATGATGTGATAACAGAATTGAAAGACATACATTATGAAAAAAAAAAAAGTTTCATAGATAAAACTAAGAAATTCAAGGGAAGAAAATGCCTTCAACATATTTGCACAAGTGGTCTTCTAAAACTTCTTCCTGAAGATTCTGAAATAGCTAATAGAAAAATAAAAAAGTAAACAGAATAACTCAAAGCTGATTATAAATTGAATTGTACGATAAGAATGCCTGATTGTCTTTCCAAAGGTCAATATATGATTTACTTTCATATATAGGCGTTTACATTATTAGTCTCCTAAACTGCACAACATTCTAGTAGCTAAGTTTCCTCATTAACTGTCAAGAAACACTTAAATATATATTATAAGGTATAATTTAGGGTCTGTTTGGCATTACTGTTGAAACTGCTATTGAGAAAATCACTTTTTTAAATATACTAGTTAGATAGTGTTAAAAAATAATTAAAAATTAAATTTGATCAGTTTTAGTCACAAAAACACTAAAATAACAAAATAGCTTTTTTCAAATTATTTTTCTCAACAGCATCTATAATGGTAGAAAAATAGTTTCAGGCTCTGAAATTCAATACCAAATAGGGCTTTAGTGTCATGCAAAACATATTTACAAACATTGTGCAGATATCCAAACGAGAAATTTTTACGATCCCATTCTATTGTAAATTTGTGACAATTTGCTTATTGACAAAGAAGTTAACAATTTGCTGGTTCAACAATGGAGCAGAGCACTTGTTGCATATATCTAGAGAAAAACATTCTCGTAAATAAATGTTGAAGTAACCAAATCACAAGCAAGACACAATTTATAAAGATAATCCTTCAAACCGAAAGTTAAAAGGAAACTGGAAACGAAGGGAAGCTGCCTTCAATAATTCAATTCTCAAAATAATAGATTACAAGCAAGTTATCTCGGGGAGCTAAGGTCCATCAAACTATCTCCTGGATTACGACAAATAACACAACTCCAAAAAGAATTTTCTTAATGGTACAATTGGGAAAAGAAATCACCAGTTAACAAAATTAAGCGTGGTGAATAATACAAATGACATTGTGAACTAAGAATCAGACAAAACAAAATAAGCTTAAAAAATACCAATTAACCAATTACGTGTGCTAAATAATACAAATTACATTATGAACTAAGAATCAGAGATTAGAAAATGAACTAAATCATTGAAATGTAATCAATTCTGTTGTCTTCTGGTGAAATTTATCTCCCACCAAGATTAATATTAATCAAAATATACAGAAACACTAAGCTTCCACGTAATTTCATACAATAATTTCTTTACAAATATAAAATAACAAATATACAGATTTACCAACATCACTCACAAATCCAAACAAGAGTTAAATTGTCAATATGAAGAAAAAAAATTGAAGACCATATCGAGAATGAATCCACATAGAAAATGAAAATAAGATCTCAGAGCTAAAATCCTAAAAATGCACTTCTTTTAACGCAGATCTCGCGAGATCAACTAACTGAAATGAATAGAGAAATTGAAATCGATGAAAGCGTACCATATTATGGAACGACGGAGGAGGGTGATCGGCGAACTCGAAATCGTCCTCCATGGCTGCCGGTGATCAGCTTCGGTAGACCAATCTCGCTGTGTGAATTGGACAAGAGAAGATTCCAGAACGCTAGTGAGAGAGAGGTACGCGAGACGGATCCAAATTCTAACGCACAAAATGCGAAACCAGAGGATAATTATAGCGGGTTACAAGGACAGTTTAGTTCGGCCCTCGAAGTTTTGAATATTTATGTTATTGCCCCAATTAGTCTCCATTTTAATTCAATTCAGTCTCGAACTTTGGGCCCAAACCAGCCCGTGTGGAAACCGATATGAGCTTACTGGCCCATGCAGATCGAGTGGTCTTAAAACTGGGCTGGGCCGGAAAGATAAATAAAACGAGGACAGTGGTTATAGCACGTGACTCACATGCTGCTCTCACATTATCACATGGATGATGTATGGATGATGTACTGCACATCAATCTATATTGCTTGCTAAAATCTATAAGGATAACATCACATCCATAAAGATCATTTATAAATCCTGAAAATTTAGGACCACCGCAATAAGGAAAATACATAGTAGTGCACGAGAAATTAGACCTTGGCTTTCGATTGTCATTATCAAGTGGTTAAGGGTGCTTAATCCATTCCAAAGAAATGGAATATAAATGGAGGAAAACTAATTAATTAATAAATGGTAAAAATAAACCTAATAAATGGAAGAAAAATATAACTATATATATATATATAAAATTAATTGAGTAAATGTGAAAATTATTTTTTAATTAATTTAATTTCAATTAAATATCCCATTTATCTAAATATATATTGAAAATAAAACAGAAATAATGGATTGAAATGGTTTGATATGTCTAGTAAATACAGGGACTAAATTGAATATTTTACTTTAAAAAGTATCCATTTTAATTAAGAATCGATGCAAAATCGATAGGCGAATAAGCTTATAAAAAGAAAAGGAAAAAAAAAAAATCTAATATGTATACATTTTATTATTTGTGTGCAGTACAAAAGACCATGCACGTGACTATGGTCAATGGGTCTATTGTATAGGTTGATTAACAATTATTTATAAAAAAAAAAAAATGAAATTGTCGGCTAAAGTTTGGATAATTAGATAAGTGATTAACATTTATTATTAGCCGTTAGAAATGTCAACAAATGCAGGCTTTTGCTCTAAAAATTGCTTTAACCAACATGGAGAAGCCAAGCCATAAAATGCCAGCAAAACTCCACTCTATTGCATTTTTGTATAAAGGTAAATGGGTTTATCCTTTTAACAACAAATTAATTATCTTATTCAGTTTTTCATTGAGATGGTTTGCTGCAAGAAAATATTAATATTCCTACTTGCTTTTAAGCTTTTGTCATAAAAAAAAAATGGCCAGAAAGGTGATTGAATTGATTTTCAAAACATTGTGATTGTGACTCTAAGCTCTTTGCCAAGGGCAAAAAAAAATGCCTTGCATTTTGATTAGGATTGGCTTATCTTTAAATGTTCACTTGCAAGAAAGAAAGAAAGAGAGAGTACTCTTTATAAGCATTCATGTAAAAGAAGAAACTTAAAATATTCCCCTTTGGAAAGCAAACTTCAAATTTTAATAAATCATTATAAAAGGCATTTATTAGAAAAATAGAAATTGATTGGGTTGATTTGTTGATTCCTTTCTCCATAATCATAAGCATGTTCCATTGCTTCTTTATTACCCCTTTTCATTTGTCTTTAGTATAACAGAATAATTATTAGACCCTAAAAGGCATCATACAATTTGATACTGCAATTTCCTTGCAGCCATCAAAAAGCCTAAAACTTTGTTAAAAAACAAAAGGAAAAAAATCTTTAAAACATAATACAAATTTTCATTCTCAATAAAATTTAAAAAAAAAAAGAAAAAGAAATAAAATAATGGTTAATTGGCTTGGATGTTCTTGAGCTGTCCATGGCAGCCAGCCAATAATAATAAACATGAGCTCGTTTTTCTGTCACTATACTTTACCAATCCTCTACTCAAACGCCTTGTGTGCGTACTTTTGACTATGAGCTTTGCTGCCTGTGAAAGCCACTACCCACCATCGAAGAAAAGAAAACCCATCTGATCAAAGCAAGAAAGTGACTCCCACCTAATTTTCCTTTGTCCCACCACTAACTAATCTATACAGTACATGCATTAGTTTAACACCAAAAAAATAAAAATTTTTCCCCTAAGCTGCTTGTGATTACATTGAATATGTTACTTTGTCATAAATACAAAAACGAATAATAATATATATAATTACGAGTCAATAAACAAAGGTTGTGGAAACCCACCCGTCCAGTTTGGATCAAACTATGTCATCACCAATATAACCATTTTCTGATGAGGAGGTTGAGATAGTGATCATGCCATTGCAGTCAGACACACTGTCCTGCAAGCTCAACAGGAGATGGGAAGTGCTAAAACTCATAGTAGGCTTTGCTCTTGGGACGATTGGGACCTCAGCCTCACCTACAAGCATCTGGACCACAGTCCTCATTGTGGGTCTAGTCAATGGGTCAGGGTGAGAGCACGCTAGCCCGACAAGTAGAACCCTTCTCATTTCATTCTCATCAAACTCACCTTCAAGTCTTGCATCAGCTGCCATCAGCAATCTTCCTTCTCTGTGTAAACTCCAAACCCATTCAACCAAATTGCTGTTAACCCCAACTTTCCCAACCCCACTTGTTTCTTTCTCAATTGGTCTTCTCCCACTAGCCACCTCAAGAACCACAGCCCCATAACTAAACACATCAGTTTTGTCAGAAGCTCTTCCTGTTAATAAATACTCTGGTGCTAAGTATCCCATTGTACCTGCAGCTGCTGTTGCGTCCGGTGATTTATCATGTTCAATTTGTCTAGCCAAGCCAAAATCTCCTAATCTTGCATTAAACCCTTCATCGAGCATAATGTTACTAGTCTTAATGTCTCTATGAATCACCTGGTTCTCACATTCTTGATGCAAGTAAGCCAGAGCAGATGCAACACCAAGTAAAATTTTTCTCCTATGTGGCCATGGTAGAGGCGTCCTCGCTTCAAACAATGCTTTGTCAAGGCTTCCATTGGGCATCAAATCATAAACCAATAAAATTTCACCTTTCTCATGACACCAACCCTGAAGCCGAACAAGATTTCTATGCCTAAAAGTACCAATTATAGACAATTCAGATAAAAACTCATTCTTTCCTTGGCTATTATGACTACATCTCTTCACTGCTACAATGTCGCCAGTCTCTGGCAATATACCCTTATAAACAGTACCAAATGCACCATGTCCTATAATTCTATTTGCATTGAAGCATCTTGTGGCTGATCTGAGCTCTTTGTAGCTAAATTCCTTTGGCATTTTGATAACCTCTGACGCAAAAGACTCTGTTTTTTTCACATGCTTGTACCTTTTAGAGAATACCCAGATAAGAACCCCGGCAAAAATAGCTAAAAATGCACTAGCAGTAACCACCCCTGCAACGGCCCCAGGTCCTTGCTTACAGAGCTGGTTATGACACGAAGAAGACTTGCTGTTCTTTTCTTGACTACTAATTGAATCAGAACCAGTAGGAGCCAATGACGGCGGCGGTGACTTCACAGAATTAGCCGTTGGGTTCATCAAACTAGTCGTTGGAGGCGGCGGAGATGATGACCCAGGACCAGAAATTGAGTCAAAGGAATAACTAAAGCTCCACCATTCGATACTATGGATCTCTGTGCTTCCTTGCGTCGACCCAGTGAACCCAACGTACATAAAATCATTCACGTACTGATCTAGATCAATACTAAATGATAGAATCGGCTCTTTGGGCTTAAGATTGGAGTATGAAACCGAGATGTTGAGGACGTGATTTGTGCCATCGTAGTCGATCCACGCATTAACAAGATCACCGCTCTTAAGATCGATATTTATAGCTCCTAAATCCCCAGTCTGCGAAGAAACCAAACTGTTTAGATCCAAACCCACATGGTTTCCATTAATATCTTTGAATTCCACGTCCATGAGAGTATCAAACTCGACCGCCACAAAGCCCGAGCCGAGCCCATCAGTGTTGAGGAGTCCGAGACACCCACCGGCAGCACCAATAGTCTCGGAGTCCGGCGAGATGACAAACGCAAGCCCGCCACCAATAGACGACGGGTTTAGATTGGAGATATAGAATGAGAAAAAAGTGATGAAACTGGTAATAGAGTGAGTGCCCGGTTGCCGAAATCTAATTGGCTTAGAATAAAGAACTTTGCCAGCGCCAGAAGTGGGAACGGCGAGGTCATTTGTGAGACGAACACTCCCATTGTTTAAGTGGGCGTCGCCGAGAAGCTTGAGACTGCTTAGAGTTAAAGTACCGAAGTCGAATTCAGTGGTGGCAGTGGCTAACACAAAAAAACAGAGCAAGAACAGGGAAGAAGAAGAAGAAGAAGAAGAAGAAATGGATATAATGCGTAAAATTGTGTGAAGAAGAGGCAACATTTGCTTGGCTAGTGAATGGCCATTAGAGAATTTTTTGTGCTGATGGGAAAGTGGCAGCGCAGAGAAGCAGATGAGAGTTCACGGGTTCAGAGAGATGAGAAAGAGAAAGAGAGATTGGTATTCTTTGCCTTGAAAACAAAAGAAACCAAAGGGAGGAAATAAGGAAAGGAAACAGCACAGGGAATCGGAAGGAGAGAGAGTGAAGCAGACAGGTGGGTCGGTGGGACGACACGTGGCATTTCCAACGGTTGTTTTTTTGGCGATAAAAAGAAAACATTTTTTTTTTCTCCTTGCCTCTGTCCTAACACTCCCCCCTTCCTCTCTTCTTCTAGTTTTATCTGTCTGCAACTCGCGGCTTCAGGCGGTCGTGTCGCCCTCTCATGGGTTGGATTTCGCTTATATTATTTATCAGAAAATTGTAGGCGCTTAGCTATCATCATGTAAAATCTCGAAAATCTTTTAAATTAAATTTGTCATATTCATTCAATTTTATTAAAAAAAATTGATAATTAAAATAAATCGAATTATTTATTTTTTAATCAATTATTATTGAGTATTAAATTAGAGTTCAAATATAGAAAATATAATTTAAATTAAATATAAAATAAGTCAAAAGAATTTAATATAAAATTTAAATCAATAAATCATTTAATTTAAATTTTTATCTAATTTAATATAATTTATTATAAATTTTAATTTTTTTAAAATAAAATCTTATCAAGTTAATTGCACTAATGATGATCACATATGCATAATAAAAAGAAGTGCCTAAATCAAATGGCATGGTGACATTTGGTGAATTAATAAATGGCCCATTGCGTCAAACTCCATAATTAATTAAATTATATTCTTAATCATCATCTAATCCATGTCATAACAACTTGCATTTAGATTCCTATACTGTGCTATGCTTCCTTGCAGAAGAAAAGCAATTCTTTGAACCCAGCAGTGGGCGAAGGCCCAATTCTATACCTTGCCCTCATGCCACAACAACACAAAGGATCGTGTTCACACAGGTTTGAATAGCGCGCGTGGTCATTTTTTTTTACGTCTCCGGACCAATGAAGATGAGCATAATGTAAACCGTTGGAGTTCAGTTAGTAAGTAAAAACACACTCACGCTAGAGGACGTTGCACGTGAATTTTGTCAAAGGGCAGTGTCAGAAATTATTTGCTTAAATATAATTCACAAATGGATTTAAGATACAATTGATTCATATATTCAGACATAATTATATAAAATTTATATATTAATTTTATTCTATATTTTATACTGATAGAATATATCTCTTGTAGATAATTATATATTTATCTTCATATATTTATTCTTATGTATTTATCCTTGTAACAAACTCCAACTGTGTAACAACTAGATAAGGTTGGGTATAAGTCTGTCACCTCCACAGTCTGTGTATATATATTATCATTTAATAACAGTAAATGATAAGGTTGATCTATACTTTACATGGTATCAGAGCCATCTGACCATGGCAGACTTTTCTTCTTCTCAAGCTTTGGTTTCTAGCACTAATACTGTTATCTCCTCTCTTTCTACACCATCGAATGTTGCTTAGTTCATCTCTGCGAAATTAAATTCCTCAAACTATGTCCTTTGGAAAGCACAGTTGGTGCCATTACTGCATGGGTACAATTTGTCTCATTATATCTCTGACACTGCCACTCTGCCATCCCAATTTCTTGAAGATAATAAGCCTAATCCTGAGTATGATCTCTGGTTTCGGCAAGACCAGATGGTCCTGAGTTGGTTGTTCTCCTTTGTTTTTGATACTATTCTACCACAGATTGTTGGCAGTACGACTGCAAAGGCAGCCTGGACGAAACTTGCATCCATATATTTCGCTGGTTTTAGAACTCAAATTCTTCAACTTCGGAAACAGCTCAAGCATTTATCTCGGGGCACTGATTCGATTGATAGTTACATGCGACGACCCAGGACACTAGCCGATCAGCTTGCAGCTCTTCAAGCACCTGTGTCTGATGACACTCTAGTTAACGACATTCTTGAAGGGTTAGGCAGTGAGTACCGTCCCTTTATTCGGACCTTTGAGGCTAGGAATGTTCCAATTGAATATGATGATCTTTATGCTTTGTTGTTGAGTGAAGAAACTCAACTAAAAATGGAGGCACTAGCTGTATCCTCTTCAATTTCACCATCAGCACATGTGGCCACAAAGACACCACATCAACATGGTGGCAGGTCTGAAGTTCGTGGTCGAAGCAATAAACCACCTTATGGTACCAACTCTTCCTCTACTGCACAAGTGTCACCTAATATTATTTGTCACAATTGTCGTGTTCATGGCCACATTGCAAGGCAGTGTCCTTCACCAAAGCTCCGTTATAATAGCAACACTGGACAAACTAAGCCAACCACATACCTAGCCTCATCATCTAACAATCCTTCCATGGCTCAATAGACAGTTGACTCTGGCACTAACCATCATCTCACTAATGAAACGGGGAATGTTTCCAATCTCACTCCTTGTCAGGGCTCTGACGAAATTCTTGTTGGAAATGGTAATACCCTCCCTATTACCCACACTGGTACATCACAAATTTCTCTTAATAATCGTTCTTTTACTCTTCATAATATTCTTTGTTCGCCTACTGTTACTCGCAATTTACTTTCTGTTCACTCTTTTACTTCACATAATAATGTCTCAATTGAGTTTTTCCCTGATTTATTTGTCATCAAGGATATCCCCATGAGGCAGGTCTTATACACAGGCTGGAGTAATGGGGGCCTTTACACCATGCCGCTTTCTTTGACTCCTATCAAGCCTGAAGCACACATTGTGGAACTTAGCACATGGCATGCACGTCTCGGTCATGCCAATGATCGTGTTGTCCGTCGTGTTCTGTCCAGTCAGAGTCTTTCTTTTGTTAAGAATAAGTCCTTCGTTGTTCCGTGTCATGCTTGTAATGTCAGTAAAATTCATAAGTTGCCATTTATCAATTCAGTTTCTGTTATCAATAAACCACTTGAATTGATTTGTTCTGACATTTGGGGCCCAGCACCCATTGCATTTATGGATGGATTTCGTTACTATGTTATCTTTTTTTATCACCATAGTAAATATACCTAGATTTATTTTATGCGGAGAAATTCTAATGTTCTGAATATTTTTATCCAATTAAACACTTGGTTGAAAAATATTTTGCGCTTACCATCAAATGTTTTCAGGTCGATTGGGGCAAAGAGTACCAAGCACTTACCAATTATTTGCGTGAACATGGAATTAGCCAACACATCTCTTATCCCCATACCCCTGAACAAAATGGTTGTGCAGAAAGAAAGCACAGACATATCGTTGAAACAGGTCATGCTTTACTTACTCATGCCTCTATTCCCTTGCATTATTGAACTTATGCATTTGAGTGTGCTGTCTACACACTTAACAGATTACCTTTTGACCAAACCAAGCCTCATTCTCCATTTGAACTATTATTCATAGCCCTCCAAATTATAACGATATGCGCATTTTTTGTAGCCTCTACTACCCATGGCTCAAGCCCTATTCTCCTCATAAGTTGGCACCTTGCTCTGCCAAATGTGTCTTTCTTGGTTACAGTAAGGTTCATAAAGGGTATTACTATTTAAATTTATCTACTAAAGAAATTCTTGTCTCACGCCATGTTATTTTCCATGAACAGATTTTTCCATTCAAAAGTGTTGATGATGCTAGTGCCAATAAATCAACTATGTCCACTACTGCTCCATATGCATCTCTTCCACCTCTTTTGTTGACGCCACAACCTGTAACTGTATCACTATCTCCTCAAGATGGTATACTTGGTCCTCCACCAACTCACTTATCTCTACAGCCCACTGATGCAGTATCCACCCTAACTCCAATGACACATAGTCCCTTGGCCCACCCTCAGTGTCACGACCCAACCTATGGGCCGGACCGGCACTAGGACCTGGGCCAGCCTAAAGCCCCCAAGGCCCATAGTAAGCCTTAACTATTCATTTACCCAACTCTAAGGCCCATTTGGGCCCAATTTCAAGAAAACAAACGGACAGAGTCCGGCCATAAAATGGACTTACCAACGGGAAGTTTTCGACTCACCCGACCTGTAAACACAATATATAGTCAATTGGGGAGCTCAGCTCACCCTCCACATACTCATCAACATAATAATAAATGGGAGCTTAGCTCCCTCATCCAATCCATCAAACATGCATATCATTATACGTTTACAGGTCCAACATGATAATAATATTACAGACCATAATCAAATAAATACTTCTAACACATGCGGAAATTCTAGGAGTAAATAAAATTACACAAATATTGATAAACAACCTGCGAAGGAGAAAAGCAGGTTAACCAAAATAAAATCCTAATGTAGAGTTATAAAAAATATTGAACAGGAGTGAGCGTTCGACTCAGAGAGTAAAATATCAATTTTAACCATAATCTCTATAACTATCTAGTCCTAATGCAACCTGTGGAGTGAAATGCAACAGCAACAATATTTTCACATCATAACATCAAAAAGGTAATTTGGAGTACTCACGCACCCTGTAGCATCAATCATAACATATGGGAGCTGATCCCCTATATAGCTCTCTTAAATCCAACCTGGTGCCAGCGAAGAACTCAAGCCGGACTTTCGCTTAATAAACCAAATCGAGGGTCCCAGCGAAGAACCCAAGCCGTGACTACCCCTCGAAGGATCGGGTCCCAGCGAAGAACTCAAGCCGTGACTACCCGTCCTATCCATAGTCCACACCACATCACACGCACGCCAACGCACGCACACTGCTCCAAATTACTACAACAACATCATGGCACTTTAACATTTATCAATGCATCATAAATCGTGCCTAGAGCTTAACTACATAAATATATGCATATAAGTGATGCATGGGCATGTTGAACATATAATAATATCGAAATTACAATTAAAATTAATATTTTACTCACAGACTTGACGACAATCACTGTGGCGGCTGGTCGGAGTAAGAATGATGTCCCGGCTCACCTGACAATTATATTACAATTATTTAATAAATTTGACTCAATACAAACAAAGAAAAAGACCAATACGTCCTAAGTCGTGCCGAAAATCCGGCAGAGTCTCCCCTATACCTAGGACCTACCCAACCTGCAAAATGGCTCAAAACACACTTCTATATTCACAATCCATATATCCACAGTTCAATCATATCACACAGCCCCTCCTGGGCCCATCAAATCAGTCATCCATCACAATACGCAAAATTCCAATTTAGTCCTTATTATTGATCATTTTTGCAAAAACTGCCCAAACAAGCTCTAAAAATTATAAAACTTTGCCCCGCGGTCCTTAGCAATATTACTAAGCTATTGCAAAAAGAATCGTAATTTTCTAAGCTACCAAGAATATTTTATTGATTTTTAATCCTATTTAAGCACTAGAAAATTACGAAAAAGCAAGGTTCGGGTTTACCTTTGCCGATTCCGACTTCGGGGACGCACTCGGGACGTCTGACAATGGGGGGCTAGCCAAAACCTCGGTCCAATTTGGAGACTTTTCCGGTAACGGGTCTGTCTGGCCCGAAATTTGCAGACCCGGTCAACTGTCGAATTTCCGCGAATCGAGGATACCTACACGAAGCCCATAATACGGGGGTTAGTAGATAAATTTTTCAGAATTTTCTAAGCTCATTAAATGCTCGGAAAAACACTGCGAAGTTCTGTAGGACCCATCGAAAAACGGTGTCGGAAAAATTTGAAATTTATGTCGTTGCGAAGCTCTCGACGAGTGGAGCGTGCTGGTAGCCTCGGTTTTCTCGTGGGATACACGGTTTTCGAGAAATCTAGCCCAAAAGTCGAAATGGGCTAAAATCTTCCCGAGCAAAAATCGGACAAACCGCTAGATGGATTTCGGCGTTCTTGGTGTCTATGGAAAGCTCTCGCCGAGTAGATGATTTTAGACACAAGACCCGGTCCAATTGGTGGCCGGATCGGCCGGATTTGGCCGGGAAAGCCGAAACGGCGCGCGCGCAGGGGGCGTTGCGTGTTTTTCCATTGCTCGCGCACTACCGGGCCGGGAGGGTGGCGCGGCACGGCCTACTGGGGTCAAGTGTGGTCGGGGTGGGGAGGAGAGAGAAAACGCGAGGAAGAGAGAAGGAGGAAGGAACGCGCGCGGGAGGAAGAAAAAGAGAAGAAGACCGGTTCGATTCGACTGGTCCGATCCGGTCCGGTTCGATTCGGCCGGTTCGATTCGAAATACAAAATTTTTGAATTTTTACTCTGCCTCGGGACCGAAAACGAGGTCCAAAATTCAAAAATTTTAAAACTCGTAAAAATACGTAGACTCCAAATATATTTTTAGTTTTGCCACGTGGTCTTTAAATTAATTTTTAAAAATCATCAAAGTTTATATTTTCGGAAAATCGAACCCGATTTTTAAAATCCGAAAAATCTCAAAAAAAATTCCTAAAATTTAAATAAAATTAAAATACCAAAAATGCTCATAAATTTAATATTTTTGGGGTGTTACACTCAGCATAGTCACATCACACTATGTGCATCCACTCTCCCACATAGCCCCCCTACTTCCACTCAACCTCATGATACTTCCATATATGCTAATACTCAAAGCCCACACTCACCTAGTCATCTCCACTCACCTCATCAACAAGGTCTCACCAACTCCCATAATCAACCATCTGTTCCACTTAAAACTCATCCAATGGTGACGCGATCTCAAACAGGGAATCTTAAACTAAAGATCTTTGCCACTACTATAGTTGCCTAAGCTGTTCCTACATGCTATTCCCAGGCTATGAAATCTGAACAATGGCATAATGCAATGCAGTCTGAAATAAATGATCTAATTCAAGCGGGTACGTGGGAATTAGTACCACGAGAAGATGCCTAGAATATTGTTGGTTGCAAATGGGTCTTCTACATCAAACATAAACCAGATGGATCCATTGAAAAGTACAAAGCTCGATTAGTTGCTAAGGGCTACCATCAAAGGCTAGGCATTGACTTCTTTGAGACTTTTTCTCAGGTGGTAAAGCGTACTACTATTAGAATTATTTTGTCTTATGCAGTTACACTGGGGTGGAATATCAAATAATTAGATGTTTCAAATGCTTTCTTACATGGCAAACTTGACGAGCTGGTCTTTATGGATCAACCTCCTGGTTTTACTGATCCCGATAAACCGAATCATGTATGTCGGTTACATCATTCTCTGTATGGCCTTCGTCGAGCTCCACGTCAATGGCACAAGTGCTTGTCTGATGCGCTTCTTAAAAATGGTTTTAAGTCATCTGCTGCAGATACATCCTTATTTTCTTATACGAATAGTGGGAACAAGCTTTCTGTCTTATATATGTGGATGATATCATCCTAACTGGGAGTGATAATACTCATTTACAGCACCTTATTGCATCTCTGCAACTAGAGTTTTAATTAAAAGATTTGGGTTCATTAGATTATTTCTTGGGTATTGAAGCTCATCATACAAAAATGGGTTTATTACTTACACAGACAAAGTACATTGAGGATTTGTTGCACAAAGCCAATATGACCACATGCAAAAACTTATCTATACTAGCCACACCGAATGAGAAATTACAAGCAACTGGTGTTGAATCTGCACCTAATATCACTCTCTACCGCACCATAGTTGGTGCTGTGCAATATTTGAATATCACTAGACCCGACATTTCCTTCTCGGTCCACAAAGCTTCTCAATATGTTCATTCTCCCAAACTGCAGCATTGGGTTACAGTAAAACGTATTTTACGTT
The DNA here is from genome assembly GCF_030052815.1 of Hevea brasiliensis. Classification (NCBI taxonomy): domain Eukaryota; kingdom Viridiplantae; phylum Streptophyta; class Magnoliopsida; order Malpighiales; family Euphorbiaceae; genus Hevea; species Hevea brasiliensis. The sequence continues at coordinate 114,389,650 of NC_079497.1, read as the reverse complement.
ATTTGAAGGGCACACAACGGTATGGGCTGCTTCTTACTCCTTCTTCTAATCTTGATATTCATGCGTATAGTGATGCGGATTGGGCATCCAATCTGGTTGATAGAAAATCAACAAGTGGCTATGCGATATTTATGGGGAGTAATATAATTTCATGGCAGTCTAAGAAACAACCTACGGTAGTGCGTTCATTTACCGAAGCAGAATATCGCTCCATTGGTGCTGCAACTGCTGAATTAACTTGGATTCAAACTTTGCTTCGTGAGTTGTCTATTTTATCTCCACAAATTCCTTCTCTGTGGTGTGATAATGCAGGTGCCACCTACCTCACAGCTAATCCCATCTTCCATTCCCGCATGAAACACATTGAAGTGGACTATCATTTTGTGCGAGACAAGGTGGCTAATAAAGACCTGCAAGTTCGCTACATATCTTCTAAGGATCAAGTTGCAGATGTGCTGACCAAGCCTCTTCCAAGCAGTAGACATGCTGATTTGCAGATGAGACTCACAATTCTAACCTCACCAGGGCGGTGATAGAGTATATCTTGTGTAGATAATCATATATTTATCTTCATATATTTATCCTCATGTATTTATCCTTGTAATAAACTCCAACTGTATAACAATTAAATGAGGATGGGTATAGGTCTGCCACCTCCATAGTCCGTGTATATATATTATCATTTAACAACAGTAGATGATAAGGTTGATCTATACTTTACATATACTTCATATTCACAATAGATTGAGTTTATATAAAAAAAATGTTGAAAGTGCACCGTAATCGCGCCATAAGGCGAGCACGCAAACTGTTCAATTTAGTCAACGAAACTAAGGTCCATCTAAAAATGGAAATAGGGTGGATTAGGGGTGGAAATCGCTACATATCCTACAAAAATTCAAAGTCGAGACAAAGGCTTTTTCGTGGGGAAGCGAAGAGGTTTTTTTTTATTTATTTTAATTTATTATTATATATTATAAATGTATTTAACAGAATTTAATAATATATTTATATTTTTAATTAAAATTATAATATTTAAATATATAATTATATAAAATAAATTATTTTTTTAATAAAAAATGATATATTGTTATAAGAGCAGTTTATAGAAATTTAGAACCAAGAGAAAATCTTTCTGTTCTCATTTTGCACAATATCAAAATTAGGATGAGATAAAAAAAAATTAAATTTAAGTAGATCAAATTAAATTTGAAAATAATTCTTATCCTTGGCCTCCATTATATATTTATGGCTAATTATTTAATAAATCAAAAATATTAAAAAATAATATTTTTTTAAATATAATAAAATAATTTTCTCTTATTTATAAAAAGATAAGATTTATATTTATAAATAAAAAATACATATTAAATATATTTAATAATTTTTTTATAATTAATTTCCACGTAAAGTTTCCACGTCAGCAAGTAGACGTAAAATAATGGGAGCCCAGGCACAGAAATTTTGTCATGGGGTTAGGGGTTTTCCAACAAACGAGTATTGATTTCTTGTGTATGATTACTGCGTGGACTGTAGCAATTTTTGAGATAATTTAATAATTTTTTTCATATTATTTGTAATTTAAGTGGACATTCCCGAAATATATAATCGTTTTGATTTGCCGTGGTTTGATCGGACGATGCAGGACGAGAGATGGGAGTTGAGAACAGAAGCACTGGAAACTTTGAGTGAATTTTAATGTAGGCGACAGGTGTTTCCTTGAAGCAAGAAACTTTATTGGGTATATATATATATATATATATATATATATATATATATATATATATATATATATATATAAATTAAAATTTATGAGTTAAATTTTTTAATTTAAATTAAAAATTAAAAAGTTGAAATTTTTAATTACGAGATTAAATTTTTTAATTTAAGCTTAAAAATTAAGAAGTTAAATTTTATAATTTTTTTTATATTTAAAATAAATTAAATTTAAAATGAAAATTTCAAATTAAATTAAATAAAAAATTAAAAATATATTAAATAAAACTTCTTTAATAAATATAGTGGTAATAGAACTTTAGTCAAAGGGGAATTGTGTTTTTGGGGGAAACAATGATGATAAATTGAAGTTGTTATACCCATTATCTACAAAAAAAAAAAAAAAAAAGAAGTTGTTATTCCCATTACCCATTTTCATGCTTTTATTGCTCTTCTCTTGAAGAGAGTACTTTCAATCAATGATTGATTCAATGCCCAACCACTATGATGCCTTAATTGGGTCCTGCCTAAATTTCTATGTATGTTTGGTTTTTGATATAGGTATATTTTTTAAATAATTGAAATTTTTTATTATATTTTAAAATCAGTAAAATTATAAATTTCAATATAATTTTAAAGTTACATATCTCCTCACATTAAATTTGGCCATGGGTTATTTTAAAATTGAGTTTACACTAAAATTGAATGGATTAAATTCATATCCAAAACTATTAATTAGGTTCAATAGTTTTCGATTATAATAAAAAAGTCAAATCAAGCTAATTTGGTCTATTTGGCTTGATTAGTTAATTCAATTAATTCGATTTGGAGAGTTATTTTTGAGAATTTAAAATTTTAATTTATTTCAATTATTTTCTCAAATTAATAATAAAAAAAAAGAAACCGAATTGAGTTTTTTAAAGGGTTTTCTCTTTTGTCTAGCCCATTAACTTAAACCCAAAACTTAGCATTTGTAGACCTGAGTTTTTTAGTAGGCCCATACCCGGTTCAAATTAAAAAATCAAACTAAATCAAATTGAAAATTTCTATTTGGTTCTTACGAATCAAATTGGTTCGATTAATCATAATAAACTATTTAGTTTTTGTTGATTTGGTTCAATTTACAATCAAGCCAACTGAATACTTAGCCCTACTATTATTGGCTAGTTGTTTCAAATCAATACCCTAAAGATTAGGCTATATCTTTTCTCGAACATCAAATAGAAAACAATTCAGTCTAGTGACTCAATTTGGTTCAACCATTTAAAAAAAAAAGAAAAAGAAATTTAAATTTAATCTCATGCCTCAATCAAATTGAAATCGTAAAAAAAACTAAAATTATTTTGAACCTATCCCATAAAATTTGATTCAAGGCCTAAGAAATCACGGCTCAAAATTTGACCATGGCTGTAGCTCATAAGGCCATGTATGTGTAATGTCCAAAATTTTTAAATAATTATTTTATATATAAATTTTGATATTTTAATATATTAAATATTATGGTATTTTAATTTGAATTTTTTGAGTTTTTAAATTTGAATTTTTATTTTTCAAGCTAATTAATTTCAATAATTTTAAAAAAATTAATTTAAAGATAACGTAGCAAGTTTGAAAATACTTTTGGACTCCATAAATTTTTTTGAGTTTTTTATATTTTTTTTGAATTTTTTGGGTCTCGTTTTATATGTCAATGAAGAACAAAAATTAAATTTCGAGTGTTTTGAATCGAATTGGTCGAATCAAATCTATCCAAATCGGATCGTCTGAATCGAACCAATCTCTTTTTCGTTTCTTCCCCTTCTATTCGCGTTACCCGACTTCCTCCCTTCTCTCCCTATTTTCTCTCTCCTCCCTCCCCACCACTGTCGACCACTACTCCCCCGACCTTCCTCCCTTGCTGGTGCACCTCCAGCACCCTTCCCTGCAGCCAGTAGTCCCTTTTTCTGGCGAGAATTGGGCTCCAAATCCCCCTCATGGGCATGTGCGACCTCTGAACTTCCTTCACCGTTTCCAGTGATTTCAGCCACCAATCACCAATTGAACTGGGTCTTATTTCTTTTTTGTTTTACACTTCATAAGCTTTCTATAGACACCAATTTCACAAAATTTTTATCAAGAAGTTTGTGTGAATCGAGCCCTGAAAGTTTTAGGCCTTTTTGAGTTTCGGGCTAGATTTCTCTCAAATCATAAATACTACAAAAAATCTAAGACCACTAGTGCGTTCTACACGTCGAGAGCTTTGCAACGATACAAATTTGGAATTTTTTTATACCAAAAATTTAATGAGTCCCATGAGCTTGCTAGTGATTTTTTGGGTCTTTAATGAGTCTTTTTAATTAAATAAAAATTATATTCTAACTTCTGGTATTGTGAGCTTCGCGTAGGTATTTTCATTTCAAAGAAATTCCATTGGTAATTGGGACTGCAATTTCGGGCCAGACGTGCGGGCTGCTGTAGCCACTTTGAAAGTGGGTCAATATTACAATACTTTCCCCTAATTTTAGACGCTCGGACGCATTCCAAGTGTCATAATTGGTATTGGTAAACCCAAACTTTAAATTCTCTTTTCGCCTAATATTGAGTTTAGAATAAAAATCCATAAAATATTCGTGGGTAGCGAAAAATTTATAATTCTAATTGCAATAGTAGAATGACATTGTTAAGGACTGCAGGGAATAATTATAGAATTTTTGGGATTAATTTGGATAGTTCTTGCAAAATGTTAGTTTTAAACTAAATAGTTGAATTGTGTATTATGTGGAATTGACAAATTTGGCAGGCCCAAAAATGGGCATTGTATTGTTGTTGTATTGTGGGCCAGAGGCCTTTTGAATTGAAAAGTGTTAGTTGAGTTGTTTTGCAGGTTGGGTAGGTTCTAGGTACAGAAAAAACTTTACCAGATTTTCAGCATAAATTTATGGTGTCTTTGACTCTTTAGTTTTTTGTTTTGATTTATTATTGATAAATTTCTTGAATATAATTTTTTAGGTGATCTGTGTGACACCCCTATGTTCATTAGTCCTATATATTTCACTGTTCCGGTGACCAGTGCCGGTTCGGACAGTAAAGAGGCGTAGAATCATATTTAAGTCACCTAGAAAAACAATAAACAAAAATTAATAGAAATTATATATGAGGAAAAATGGAAATAAGGTTAAATGAGCAGGGGCCACAATGATGGGTGACCGTATCGGAAAGTGACAGCGAGAGCAGTCGCTGCCCTATTTTCGAGTGAGACCTAATGGCACCCCAGGCCTAAGGATTATTGCGAAGCTAAGGGTATTATTAAAACTATAGAAAAGAACCAAGAACCAGTTCAAATAATTGAATCAGAGTTGCAAAAGCAATTAAATACTATTGAAGAAATGGATCAAACCGATAAGGGCAATTTGGTCAATTCACCCTTAGAGGTGACTTTTGGCCTAAATGTCCAATAAAATACAGGAAATTAAAATAGTGAAAACTAAATTCAACTTGGAGAGGTGTATGGAAGAAAATGAAAAAGGAAAAGAAAATTTCAAAATTTAAAAGAGATATGACATCATCCATAACACAAGCATGATGCAATAAATTTTAATTTTAAAAAATTCTAAATTTTGGGATAATTTCTAACAATTAAAAGTCAAATTAAGAAAAAAAAAAGTGGTCTTCTTTTCCTCATCTTCAACCCGTCACCCTCTCTCTCTCTTCTCTCTCTCTTTCCTTAAGTCCTCCATTAAAACTCACTTTGGAGCTTCCCTAACCCTAAATTCAACCATAATTTTTATAGTTTCTTTGATTAAAACTTAGTTGTGAGTATTGGAAAGAAGATTGGGAGAAAGAAATTGAAGAAAAGTGAAGAATTTAAGAAGCTTGAAATTCTTCAAGTGAGGTAAGCCAATTCAATCTAATTCTTTAGTGAAATTGATTAAGTTTAATGAAGAATTAATTGATTATGTAAAAGAAATTGAAAAAAAAAATCATGTAGAGGGACCCCATGAATTCGGCTAGCTTGAGGTTGAGTAGGGAATTGATGTGAATTGATTGAATTAAATGTGTGAGTATGCTTGAATAAGTGTGTAGATACAAATTATACACTTTGAATTCATGAATTGAACCAATTGAGGAATTAGGGTTCTTGACCCTTAGGGTTTTGGGAAAAAAATTGGGGAAATTGAGTAATTGATGCCAATTGACCAAATTGATGCCAATTGAACAAATTGATGTTTAAAGTGGTCAATTGGTATGTTTGGGAGTTGATTGAATGCATGGAGATTTAGGTGGGGTAGAATGTGATGCTGCCCCAATCTGGACTGCCTGACTATGGTCCACTCACATGGCCATAATTGTAATTCTGTTGCTCCAATTGGTGTGAAGCCAATTAGAGATGAAAATTAAGACCCAAAGCTACAATTTTTGTGTAGAAACCCAACCCTAAAACTGACCTTAAATTAGTGTAAAATTGGATCAAATCTGGATTAGGTACCCTGCCACTAGACAAAACTGACCATATGAACAGTACATGTTCAAATGGTCATAACTTGGTGTAGAAAGGTCCAAATGACCTGATTTTTATACCATTAGAGAGCTATGACATAGTATAACAACTTTCATGAAGAAACCAAACTTAAATTTTGACCATAACCAAATCAAATTGCCAATCAAAATTGGGTCACCAAATCTGCCAAAACCTAAAATTTGCCCAGAAATTTGGACTTTAGTCAATCTGGCCAGTTATGGTTAAATAGTCATAACTTGAGTTACAAAACTCCAAATGGAGTGATTCAAAAATGGAATTAAAGCTAAGTCACTAAGGAACAACTTTGATGAAGGGAATTCAACCAAATTCCCACTGTAGAGGGTCCAATGGAATGGTAGAAATAAGTGACCCAAAACTGAAAATTTGTCAATTCTCTTAGGAAACCTTGAATTGAGTTTGGCAATCAATACCAACAAAAATGTGACCCAAAATGTGGTATGTGGGGATAATTAGAATTAACATACCTAGTAAGTATGAAAAAGTCCACATTTTGACTTAAATAGTAAAATGAATAGTAACTCCAATATGCCAAACACAAAGAACTCCATTTTAAGCAAATTTAAAAGTATAATCAAGTGTGTATGAATTTAATTATTGGATTACTTATGAGGTATGGTATTGAAACACTGTAAATTGTGTACTTTAGTAGAAAAAGAGACTGGAAAGGAGGGGAAGAAAAATGTGAGTCAAGGCAAAGAGGTGACTCACTATAGATTTGTACACAACTAAATTGATTTAATTGATTTTAATTTTGTAAATTATTTTGAATAAATGGTAATGGTTTGCAAATATGATTTCCCCATTGCAATTATGAATTGTGTGTTGCCAATATCTTATGGATTTGAAAATGAATTGAATGTGATTATTGAATTTGAAATGTAATTATGTGATTAGAAAATCTTGTAAATTATTTTTAAACCACAGTTAGCATGACAGTCTTGTTCGGAACTCTCCAATAGTAATGGCTATTTGGGGTTGGATAATTGACATTAATTATGTCTCCTATTAATAACGGTTAGTAGAATGACAATGTATGAATACTCATTAGCTAGCTAGCCCTTCCCTCATTAATAACGGTTAGTGAGGTGATTTGCTTTGTCGTGGTGTACAACACGGCATTGATCGTGAAATTTTGTGTCATGATCTGGACTGTACGTTCTTGGCAACACCTTTATTTTGTTATTTATGAAAAATGGTTTGAAATAAATGGTTCATGTTAACTTGAGACTTTGGAAAACACCTCATGTGATTATGAAAATTTTAATTTGTCATATTTTGGTTTATTGTGCTTTATAATGAGTTGAATTTACTTAGTTGTGTACTACTGAGTATCAATACTCAGCAATAGCTTGTTCTATTGTCGCAGATAAGGAAAAGGACAAGGCAGCAGAGTAAGCTGCTTGGAGTTGAACTTAAAGCTATTTTGGATTTTTTTCGGGTATATTAATTATACCCTATGTAAATTTTTCCTTTTGATGTAAATTAATTTTATGTACCCATATGTACACATTGACAGTTGTCTAAAAGTTGTACTATTATTTTGATTAATATAAAACTTTGTAATATAAACTTGTTTGCATTTATTTATTTTTATGCATAAATGCAGTATGTAAATTTCTTTTAGAATTCTTTGAAATTGTGAAATTGAGTTGAATTGAGATTGACTTGGTTTGAGAATAATGGAGGTTGGGATTTAAATATGTATTGGAAGTATTTTTCACAAGTTTTGAAGAACTGTTTTTTCCAAATACAGCCGGCACTCTGCCGAAGTTTTTACAAAAATTGTGGAGATTTTAAATTAATCAATAATTCAATTTTGATATAAATTCCAATTAAAGGATTTTAATAATTAAGAAATATGACCCACCATTTTAAATTGAAAGGAAAAAGGGTTTAAAATTCCTTGTAGTATGTTTAATGAGTTATCAGTAGGTGAAGTTCAGTAATTCATTATATATACTACAGGATCATGTCATGCCTTGCGGAGGGGTAAGGTGTGACAATCTGACTCAACTTTCCTATTCTTCTCAGTCGCCCCAGTAGCACTTGGATAATTTGTGAGTTTGATATTGATTTTATTTATAATTTTAATATTATCAATTTATATTAAGGTATGCTCATGCATTCACTTATATATATATATATATATATATAGTTAAATGCTAGGCACACTCCTTTGTTGCATAAATTATTAAATTTGTTGTGGATATCGCCTTAAGATAAATTAGAGCTGTATGTGTGTGTGTGTTGGCGTGAGTATGGTGTGGATATAGATATGAGTAGGATGGGTAGTCACAGTTGAAACTTAACTCGTTGGGACCTGATCCTTATATATGGATAAGTTGGGGTGAGCACGGCTTTGAGTTGATGTCACTGGCCCCTGCACTTGGATCATTAAGCGAAAGTCCTACTTCAGTTAACTTCGCTGACAGGTATTGGATTAAGAGAGCTATATAGGGGATCAACTCCCATATATGTATTGATGTGACACTTGAGAGCGTGCGTACTCCAAATTATCTTTTGTGCGAATATTGATTGAATTGTTTGAACTATGTGAACGTGTTGCATTTCATACATAGGAAGGCATTAAATTTAGATAGTTATAGAAATAATATTTAAAATAAATATCTTTCTCTTTGAGTCGAAAGCTCACCCCTGTTCAATTATTTTTCCTCAGGTGACAGGTGGCTTTATTTGTGATTAACCTGCTTTCTTTCCCTGCAGGTTTAAATAAAAAATATTTTGATTTGCTTTTATTGTCTTTTATTTAATTCTAGAACTCCACATAAACCAATAGTTATATTTTATTTAGGTTGTAATAACCTAGTTCTGGGGTTGTAAAATTAATTATATGATATTGCATGAATGTATGAAATGTTTATTATTAATGATGGAGGGAGTTGAGCTTCCAAATGTTGATATATGTAATTTGAGAATTGTGAAGGTAAACTGAGCTTCACATATTATTGATATTATTTGTTATAGATCGGATGAGTTAATACTTCCTATTGAATAGTCCAAGTTATGGCCATACTCTGTCTGTTTGTTTTCTTGAAATTAGGCTACTTTAATGGGCTTCATGAGTGGGTTAGAAATAGTTAGGCTTACTATAGGCTTTAGGAGCCTTATACTGACTTAAGTCTTAGTACCGGTCCGACCTAGAAATCAAGTCGTGATAACATGGTTCTTGGAGGAACCAAGGCGATAGGAATTTTACTGAACCAAAGTTTTTTTATATTTTGGTTCGATTCTAATTCTTCACAAAGAATCAAACTGGAATTGTATGAAATCAAAAATCGTACCAAATCAAAGAATCGAGAACCATACCAAAATTTCAGTTTGGTTTCGGTTCCTAGGCAAATCTCGAAACGTACCAGAACTAGACACCCCTAGTACTAATACCTCATATGAAATTTATAGAAATTCTTGAATTACATATATATATATAAGAGAGAATATTCATTAGATTTGAAATAGAACATGGGCTAAAACGCAAATACAAGAGGCCAAGAAACAAGCCTGATGAAACAGACATCACAATCTAAAACCCAAGCTCATTAAAAAAGCCCATCCAAAGATTAGAAAAGAGATCCTAAAATTCAGCTTCAAGCCCAACGCCAACTGTAGCTATGGAGAAACAAATAATAGAGACTCAGCTTTAAGTGTTGTCATCGTCTCTGCAAACACCGACAATCTTGAGTGCTAAGGAAAGAATTAGGCCATACATGTCGAACCCAGACAGAGACGGAGATAGATCAAACTAGGTCAACCAATAGAGTAGAGATCCAAGGTGGACTTAAGGTGAAGGAAGAGACAACCAAAGGGTGCAAGAACTCAAGAAAAGCAGTCCTCATCGTTAAAGTCCAAAGGGCGATTATAACACCAATCGACAAGCATCCCACTCGTACTTTATCCTCCCAGCCCTGAGTAAAAAACAAACGCTCATACCTTTGATTCATCAAACACTCATGCAAGGCAACAATAGCTTGCCTCCCTTGAAAACACCGAGTAGGCACAGAGGGAGTTTTAACATAAAGGCTTGAAAACCTTAAAATGAAAAGAAAAAAGAAGAAAGATTCTATCACGACCCAAACTATGGGCCGGACTGGCACTATGACTTGGGCGAGCCTAAAGCTCCTGAAGCCCATAGTAAGCCTAGCTATTTCTTAACCCAATCCTAAGGCCCATAATAAGCTCAGTTTCAAAAATTTAACCGGACAGAGTCCGACTATAACATGGACCATCCAACGGGAAGTTTTTTACTCTCCTGATCTGTAAGCATAATATATATAACAATTTGGGGAGCTCAGCTCACCCTCCCTCCACATACTCATAATGTCATGAAATCAAATGGGAGCTCAGCTTCCTCATCCAATCCAATCATAGATGCATTTAATAGATTTACATATCTAACATGGCATTATAATACAAACCCAAATCAAATAAAATACTTCTAACACATGTAGAGTTCTAGAATTTAGTAAAATTATACAAAACATAACAGATATTACTAAATGACCTGCGAAGGAGAGAGACAGGTTAGAACTCAATAAAGAACCTCCTGTATCCTGAAAAAAAAAAAGATGAACAGAAGTGAACGTTTGACTCAGAGAGTAAAATACCAATTTTAAGTACAATTTCTATAGCTATCTAAAGCTAATGTATCCTAAAGAGTGGAAAACACCTTCATAGTTTTCATACACAAATCACTTCATAAACAATAAAAAGGTAATTTAGAGCACTCACACACCCATATAATATTCAAACAGTATATATATGGGAGCTAATCCCCCTATACAGCTCTCTTAATCCAATCTCTAATAGCGAATACATTTTAAGTCGAACTTTCGCTTAATAGACCAAATATGGTGGCTAGCGAGATCATCTCGAGCCGTGCCTACCTCGACTTATCTATAAAAGGATCGGGTCGCAGCGAGTCAAGCTCTAGCCTCGTCTACCCGTCTTGTCCATATCCAATACCACACACCACACACACGCCAACACAAGCACACTACTCTAAATTACCATAAAACAACATCCATAGTATTTTATCAATTAAGAATGCAATATAAAACGTGCCTAGTATTTAACTACATAGATATATATTTATATGTGATGCATAGGCATGCTTGAATATATAATAATATCGAAATTATAATTAAAATTAATATTTTACTCACAGATGTAAACCGAGGTCAATGTGGTGGCTGAGCGGAGCAGGAAGGCTGTCTCGGCTCACCTGACAATTACATTACATTTATTTAATATAATTGACTCAATATAAGCTTAAAAAGAATCAAAGAAACCCTAAGTTGTACAAAAAATTTGGCAAAATTCCTCCTATACCTAGGACTTACCCAACCTGCAAAAGAGCTTAAAAATAGACTTCTATATCCACAAATCACACAACTCAATCACATCACATGGCCCCTCCTAGGCCTATCCAAACAGTCAACAACCACAATTTGAAAAATTATCATTTAGTCCCTACAACTAACTCTTTTGCAAAAACTACCTAAATGAGCTCTAAAAATTCTAAAATTTTGCCCTGCGGGCTTAGCAATATTACTAAGCTAATAAAAAAGGAATTATGATTTTTTAACTACACACGAATATTTTATAGATTTTTAATCTAAATCCGAAACTAAATAATTAAGGAAACTTAGGGTTTAGGCTTACCTATGCCAATTCGGATATTGGAAACATATCCGAGACATCTGAAAACAGTAGGATAGTCTATAATCTTGACTCGGTTCTGAAGTAGTTTCAGCTGCCCAGTTGTCCGGCTTGAAAATGCAGACCCGTTTGACAGTTGAATTTTCGCGAATCGAGTGTACCCATGCGAAGCTCATAACACGTGGGTTAGACTAAAATATTTATATTTACATATAAAATACTTATTTAAAAATTAGGGGTGTTACATTCTCCCTTCTACAGAAATTTCATCCTTGAATTTTACACATGACATAATAAAGAATTATAAGATTACACAGTAGACAAGTATGGGTACTTATTGTACATGTCCTACTCTGACTCTCAGGTACACTTTTCTACTGATTGGCTCCTCCACAAAAGCTTAACCATAGGGATCTGTTTTGACCATAGCTGCCTCATCTGAAAGTCCACTATGGCTATTGGGTGCTCCTCGAAGGTTAGGTTTTCCTTTAACTCCACTGTATCGAGTTGTAACACATGAGAAAGATCAAGTATGTACTTCCTAAGCATAAAAATATGGAACACTGGGTGGACGTGAGAAAGGCTTGGTGGTAACTCTAACTGGTCAGCAACTGTTCCAACTCTATTAATGACCTCAAAAAGTCCTATGTATCTAGGTGGCAGCTTGCCTTCCTTCCCAAATATCATAACTCCTTTCATTGGGGAGAACTTTAGGAATACATAATCGCCCATTGCAAACTCTAAATCCTTTTGCTTAGCTCTTTTGCTTGCTGTAGTGTCCTAGCTATCATCATCATTTCATAGCGAAACTCGTACCTCAAATCACTCCTCAATCTTTTTCTAACATCTTCAATACTCACTATACTCCCACTGCGCTTGACTTGATATCTCATAACTTCAATCAGCTTTGGTGCTTACCTCTCCTTCATCATGTCCTAACGTATCTCTTAGTAACTTTAGTCCCCATTCCTCTGTTTTAACAATCTCTACTTCCCAAAGACATAACTTATGTTCCTTATCCTATAGTATCTTATGAGATGATTTCCTGTAGCACCTATCATAGGCATCTCATTCGAATTTCTACTTGTTCTATGACCTCAATGGTCAATACCTATGCATCTTCTCACTCTCATGATACTTCGAATTTCCAATCTCTTTTGTGTCATTACTAAGGTCCTTAGACCAACTCCTGTCCATCTTATGCAACTAGTCATGTAGAGTTCCATCGAAATGACAAGTGTACCTACACCATCTATGCTTCTTCTACACTCTGATATGGCATCCTGCAGCACTAGCATTTGTTCCCTTTTATTACCAATCCTTGTGGTGTAAGGATGTGACTCATATTGTTTGTTTTACAACGTCTCATGAAACACCCTTTTGAAACAACTACTTTTGCATGCACCTTACCCAAGATCATTGCTAATTATGTTGACCATTGAAGCTTTAGCTAGTTCTTCCCACACTAAAAACATTTTTACCTTCCTAATTCCATGATACTGTAAGCTTCTAACTTACTTTGTATCACCAAAGAGTTCTTTGTAACAATTCCTACCTATCTTAGGTAATTAGTTGTGTAGAGTTCCACCTAGTCAACACTACTTATCATAGCCTACTCATTTCCTAAAAAGAGAGTTCTTTGATTTCTACTTAAAACTTCTTACTATCTGACGTGCTTTCGGATACATTGGTACTTAAATCGAGGCTGCATTATTCATTTAGTCTATCATCTCACCATAACTTATTTTAAACATCTCTTAGTGTGTTCCTAACATACTTGTTCCTTCTTATTCTCCTATCCTTTAGATCTTATCCACTTCCTTTTCCTGTTTCTGCTATTGTTGATATCTTTCCAACCTACTGTACTTATTCTTTAACCTTTGTCCTCTCTCACCCTTATAACTTTTCCTCCAAGGATGTCCATTTCATCATCAACTTTAATCTACTTTTTATTTCTTAGTTCTATCTTGATTATTATTTCTGTTACTTCCGGAATTCTAACCTTACGATTGGCTCCTACCAACATATCCTTCACATTATGTAACACCTGTGATTGACCATAGAAAATTCTTATTGCATCTTCTTTTCCAACTTGACCATCAGAAGTTATCATTCCCTGCCACCCTTTGTAAGAAATCGCTCATTATGGTTAGATAGGAGCCCTTAAAACTATAAGTTGCAGCTGAAATTACATGGCTGTGGGAAATGTGCGCTAGGCTTTAATTTCGGTCAAGATACTTCACATATTCATTCTCCTTAATACAACCACACATACTGCCCATGACTCTCCAGACTTAAACCTTAAAGTTACCCATCAGCAACAATTTCATCCACTAAAACTTATTCACAACTAGCTCTTCCTCTAGCTTATAGTTCAGAAGGGTTGCGAGCCCTAGTGACTAACTCAACTTAATTCCGATCACTACTCTGATCATCCTTTCATACATAACATTAGGTACATGCTTACCATCATTTTCTTTTTAAGAAGAATGTGTACAAAATGATGCCTATCAGGTTCTTAAATACTAGGTCATCACAACATTATTTTCCTTGCTTATGTAGACTTCTAGAGCCAAAGGTATGATCTAAACTTGAAGAGAATGAGAAATCTCCTCCTACTGACATCAACACACCATTCATGTCTCTTGGTCTTCTCCCTGAAATTTCATCATCTCTGTATAAGATATCAACTACAACAATCTTTCTATTGTACCACCGATTTGCCTAATATATCATCTTAAGATTTTCTATCTCCACTTGTACTCCATTTCTACCTTTTTATGCCTACCTTAACTCTTTTGCATCCCTATATTTTACTGTATTCAATAAGATACCTCTCACTAATAAACTCTTCCAAAATGGATTCCAATCATGCTTACTGTTATAACTCTTATCCTTGTACTTCTCAATGACTTGTGATTTTCACTTATACATATCTCTTTCTGCTCTTTCTCCTTCTATCGTTCTGTCACTCATTTTCATTCATGTTTCCTTATAAAGTGACCCTATTAGTCATACTAAAAATGCTTACCTAATCCTTGATCACAGAACCCATAATTGCTATCTCACTACCTCTACTCAGGTCCTGAGCCTATGTGCCATTTTCCACCATCCTTTTTGTTTGTCATGCCTATTTGAACCATTAGGTTTACTTTTATTTAACTTACTACTTATTAATTCACTCCTTTGCCTGATAGGACAGTTTAAGAGATCATTGCACATTCAATAACTTTTACTTGCTCTGGTTGCATTCCTCAACTAACTTTCCTCATACTGTTAGAAGTCTAAATGGACTTATCCCATTGCTACCTACTCCATCTTGGAAATAGGAATAGACAGAGTTTGATCCATGTCCTGTAACTCTGAACCCCATGTTTTGGCTCTTGACACTGCCCGACCCATGACCTGCTCTAAGTCCCACACTTTTGGATTCCATATCTTGACAACTATCCTCACTCATGTATCCTCGTTCTAGGTTTTCTAATATTGCCTTTCAGTTCATCCTATTTACCTTGCTTAGGATGGCACTTTATATACCTTATATCACACTTTATTCTTCCTTACCTTATCCTATTTTTGGCTATTCGGTTTGCTCTGTAATTCATCTCTTTTATCTTACCCAAAGTAGAACTTGACTATTTTATTCTTTAGCTCATGTCAAGAACTTATATCCCTTCACTGTCTCTATCACGTTATCAACACCTTGATGTTACTCAAAATTGGTGCTCTAACCACTCTGACCGGTACTTCCACTGTTATTCGAATTTCTCTCCTGTTGCATTTAAAACCAAATATCCAAATTTTCATTTCTATATTTCCTTTTATCTACTTATATTTTATGACTTATTTTTGCTGACTTACAGTTGTTGTCCTTTCCTCTGTTTAACTCTAAACTACCCTCTAATACTTCAAGGAGGGAATCTACAGGATCCTTTTTTTTTTTCCTTACTACTCCAAAGCTCAGCATCCATCATGATCTAATCTCTTATGATCCTTACAATGAAAATAGTACTCTCCCTAAGGGGATACTTGAGCCACTATTTCTTATCACACTATAGTCCCATTTAGGACATCATTCCACAAATCGTTACATTAGCGGTACTCTTCTGTCTCTCTTCAGAAAATATTATCATACTCTATAGTATAACTGACTATAAGAGAGGTACTACCTCAACCCCATTACTACAACTATATAAAGTTGTCTGCTCTCTTTTTATGTTGTCAACCTTCCTAGAATGTCATTTTGCAGGTTATGAATAATATTCATAACCTCCAATCTCCTTTAGGGAGTAGATTGGTACTTACACTCCAATGTTATACGAAGGAGGTGCTATCTTTTATTAAACTTTAGGCAATACGTCCACTGTAATGCTAACACTGCCAACGATCTCATACCGGAGACCAGAGGATCCCACCAAGTAGGTGTCACCATTACACTGCAATTATACTAAAAATCTCTAGTCTTGTGCCACTTATGCTCTAACTCTATGCTCAAAGTAGGATAACTGAGTCACTGATTCTAGTTATCACCTAACTGTGACCTTTGGTGTTCAATCTCTAAGGTCTTAAACCCTAACTAGGAGTTTTCCTAAGTCCTCTGTAGAAATAAAACTTTGTCTTGACATAACTGTAGTAAAACAGATGTTGTTTACAAACACCCTAATCATGGTGCACCACAGGGAAGCATGTAGCTTTACACAATAATCCCATATCGGTACTGTAATCTGCAGCTTACAATACAAATATCGAGAATATTGTATAGTTATTACGGTACATCTTGACATACTAGATCTCTTGATCTCTTATCTCTCTTGAATCCACTGATAGCTTGAACTTACTATGACTAGGATATCCACCGATGACTGCCAGCAGTGGTACCCTCGCTCTCACTTAGGGCAGCTATATTGCTAAAAATTACCTTTATGTCCTCGTGCCTTGTATCAAATAGGCACCCATACTGACAGAAACATAGCATTTTTTAGAGTATGTATCCTTATGGCAGACCTCAACATGTCTGCTAACTTTATTTTACATCTCTACGTACTTCACAAAAACTAAGACACTAACTGAAACACTCTTATATTACCCGAGGTATAATGAAGAAGTTAGAAACAAGGAGTTACAGAAGAAGATGAAATAGGATTCTATACTCCACATGTGAACCCCTAAGCAGACTCTTCTTAAGCCTTAGACATGTATTTTCCATGAATCTGTAGCCTAAGATCTGATACCACATTTGTCACGACCCAACCTATGGGCCGGACCAACACTAGGACCTGGGCTAACCTAAAGCCCCTGAGGCTCGTAGTAAGCTTAGATATTTCTTAACCCAATCCTAAGGCCCATAATAAGCTCAATTTCAAGAATTCAATTGGACAGAGTTTGACCATAACATGGACCATCCAACGGGGAGTTTTTGACTCACTCGACCTGTAAGCATAATATGTATAACAATTTGAGGAGCTCAGCTCACCCTCCACATACTCATAATGTCATGAAATCAAATGGGAGCTCAGCTCCCTCATCCAATCCAATTATAGATGCATTTCATAGATTTACAAATCCAATATGGTATTATAATATAGACCCAAATCAAATAAAATAATTCTAACACATGCGGAGTTTTAGAATTTAGTAAAATTATACAAAACATAACAGATATTACTAAACAACCTGCGAAGGAGAGAGGCATGTTAGAACTCAATAAAGAACCTCCGATATCCTAGAAAAAATAGGTGAACAGGAGTGAGTGTTTGACTCAGAAAGTAAAATACTGATTTTAAGTATAATTTTTATAGCTATCTAAAGTTAATGTATCCTAAAGAGTGAAATGCAATACCTTCATAGTTTTCATACACAAATCGTATCATAAACAACAAAAAAGTAATTTAGAGTACTCACACACCCATATAATATTCAATCAATACATATATGGGAGCTGATCCCCTATACAGCTCTTTTAATCCAATCTCTGCCAGCGAGTACATCTCAAACCGGACTTTCACTTAATAAACTAAATGCGGGGGCCAGTAAGATCATCTCGAGCTGTGCCTACCTTGACTTATCCATAAAAGGATCGGGTCCCAGCAAGTCAAGCTCCAGCCGCGTCTACCCGTCCTGTCCATATCCAATACCACACACTACACGCATGCCAACACACGCACACTGCTCCAAATTACCATAAAATAACATTCATAGTATTTCATCAATTAAGAATGTAATATAAAATATGCCTAGTATTTAACTACATAGATATAT
The DNA here is from genome assembly GCF_030052815.1 of Hevea brasiliensis. NCBI lineage: Eukaryota > Viridiplantae > Streptophyta > Magnoliopsida > Malpighiales > Euphorbiaceae > Hevea > Hevea brasiliensis. The sequence goes on along the minus strand of NC_079497.1, from coordinate 114,371,481 downwards.
ATTTATAAGTGATGCATGGGCATGCCTGAACATATAATAATGTCGAAATTATAATTAAAATCAATATTTTACTCACAGATGTAAACCGAGGTCAATATAGTGGCTGGCGAAGCAGGAAGACTGTCCCGGCTTACCTAACAATTACATTACATTTATTTAATATAATTGACTCAATATAAGCTTAAAAAGAATCAAAGACACCCTAAGTTGTGCCAAAAATCTGGCAGAGTTCCCTCTATACCTATGACTTATCCAACCTTCTAAAGGGCTGAAAAATAAACTTCTATATCCACAAGTCACACAACTTAATCACATTACATGGCCCCTCTTGGGCCCACCCAAACAGTCAACAACCATAATTTGAAAAATTACTATTTAGTCCCTACAACTAACCCTTTTGCAAAAACTACTCAAATGAGCTCTAAAAATTCTAAAATTTTACTCCACGGTGCTTAACAATATTACTAAGCTAATACAAAAGGAATTATAATTTTCTAACTACCCATAAATATTTTATAGATTTTTAATCTAAACCAAAAACTAAATAATTAAGGAAACTTAGAGTTCGGACTTATCTACGCCAATTTGAATATTAGAAACGTATCCGAGACATCTGAAAACAGTGGGGTAGCCTATAATCTTGACCCGGTTCTGAAGTAGCTTCGATTGCTTGGCTATCTAGCCTGGAAATGCAAACCCGTTTGACAGTTGAATTTTCGTGAATCAAGTGTACCTACGCAAAACCCATAATACGGGGGTTAGACTAAAATATTTATATTTACATATAAAATACTTATTTAAAAATTAGGGGTGTTACATATTCTTTCTCTAAAAAATTAGAGAAAAATTCAATCCCAAATTAATTAAGATATTGTTACATTTCAATAAGTAGAATTATATTTGGATTAGAAAATTATTCTAAATCTAAGTAGTAGGTCCGAGTTCTTGGTCCATGTGCGAGGTCCATTACTTATTACATTTATTTAAAAGACAAACCATGCCAATATCATCTTTTGCAAAAAATAAAAAAATAAAAATAAAAATAAAAATAAAAGAAATAAAATCTTTCTTTAAAAAAATTAGAGAGAAATTCAATTTCAAATTAATTAAGATATTGTTAATATTTTAATACATAAAATATATCTGGATTGAAAAAGTTATTCTAAATCCAAATAGTTGGCGTGTGTTCTTCGTTCATGTGTGAGGTCCATTACTTATTACATTTATCTAGAAGACAAACCATGCCAATATTATTACAAAATAAATAAATAAATAGATAAGTAAATGAGAAATTTATATAAATAATTAAATATAATAGAGGTCAGCTCCAAAATAGGCTCATATTATGTTGCTATATGATTTCTTATTGTTGCTAAATTGAATCCTTATATTTTTACCTAAACCTGTCTAGCATGTACCCCAACGCCAAAGTTTCTCTACCATTAAATGGTTAATTCCTCCCTTTTAAATGGTTCTCTCAATCCTTCAACACTTTTAGTTAAGGCTTTTAATTTTGCCCTTTCAAATCTCAACAGCTTTTAGTTGTGGCATTGGCCTTTCATCTCTTGTATCTTGCACTCCATTTTAATTTTTACCGTCACCTTTGTCTTACACATTCAATTCATTTTCCAAATTTTTATGTAGCATGCCAATTCAAGAGTTACACAATCTGCTCTGCGATTTGAAAAATATCAAAACACACGTTCAATCTAACACACTCTAAATTTTGCTGTTATTTTCCATTTTTGTAGACAGAAATTTAAGAAGGGAAGTTGTTTATGATCTTATGCTTGCAATGTGGAGAATCACAATGGAAATAACAAACTTCAGCTCTGGGTTATTCTGAATAAGCGCTGGGGCATTTGTCTGAGAACTTCAAATTTTGATACTCGAGCGACATGCGAGCTTTCCTCTAGTTTAAACATGCATATAATCTATTAAACTTTTTTTTTTTTTTTTTGCCTGTAGTTGTGCATTAATTGGGACCCATACTGTAAATTATCATTACATGTCTCCAAAGTTGTTTCAGGTCCAGCATCCTAGGTATTAAATGTCAAATGAATTTAACAATGTTAGGAAAAATGACTCCATGTATGTCTCTATATATAACAAATCTATATGTATAGATAGGGACAAATTATACCAAGGCATTGAGGGGTCTTTTGCCTGATGCTAAGAAAAGAATCTTCTCATTGTTCTTTCTCAACCTCATCATGCATGGTAGGACACACCTCTTATACTGTAATTGTTCATCTCATCTTCCTCTAGCTTATTTCGTTTACCTTTATATGAGTTTAACACATTAACCAAAAGCAAACAAAAGTACATTTCACCACTCCTTTATTTGTATACACCGCTCTTTATTTACATATTACAAGCTCTCTCTTTCTTTTTTACAGTTGGAGCTTTCGATGGACTAGAATCTGTGATCGAGATTTGGTTTTTCATCTTTCTTCTTTCAGCTATTGTTTAGTAGAATGAAGAGAATATATCTTCTATCATATCTTCTCGACATCAATTCCTCTCAAGATTCTTGTTGAATTACAGATGCAACAGTTCTAGCCCAGAACTTGTGGTGTTTTTTCATGTCAACAGCTGCGGATACTCTTGGCAACCTTAGATTTAATAGCGGCGAATCGGGTCTTTTTATTAGCCAGGCCTCTGATAAGTATGGCCTAATGACCCCCTTCTCTTCTTCCTGCTTGTCTCTTTCTCTCTGTATGTCATCATCATCTTCAGGTACTTCGCTGGTAATGAGTTTGGTGTTGTATTTATTTTTGTATAATCCTAGTCTCAGCAAACCAGGGACTACACTTATCATTCTTGGGCTTATGTTCTCTTTCTTGAATATAAATCCAAGATCCATAAAGCCTTTCAATTCTTCCAGTTCTAATTCTCCCAAGCTCCTGCAGCTCATGTATTTCTGCAGCTTCCTTGATGAACATGAATTTCTGATATTTTTGGGTCTACGTTTCTCAGTTGATGGTGATGAAGAATGTGAACGAACTCTGGTTGTGATAAGATTCAATCTTGTTGGCCTTTCTTTCTGATTAACAATAACCTTATCTTCTTCTTCTTCTTCTTGAGCTTCTTGTTCTACTTCTTCTTTATCCTTATTCAACTAAGCAAACAAGAAACCACTACTTAAAACAAAGCGCGAAAGCCGACTTGTGCAGTTAAAAGAAGTAGCTTGTAGCTTTTCATTACCTCTAGAGTGACTGGAGGTGACGCTGAGGGGACTTCCTCTAGCGGAAGAGGTGATAATGGGATTTCTTCCTCTGGAGAAGTTGCTAAAGAGAGGCTTGAAGTTGATGTTAAGTCTATAAGAGATTCTGTTATAAATGGGGATTGTTGTTTAAGGGTTTTAGGGATTTGTACCGCAGAGGACTCTGAGAAGAGAATAATCTGGTGAAACCAAAGACGTTCCATGACTCCTAGGAGACACAAGGAATAGAGATCAGCCATGGGGAGAGAGAGAGAGGCTATCTGATGCATACATTTTACATAGTCATTTAGGTCTAATTTTATAGCCATTTTATTCTATTATTAGTTATCTTTAGCTAATTTCATTAGTAAATTAGTTAGTTTTTCATAGTTGTCAATTTTGCATTAATTTGTAATTTTTACTTTGTTTTGTAGGAAAAATGGTGTTTTTGAAGGACTGAAGAGAATTTTGCCATTGAGGAGTGTCTCCTACAGCCAAAAGATGTCAAAAACAGGTTTTCAAGCTGAAATATGCATTGACCAAACTGTGCATAACTTGCCGCATAAGCTATGCAGATCTGCATAAGGAGAAAGATCACTGTTCCAGAACCAGCCGAAAACTGCATAAGGGACTGCATAACTTATGCAGTCCACTTATGCAGTCCCATGAAGAGTTCATTAATGAGCTGGCAGGAGATTCCCTCAAATAATTCCTCCTAGAACATACCATTTTATGGCTCCATGTCAGAAAAATGCTATAAATAGTCTCATTTTCCCATTTTAAAGGGGAGAAAAGGAGCAAAGAAGAAAAGGAGGGGGGCTGAGCAGAATTTGAAGAGTCACCTTCACCTTCCACACCATTTTCAACCAAGATTTGCAGATTTCTTTCTTCCTTTATATTTTTCTACATTTCTAGTGTTTAATTTCTTACTTCTTAACTTAGATTAAAGCTTTATTTCCATTTGAACTCATCATATCTTGTAAGCATTATGGATAGTGAGTAGTTTACTTTTGATTCTGGAGTAAGGGTTGTAATATTTGAGATATTTTGTGGATCTTTATTGGGTAATCCATATTTTGTGGTCTTAATGAGTTTTATTCATTTCTTGTATGCTTAATGACATGCTTAGTGTAGGATCCCATTAAGTGATGTTCTTAATCCATGGTTGAAGCACCGAAAGGAGAAGGCCTTGTGATAGATAATCAAGAAATTGGACTTAATTAACTTAGACCTAGAAATAGGCTAAGGATTAAGAGGATTCACAGATTAATTAAAGAACTTAATGGGTCTTAATTAATTCTAACTCCACGAAAGTAGGATTAGTTTGATTAAGGCACTCTTTGTCTCACTCGAAAGGGAATTCAAAGGATTTAAGAATTAATCTCCTTAAAACCCATTAGTTTCATAAGATTGGATAACCAATTTAAAATCCCAAAATAGCTCGAATATGAAATCCCGAACTCCGGAATCACCTTTTTACCATTGTTAATTTTCAATTGAATTTAATTGCTTGCCATTTTCAATATTGCCATATTTGAACTCGCTTATTTCAATTTGATGCAATTTTAGTTTAACGCAATACATTGTTAAATAGAATATTGATTTTGCACATATAGATTTTACGCTCCATTACTCATCAATTCACTTCTTTAATTTCATAGATACTTCGATTTAGTCAACTTTTATATCGAAAATTCAATCATTAACACAACTCCTCGTGGGATCGATATTTTTCTATACTACTTGTACGACCCGTGCACTTGCGGTAGGAACGCATCAAGTTTTTGGCGCCGTTGCCGGGGAGTTGTTTGTTTAAGATTGAATTCTTGATTATTTTAGTTGTTTTTAGTTTTATTTTGTTATATTTTCATTTTGTGTTCGTTTGTTCTTTTTCAGGTACTCTTAATCTTTTATGAGAAGAGCTAGAAGCACAAGTGACACATCCTTATTATTCAATCCTGAAATTGAGAAATTTTGTAAGGCCAACAAGAAAGAAACCAGAAAAAGAAAGGAAGCTTTGAGAGAAACTGAATTAGAAGAAGTCATGGCTGATGAAAGAATTAGAATTGGTGTTGGTAATGCTGGAAATGGTCAAAACAATGAAAATGAAGCCCAAGGAGAAGAAGTTGTTAATGCAAACGTGCCTAGGGGAAGTATGATGGATCATGCTTTTCCTCGTTTTGATGACTTGAGGGAGAGCATAGCAAGACCAAGGATTGATGCAAATAGTTACAAGATAGATTTTGGAGTTCTTCAAATGATTCAAAATTCTCAATTTGGAGGACATCCTTCTGAAAATCCACACACACACCTGAAGAAGTTTGCTATGATTTGTGACATGCAAAAACAACCTGGAGTGTCTGATGATGCAGCAAGATTGAAGCTATTCCCATTCTCTTTGAAAGATAGAGCACTGGATTGGCTTGATTCTTTACCTCACAACTCCATCACAAATTGGGAGCAACTCACTGATGCATTTCTTGCACAATATTTTCCACCTGGAAAAACTCAAGAGCTGAGGAATCAAATGACGACTTTGGACCAAGAGAAGATGAAACTCTCTATGAGTCATGGATGAGATGGAAGGAATTAGAGAGATTATGCCCACATCATGCCATTCCAAAATGGATGATAAATCAGAATTTTTACACAAATGTCACTCCTGCAATCAGAGGGATTATTGATGCTCAAACAGGAGGAGAATTTATTATTAAGCATGAAGATGAAGCTTATGAGCTGTTGGAGAAAATTGCAAAGAACACTCATCTTTGGAGTAGTCCAAGAGGACCAGCTCAAACTCAAAAGAGGCAAGCTGCTGGAATGTATGATCTTGACCCATTCAACATGATTAATGCAAAATTTGATGCACTTACAAATGTCCTTGCTAAGAAGATGGAAGATTTGAGTATGTTGGTTAGTTCATCATCATCAGCTGGAAGTTCACAACAAGTGGCTTATGCAGAGGAAACAACCAGCTGTGGAGTAGATTATGGAGAACAAGCAGCATATGTTGGTAATTATGGAAACAAGCAAATGGGGAATCCTTATTCTCAAACTTACAATCCAAATTGGAGGAATCATCCCAACTTTTCATGGGGAAATCAGCAAAATCAAGTTCAAAATCAGAATTTTCAACCACAACAGCAACAAGGAGTTCCATATCAGCAAAATAGGCAACCACTGCCTAATTTTCAGAAAATATGAACCCTCCACCAAAACAAAGAAGAACGAAATTCCACCATCAAGCATTATTACAACAGATACTTGCTAACCAAAATAAGCATGATGAGGAGATGAGAGAGGTGAAAGCAAGGCTGGAACAGATGCAAACACACAACAGAATGCTGGAAAACCAGATTGCACAACAAGCATCCTCCTCAAGTGCCAAGTCTTTTGGAAAGCTTCCAAGTCAACCAGAAAATCCAAGAGAGCAGTGTCAAGCTATTACTTTAAGAAGTGGAAAAGTTATAAATGATGAGAAGAGTGAAAACAGTGAGAAGAGAGAAAATGAAAAAGGAACTGATGGGAGTGAAAAACAAGAGAGTGCAGAAAAATGTAAAGAGGAAATTGAAGAGAAGGAAGAGAAATATATACCTCCTGAACCCTACAAGCCACAGCTTCCCTTTCCACAAAGATTTCACAAAGCCAAGCTTGATAGGCAATTTGGGAAGTTCTTAGAAGTTTTGAAGAAACTTTACATAAATGTGCCTTTTGTTGATGCTCTTTCACAAATGCCCTCTTATGCAAAATTCTTGAAAGAAATTCTCTCAAACAAGAGGAAACTTGAAGATGATGAAACTGTAGCTTTGACAGAAGAATGTAGTGCTATCCTCCAAAGGAAACTTCCTCCAAAGCTTAAGGATCCAGGGAGTTTTTCAATTCCATGCCACATTGGAGAGTCTTGTTCTACAAAAGCTTTATGTGATTTAGGGGCTAGTGTTAGCCTTATGCCCCTTTCCATTTATGAGAAGCTCAACATGGGAGATCTTAAACCAACCCACATTTCTCTTCAGTTAGCTGACAGATCAATTAAGTATCCTGAAGGGATTTTGGAGAATGTGCCTCTGAAGGTTGGGAAGTTCTACATACCTGTTGACTTTGTCATCTTGGACATGGAGGAAGATTTTAATATCCCAATCATCTTGGGAAGGCCTTTCCTGGCTACAGCAGGAGCATTGATTGATGTTAAGGGAGAAAAATTAACTCTTAGGGTTGGTGAAGAGCAATTGGTTTTCAATATTAATAATACTATGAAAAAGCATCATTCTGAAGCTGATACTTGCTTGAGAGTTGATATTATTGATGAGCTGGTTGAAGAACACTTCAGAAAGAAATATCCAGAAGATCCACTTGAAAATTGTTTGGTTCATGGAGGAGGCATAGATTATGACAACTCTCATGTAGCTGCATATGCTCAACACTTAAAGGGAAGTCCACCATTCATTTCTGCTCCAGTTTTTCAACTCACACAAAAGGAAAAAGTCGAATCTAAGCAACCATCATTCAAGGAAGAAGATGCACCTAAGGTAGAACTTAAGCAACTTCCTTCTCAGCTCAGGTATGAATTTCTTAGCACCAATAACACTTATCCAGTAATTGTAAATGCAAATTTGAGTACATTAGAGGCTGATAAGTTGTTAAGAGTGTTGAGACAATTTAGGAAAGTTTTGGGATACACCATAGATGACATTAAGGGAATAAGCCCACACTTTTGCATGCATAGAATCAGTTTGGAAGAAAATTGTAAACCATCTATTGAACATCAAAGGAGGTTGAACCCAAATATGAAAGAAGTTGTTAAAAAGGAAATTTTGAAGTTGCTTGATGCATGGATCATTTACCCTATCTCAGATAGTACTTGGGTGAGCCCAGTACATGTTGTCCCAAAAAAGGGTGGAATGACAGTTGTCAAAAATGAAAATAATGAATTAATTCCCACCAGAACAGTGACTTGTTGGTGAATGTGCATAGATTACAGAAAATTAAATGTTGCCACTAGAAAAGATCATTTTCCACTTCCCTTCATTGATCAGATGTTGGAAAGACTAGCTAGGCATTCTTACTTTTGCTATTTAGATGGATATTCAGGTTTTTTTCAAATCCTTATCCATCCAAATGATCAAAAGAAAACCACTTTTACTTGTCCATATGGAACCTTTGCTTATAGAAGGATGCCATTTGGGTTATGTAATGCACCAGCCACTTTTCAAAGGTGCATGATGGCAATCTTCTCAGATTTCATTGAAGACATAATGGAGGTTTTTATGGACGATTTTTCTGTTTATGGATCTTCATTTGATATATGCTTGGCTAACCTTTCTAAAATTTTGCAGCGATGTGCGAATCGACCTTGTGTTAAACTGGGAAAAGTGTCATTTCATGGTTCAGGAAGGGATAGTGCTTGGACATTTGGTGTCTAACAGAGGAATAGAGGTTGATAAAGCCAAAGTTGAAGTGATAGAGAAGATGGCTCCTCCTACCAATGTCAAGGGAATTCGAAGTTTCCTAGGACACGCCGGGTTCTACAGACGCTTTATCAAGGATTTTTCTAAAATAGCTAAACCTTTGTCTAATTTGTTAAGTAATGACACACCATTTGTATTTGACCAAGAGTGTTTGGATGCCTTTTGCAGGTTGAAGCAAGCTCTTATCACTGCACCAATCATGCAACCACCCGATTGGAGCCTACCTTTTGAAATTATGTGTGATGCTAGCAACTATGCAATTGGGGCTGTTCTTGGTCAAAGAAAGGACAAAAAGGCTTATGCTATTTATTATGCTAGTAGAACACTGGATGAGGCTCAAACAAATTATGCAACAACCGAAAAGGAATTTTTGGCAATTGTCTTTGCATTGGAAAAGTTCAGACCTTACTTTATTGACTCTATGGTGGTTATATTTTGGATCATGCAGCTATCGGTGTTGCTCAGTAAAAGGAGGCCAAACCTAGGCTCATTAGGTGGATTCGATGTTACAAGAATTTGATTTGGAGATTAGAGATAAGAAAGGAGCTGAAAATGTAGTTGCTGATAATCTTAGTAGGTTGAAATTGGATGGTGAAGAATTGGATGAAATCCTATTGATGAGTTTTTCTTGGATGAACAACTTTTCTCTCTTGTTGCTAAACTACCTTGGTATGCAGACTTTGTGAATTATCTATCTTGTGGAGTTTTACCTCTAGGTATGACATGGCAACAAAAGAAAAAGTTTTTGCATGAGGTGAAGTTTTATAGATGGGATGATCCTTTACTCTTTAGGAGATGTTGTGATGGTCTAATTAGAAGATGTATTCCTGAAGAGGAGGTACAGAGTATTTTGCATCATTGCCATGCTTCTGATTATGGAGGTCATTTTGGCATCTCTAAGACAGCTAGTAAAATTTTGCAAGCTGGTTTCTTTTGGCCAAATCTTTTTAAGGATGTGAGGAAATTTGTGTTGAATTGTGATAAATGTCAAAGGAGTGGAAATTTGTCAAAAAGAGATCAAATGCCCCTAAATAATATTCTTGAAGTGGAATTATTTGATGTTTGGGGAATAGATTTTATGGGGCCATTCCCTCCTTCATATGGTAATAGATACATCTTAGTTGGGGTTGACTATGTGTCAAAGTGGGTGGAAGCTATTGCAACTCCAACTAATGATGCTAGAGTGATAGTGAAATTTTTGAAGAAATTTGTCTTGAGCAGATTTGGAGCTCCTAGGGCTATAATTAGTGATGGGGGTTCCCATTTTTGTAATAAGCAATTTGAGAGCTTAATGAGGAAGTATGGTGTAGTGCACAAGATAGCTACCCCATACCATCCTCAAACTTCAGGACAAGTTGAAATTTCTAACAGAGAGCTCAAGCATATTTTGGAGAAAACAGTGAACAATTCTAGGAAAGATTGGTCTATTAAACTAGATGATGCTTTATGGGCATATAGGACTGCCTACAAAACCCGTATAGGAACTACTCCCTTTAGGTTGGTGTATGGTAAGTCTTGTCATTTACCTGTGGAGCTAGAACATAGAGCATATTGGGCCATTCAGACCTTGAATTTTGATCTTAAGCAAGCTGGTGAAAAAAGGTTGTTACAACTTAATGAGCTTGAGGAATTGAGGATGGATGCTTATGAAAGTGCCCGTATTTACAAAGAAAGAACTAAAGTTTGTCATGATAAGCATCTGAGGAAAAAGGAATTCAAAGAAGGTGATTTAGTTTTGTTGTTTAACTCAAGATTGAAATTGTTCCCTGGAAAACTCAAGTCAAGGTGGACTGGTCCATATAGAATTTCTAAGGTTTTCCCTTATGGAGCAATTGAAATTTGGAGTGAAAAATCTGGGAATTTTAAGGTCAATGGGCATAGATTGAAACATTACATAACTGGAGACCCAATAATAGGAGCAAGCTGTTACAAGCTCTCCAATCCCTCACCTCTTTTCAGTGAAATTCACGAAGAGTCCAGCTAAGGACTATAAAATAGCCCTCTTGGGAGGCATCCCAAGTCCTTTTATTTTGCTTTTGCTAATTTACTTTCATTTTCATTGATTTTGTTTTATCTTAAATCTCCCCAAATTCAATTTTTGACATTGTTAAATCTTGTCCCTTGTAGATGTAATTCAATGAAGAACGGCTGGTGAACTGTTGGGGAAGTAATTCTTAACTTGAAAAATTTTGTCCTTCAAAAGAACTGATAAGTTTTTGCTGCATAATCTGTGCAGGAGCTGCAATCTAGTTCATGCAGAGGAAAAATGAAATCTGCAGCAAAAAGGGTGTCTGCAGCAAATGGCTTGTATTTTTGGTGAGGTTGGATGTATATAAATGGAGGAAGGTTGGTGAACTGCTGAAGTTGCTATCTGGTTTATGCAGAGCAGAAAAATAAAATCTGCAGCAGATCACTTAAGTTCTTGGTGAGGTTGGGTGTGTATTTTTTTTACTTGTGCTTTTAATGTTAATATGGTGGTAAGTGAGTCATTTTTGCAGTTTTGAGCTTCTTTGGGTTATAGGATACAAGGTAGAAATGCTGCATTTTCTTGGCAAATCTTGGAGAGTTCATTTCTCATTTGTGGTTAGATGCAACTTTATGCAGATTTTTATGGAGTTTTATGTGCTGAATGTTGATTTGCAGAATTTGAGTCAAAATGGCATAGCTCTCAAAGGTCTTTTATGTAAGATCAATGTCTACATGCCTGTGTGATGCATTTTTGATGAACTTTGTATATATTGATGTGTTTTTGGTGAAAAATTCTCATGGTTTATGCTTCATGGAATTATATTTCCTCATTCTAGGGTATTTTTCACACTTGCAATCCATGTTCTATTGCATTCTTGATCTTGTTAAATTGTGCATAAGCAACTGCATAGCTTATGCAATCCTGCATAACCACAATTCTTGCCATTTTTCACCTTTATTGCAAGTGCATAAGGAGAGTGCATAGCTTATGCAACTCTGCATAGCCTAATTTTGTCAAATTTCACATCTCCAGAAACTTGCATAAGCAGAGTGCATGACCTATGCACATTTGCATAACCTCAAATTCTTCATTTTCTCTCTCTGCCAAAGTTTGCATAAGCAGAGTGCATAACCTATGCACTTCTGCATAACCAAAAACTCTGAATTTCCAATTCTGCCGAGGGGTGCATAAGCTGAGTGCATAACCTATGCATACGCATGACCGAAACCGAGAAAAATCAAACTTGCCGAGAAATTTGCATAAGCAATGTGCATAGCTTATGCACTTACGCATAACCAAAGATTCTGAATTTCAAAACCCAGAAGAGTGCATAAGCGAGTGCATAGCTTATGCACATCGCATGACCACCAACCAAAATTCCAAAAATTGCCGAGCGATTGCATGAGCAGAGTGCATAACCTATGCACTTCTGCATGACCCGCTTTTCTGAAAAACCACTTCTGCCGAGAGATGCATAAGGGGAGTGCATAACTTATGCACTCCCGCATGACTTCGCTCCTCAAAATTTCTAGGGTCACCGAAGCTTGCATAAGGAAGGTGCATGACTCATGCACAACTGCATGACCACTAACCTAAGCTTTCAATACCTGCCGAACAGTGCATAGGTTATGCATAAATCATTTTTCACTTATGCAGTCTTTTACATAACTCATTTAAATCAAAATTTTTTTCCTTTTTCTTTCCCACCTTCAACCCGATAAACCCTGTTCACTTCCCTTCCTCTCTCAAAATCCTCATTCCGGCATAACTTCTTCTCACACCTTCTTCTCCATTTCGATTTTCACTACATTTGCCCTAATTCTCACTCTTCTTCGATTTTCTTCTTTCCCCATTATCTTTTCCATCTTCCCATCGGCAATGGATTCCCCTCCACATTCCCGCCCCGCTTCTCCTCTCGAAGTCTCTCCATTGTCATCGATACACCCCACCCCCATTCCTCCTCCACAAGCGACACCCCCACCACCACCCCCAACCACCTACAAACGCAAAATCCGGTCCAAATCTGTGCGACCCATGTCCTCTGCTCCTCCTCTGTCCAAACGCAAAGACCCACCCACCCCATTGTCGGAACCGCCTCCCAAAAAGCCAAAAGCTCCAGCCTCTACACCCTCTTCCAGCAAAAAGACAATTTCGGCAACCTCATTTGTATCAAAGCTACCCTGGCCTCTCCCTGATACGATTCAAAAAGCAGCTTTTAAGCGACTTAAGGATAGGAAGGTACAACCCACTAGGTATATATCTGCTGATGCTTTACAATCTCTTGGTTTATTTGACAATGTAGTTGCATATCTTGATGGTATGGGTTGGACAGAATTTGTGCATAAGCAAGAGGTAGTTTATCCAATTCTAGTTTTGGAGTTTATTTCTTCATTCTCTGCTACCCTCAACTTGCATGATGTAGACCATAAGCCAATTATGAAATTTAGATGCTTGGGGCAAAATAGAGAGCTGTCATTGGACCAATTTCATAGCATTTTTGGTTTTGCAATTGATGGGTTCTTTAGAGTACCACATACTGGAGTAGAGGTAGCCAACAAAGGCATTTGGAATGCTGCCCAATTTTGGAGAATCATAACAAACCAACCTCAAACTTTCTCTGCTGGAAGATCAAAAACATCCCAAATCCTTGACCCTGCACTTAGGTTTATTCATAGGCTGATGGCTAGCACCATATTGGGCAGAGGGACTAGTTACGTCTTTGTGGGAAAATCTGAACTTTTTATGTTATGGTGTGCATTTCACAAAGTTAAAGTTTCTCCTGGTTATTTCTTTTGTGAGCATGTGCTGCATATTGCCACCAAATCCATAGGTGACATTGTTTTGGGTGGGCTCATCACTGTCATAGCCAAGCATTTTGGTTTTAATCCTGCAGAGCACTCAATACCAGCACTTGAGGACACTTCATATTTTGATACTGCACACTTAACCAAAACAGGGTTCAATTTGTCATGTTTTGATACTGTCCACCCTGCAGCAGAAACTGAGCCTATTGCACAACCAGAAACCCAACCTTTCAAACCAGACCCACAACACCCTACTACTACACTTACCCCACCCCCTCAGCCTGCTCAGGACATTCCAGCTACCTCTGCTCAGCCCATACCTCCTACAGATGAACCTTCCTCATCCACAGCACCTCCTGCATTCAACACTAAAGCCTTATTCACCTATCTTGAAAGGCTTAGTGATGATATATTCTTTGTGGATAGGAAGCTTGACACTGGTCTTGATACACTCAAGGATCGTCATGATCAACTATTTGACCTTGTCATGGAAACCAGGGACAAGCAGAAAGAACTGAAGGAGATGGTGAAGCAACTCATGATCTTTTTGGGCATGCCACCCCCACCTCCATCACCTCCTCCAGCACCATCTTTTCGACAGCCGGCAGCAGCCACCAGCCCCTTAGCAACATCCTTGGACAAAGGCAAAACAATAGACATAGATTAGTGTTTGTTTTACTTTTGTTCAATCTTGTAGGACCTTTTCTTTGTAAATATGTTCAAACATTTCTAGTTTGTTTCAAATTATGTTTGTTTGTTTTGAATTAGTTTGTTTTAAATTTTGTTTTTCTTGAAGTTTTATTGAATAGCTATTACATTAGTCTTCTTTAATTTTCATTACACTTATTGCCCTTTTGTACATATTCGACCATACTCTGTATATATTTCAATACTTCTACTACTGGTTGTACATTTCCCTTGCCAATTCCTATGCAGCAGCTTTTGTATACACTGCACAGGCTATGAATTTCCTCATGCAACTGTTTTGCACAGCCTGTGCAACCCTTTCTGCTACTTATGCAGCCTTTGCATGAGTTGTATTCCCTTATGCAAGCATCTGCATAGCCTATGCAACATTTATTGCCTCTTATGCAGCACCGCACGGCTTATGCACCTTACTTATGCACATGTCCTGCACAGCTCTTAACTCTGCATGACCTATGCAGTTTCTTATGCATCCCTTTATCTTGAATTCTCATCTGCTACATACCAGGTAACACTTTCTTCTTGCTCTTAATCTTTACAATTCCTGGTAATTACTATTTGCTTTGACTTTTGCTAATACATTGCTTGAGACATTGAGGACAATGTCCAATTTTGAGTTTGGGGGTGCACATTCTGATTTTTGCTTAATTTTTGCTTCATTTTTCACATTTTGAGTATAAGAGCATCTCATCCCATTTCATTTACATATATTGTAAATATTTTACATATACATCCATACATACATATTCATTACACATTTACACACACATTATACATCACTTAGAAATTGTACAAATTGCATACAAATAGACTCCTTCCACTTAGTTAATGCATTACTCATTTTAGGAATCATGCATCATGCATTAAAATCTTTTGCCAAATCCCTTGAGTATTGAAAATGTGCCTATGAGAGTGATTTGACTCACCCTTTAGTTGGGTTTGTGGATTGAAAGTTTCCTAAAAGGTGCAAGGTTTTGAAGTGTCTATCCCTTGCCTATATCTTCTTAGCCAAAAAGCCACCCAACTAGTCATTTGGAGGTGGAAGTGTTTAGAGGGAGTTATTGGATATAAGGTAGTCAAATGATGTCTCACCAATCCTAGAATAAATTTTCTAAACCTTTCAAGGCGAAATACCAGCTTATACTTGAAAAGAGAGATGATTAGGCATTCTTTGATTTAAACCTTTGGCCTTTTTCCTAATTAAAATTAACCCTTGCAAACCCCTTTGAACCTTTTTATTCCTAATTTTTCTTGAAACCCTTATTGCTACCTAGCCAATGAACCAAACACTCCAACCCTTTTCATGAGGATAATTATTCATAATATTAGGTACATAAAAAAAATAAATAAAAAAATAAAAAATAAAAAAAAGAAAAAAATACAATAAAAGGGAGAAGAAGTGCTTGTCATCTTGTAAAAGTGCTAGTATATGTGCTTTTCACTATTGCCATTCAAAATGAAAGAAATCCACCCAAAGTATTAAAAGAAATGAGTTTGGGGGTGGCATTTTTTTTTTTAGGGACAATTATCAAAAGAAAATACAAAATACAAGTTAAAGTATCAAAATGTCCCTCTATTTTTATGTGTTTTGTAAACTATGCTAGCACTTGACAATCCTCATTGTGTATTTCTCTCTCCCATATAAAAAAAGAGAAAAAAAATATATAATAAAGTGTACCTTATGTTTCAAAATTGCAACATATTCTCATGCTTTGAATACTTTTTACCCATTCTTCTTCTTAGCCTCATTTTGAACCCCATGGCCCCATTACATCCCTAAAAAGACCTTTGATCTCTTGAAAGTACTTGCTACATTAGTGGAGATAGGAGTGGGGAATTTGCCTATGGGATTGGAAAACTATTCATTCATTCATTCAATTCCATCATTCCATATAGAGACACTTTGACTATTGATTGTTCTAGAATTCCTTTTGAGCATGACCCTCTCTTTTGATTGGTTGGTTTGGAGATTTTGAATGATAATTGACTTGATGGCTAAGCGGTGAAAGCTTGGATAAGCATTAAATTCTTTGCATTTTGAAGGATGGGTATATGGATTGCTGGTATGGCTGAAGGTGTGTTAAGTTACTTCAATTGGTAATTTTCATAACTCTTTGGATAAGGCACCCCTAAAAACTTTGCACCACATTTTAAAGTTTGCTTGAGGACAAGCAAAAGCTTGAGTTTGGGGGTATTTGATGCATACATTTTGCATAGTCATTTAGGTCTAATTTTATAGCCATTTTATTCTATTATTAGTTATCTTTAGCTAATTTCATTAGTAAATTAGTTAGTTTTTCATAGTTGTCAATTTTGCATTAATTTGTAATTTTTACTTTGTTTTGTAGGAAAAATGGTGTTTTTGAAGGACTGAAGAGAATTTTGCCATTGAGGAGTGTCTCCTACAGCCAAAAGATGTCAAAAATAGGTTTTCAAGCTGAAATATGCATTGACCAAACTGTGCATAACTTGCCGCATAAGCTATGCAGATCTGCATAAGGAGAAAGATCACTGTTCAGAACCGGTAAGCGCATAAGGGATGCATAACTTATGCGACCCACTTATCTGATCCATGAAGAGTTCATTAATGAGCTGGCAGGAGATTCCCTCAAATAATTCCTCCTAGAACATACCATTTTAGGGCTCCATGTCAGAAAAATGCTATAAATAGTCTCATTTTCCCATTTTAAAGGAGAGAAAAGGAGCAAAGAAGAAAAGGAGGGGGGCTGAGCAGAATTTGAAGAGTCACCTTCACCTTCCACACCATTTTCAACCAAGATTTGCAGATTTCTTTCTTCCCTTATATTTTTTTACATTTCTAGTGTTTAATTTCTTACTTCTTAGCTTAGATTAAAGCTTTATTTCCATTTGAACTCATCATATCTTGTAAGCATTATGGATAGTGAGTAGTTTACTTTTGATTCTAGAGTAAGGGTTGTAATATTTGAGATATTTTGTGGATCTTGATTGGGTAATCCATATTTTGTGGTCTTAATGAGTTTTATTCATTTCTTGTATGCTTAATGACATGCTTAGTGTAGGATCCCATTAAGTGATGTTCTTAATCCATGGTTGAAGCACCGAAAGGAGAAGGCCTTGTGATAGATAATCAAGAAATTGGACTTAATTAACTTAGACCTAGAAATAGGCTAAGGATTAAGAGGATTCACAGATTAATTAAAGAACTTAATGGGTCTTAATTAATTCTAACTCCACGAAAGTAGGATTAGTTTGATTAAGGCACTCTTTGTCTCACTCGAAAGGGAATTCAAAGGATTTAAGAATTAATCTCCTTAAAACCCATTAGTTTCATAAGATTGGATAACCAATTTAAAATCCCAAAATAGCTCGAATATGAAATCCCGAACTCCGAAATCACCTTTTTACCATTGTTAATTTTCAATTGAATTTAATTGCTTGCCATTTTCAATATTGCCATATTTGAACTCGCTTATTTCAATTTGATGCAATTTTAGTTTAACGCAATACATTGTTAAATAGAATATTGATTTTGCACATATAGATTTTAAGCTCCATTACTCATCAATTCACTTCTTTAATTTCATAGATATTTCGATTTAGTCAACTTTTATATCGAAAATTCAATCATTAACACAACTCCTCGTGGGATCGATATTTTTCTATACTACTTGTACGACCCGTGCACTTGCGGTAGGGACGCATCACTATCAAGCGGAAGGAAATCTAAATTTGTGATTGAAAATATAAATGAAGTGTGGTGGTAGTGAAAGTAGAATAAAGGAATGTGGAAAGCAAGTGGTGGAACCTAAATGGACAGTAGAGGAGGAGATGTGGTCATGAGTTATGGATTGCCCAAACTCCACATGTTTATTCACAAGCTAAATGTGGAGGCTATATCTTATACCTAATCAATAACCATATGGTGCCAAGATTGTGGGACCTCTGAGAATTACCCAGTGCATGATAAGAAGTGGGCAGTGACTCATTCTCCTCTTCTTTGAATTACTGTTTCCTTGCTCTTTATTTCCTTTTTGTCCTCCTTTGTTTGCTTTTCATAATTAAAACAAGAGTCTATTCAGGTTAAGAGTAGTCAATTTGGCAACTGCCATGCACCAAGGTAAAAAGAAAGAAAGATTTGAAACCTTTTGAGGAGAATTTATTATGACTATTAGAGGATTACATCTTGAGAAAGTGCAAGAGAGTTGAAAAAAGAAACAAATTTCTTTCTAAAATAAACTTCTTTTCCCCTACTTTTTTCCATATGTTTAACAATGTTGATATAATAAAGCAAGGCCACAAGGGTCTCAGTTAATAAGGCATTTATACTTGAGCGATTTCTCTTTCACTGTAATTGTTTTCAAGTCTTGAATTTTCAGTAGGACTACGCATATTTCTGAAGCTCCAGTCTGCAGACAAATTAGAAGTATCCCTTAAAGATTGTAAAGATTTTTCTTGTTTCTTCCTTCTTTCCCTCACTTCTTCATGCCATTGCTTTATAATTTGTGCCACTTGCTCCTCTACTACCTTGCTCTTGAATTCTGACCCCATCTGTCAACAACGCAGAAGAAATGTAGTTTTAAAATACTAGAGCAAAATGGACACATAGCTTTGGCACTCGGCTCCAGCAGAAGAAACTTAATTGTAACCTGTGTGACAAGTGCATGGAGGGGAAGAGTGATGTAGCTGCAAAGTACTTGAACTGTTACCCTGATGAGGAGAAGAAGACAACTTATAAACCAAATCATTAGCATAAAAAAATTAATTATCTTGAAGAAGTTCATAATATTCCATTTGTAGCTTGCTTACGCTAACACCACCCTTGCGACCACGACTACAGTGTGCTCATGGTAACATGAATCCAACCCAAATTCTATCTGAAAACAACAAGGCAAAAATATGAGATTTCGGATACACTCAACCGGTAGCCGAGTCTAAATATGTGAGTTTCAGCATAGCTTTATACTTTGAGTGTATGATGAATTAAATTTAGATAAGAATTCCTCAGATGATATTACTTACCGTAACCCAAATGAAGAAGGCAAGTTCAAATGCATTCTAAAATAGAAACATTTATATATCAGTTAAATGTCCAAAATTATTGGATAACCAATATATATTTTTAAATTTTTTTCTAATAAAGAGGAATAAGAATTAATTACCAGAAATAGAGTATAATGCAGGAGAGTAAGAACAAATTGGGGGCGTCCAAACCAGAAGAGATTATCATTTGGTTGAACAAGAGGGGTGCCAATAATCACACTGTTTTGTTCATTGATGTGCATAGCCATTCGTTCAACAATGACTTCAAGTTTGGTTCCCAGAATCAGCACCACCTTCAACCAAATTAAGCAAAATTAATAAACAAAATAGTTGGTTTAATTAATTAGGAAAATTAATTTACACTATATATATATATAGGTCGCTATGGTTCGATTCCAAGTTGGTTCCGAGCCATAGTTTGAAAACCCTAAATTGGACCGCGTTGATCCTTTTTAAAGATAATTCAGAATTGATAAATTTTTTGATTTGGAGTTTGATATAATTGAAAATTTGATTTTTAAAATAAAAACTGCTATAAAAAAAGATATTCATACTAAATTGTACCAACGGGTTAGACTATCAATTTTGGTGTTAGAATTATAACTCAAATTCTTGTCTATTGGTGAGAAAATTCTTACACATATAGTTAAAGACACCCTTTATGGTGTAGTATTATAATAGTAAATATATTGAATTATTTCTAAAGGAGACTGAGAGGGACTGACTAATATATTTACTATGAGTAGTTTGATGCAATATAAGTTCTCTTGGGTGTAATTGAGTTTATGAATAATATAGTTTTGAGCTTGTAACGATGATTATTTATTATTGATAGTGAAAGATGACATGTCCGTGAATGTAACCCTATGTTGAGAGGGTGAACCACGTAAATATTAGTATTTTGTATATTTACTTTATTTTTTTTGTAATTTACACGCTTTCGTAGTGCACAACATCTAGTTTAAATGTTGTAAAGAGGAGAATTGAATCTAACCCTTTAGAGTCTAAATTTTAATCTAATTTGTACCTAAAAATCATTGATCAATTTTGATTTCAGTTTTAACTAGATCAATATAAATTCAAGCCCAACTTAGACCATAGCAAGATCTATCTATGGTGCAAAATTTTTTTTAAAGAAAGATAAATTTCATTCAAAGAGAAACTGAATACAGTAAGCCTTCCCTGTTTCATGTGTGTGTGCGTTTCTTGTATTTAATTTAAATAAAAAAAAAAAAACAAAACATCCAAATTAAATGTACTTACCAATAGTGGAATATAGGATATCCAAACAAATACTTTCCAACCTGTACAAGTTCCACATAATTAATTTAGTGTCCCTTTAACTCAACTACCAATTAGTGATATGGGTTGATAGAGAAACATTTTTATATTTCTTCCATTTATTTTTATATTTTTTATTTATTTTTTTAATTTAAAATTATTTATCACATTTAAAATATAAAGAATGTTAATTTTTTTTAATTTTATTTATTATATTTATTAAATATAATAAATATTCATATAAAAAATAATTAAATAAAATAAAAATAATTTAGTCAATTATGTATATTTTTATAAAATTAAAGTTATTCAATTATTTATTAATCATTGTGCAAAACTCAAATTCGATAGAAAAGAAGTAACAATAGAATATATATTATTTCTGCCTATTTTTATTTGTTGTATTTGAATTTTGCACAATAATTAAAAAAATATTTGTATAACCTTATTTTTACAAAGATATATTAATAATCGACTAAATTCCTCTTTATCTCATTTAATTACTCATTATATAAATATTTATTATAATATTTAGTAAAAATAAAAAATAAAATTGAAAAAAATAGTTAATACCAAATGTTACAGAGTAAATACTTTACCACGTACGTCGACCAACATGAAAATGACAACTAGAAGCCACATTAAAGGGCTGCAATGAGACAGAAAGAGGATTATGAGTGGAAAAGATGAAAAATTAATTACCAATTAATGCTTAATATAGGTGATGATCATAAATTAATTACAACCTGATGCTAACCACGATCTTAAAATCTTCGTCCAGGGATCGTTGTATGTATTGTTGGAAATTGAAGTTGTTGTTCAATGTTGACATGTGAGCCTAAATTTACAAACACGAACATATATAGGAGTACTATGATTAATTAAGGAGACAATTTCATAATTAATGAAATTAAAGACCATTAATTCTAGTTAATGTCATTAAAAGATGATTACCGAGATAAATCCATGTCTCAAGGTGAGATAATCAACTTTTGCCACTGAATTAAAGAATTGTCTGAAAAAGCATTTCTGTATTTTTCATCCAATTAAAAGTACTTATTAGTTATTTTTTAGAGAGAAATAACTAATAAATCATGAGTCTAAATCTCAATTAAAATTAAATAAAAAAAAAATATGTAAAAAGAAATGAATAAATAGAAAGGAGGGTTGATACTCACAGTCCATAAATATGCTGATGTTTCTTTGTAACTTGTTATGTGTCGTCTTCCAAATGTTGTTTGTCTTGCAAATCTAAATCGATTTGGATCTAATAAACAGAAATTGTCAATAAAAACAAACTGAAATATATTTAATAAATAAATAAAAACAATTATAATTGAAAATTTAACTCTTTTTTTGGGTTAAATTTCTGATAGTACTATATTAAAAGATCACTTAATTTAAAAGTTTAAATTTATAAGTAAATTTTATATCTCTAATATAATTAATTCATATATTTTTATTTCATAATTAAGTGATAATAATAAAATTAATTTTTATATTTGTATTAAATTAAAACTTTCCAAAATCAAACTTTAATAATGAATATAATGTGAGAAAAGCAACAATATTGGAACTTGGCATGCATTACACGTCAATGTTGAAAAGTTGCAGTGAGATTTGGTGTTTTGGACCTCTTTAACTTTGATTATTTTAACACGCTAATGTTGAAAGGTTACACTACAATAACACAGAAGCCAAAAGTTTATCGTGTGCTTGTTATTTTTCTTATCTAAATTGAATTTATTGTATATTCAAATCGTAAATATGTGAGATATATATATTTAATAGGTAGATTTTACTATACATTTTATATCTTATATTCATAATAGACTCGATTTAAGTAAGAATTTTCCTATTTTAAAATATGAGTGAAATGAATTTTTTTTACCTAGACTGAGTCTACATGAACTCAAGATACAAGATGTATAATGAAACCGAATTATTTATAAGTAGATCTCACATGTTTGTATTTTAAATTTATGGTAGATCTAATTTAGGTAAAACTTTGCCTGAGTGAGATATGGGATCTCATAATTAAGAAACATACCATTAGCAACTTGGTATTCAGTTGTTTGAGTCTCATTCTCCCAAGCTTTCCAGCGTCTCATCTATGCAAATAAACAGATGAAGAAGCATTAAATTGAGCATCAAGAATTCAAAACAAGAATTAGTTAATTAATTAATTACCTTGGCCCTGCCCAAAGCCATAGTTAGAACACTGTACACAATTTGCATAACTGCTAGCACAAAGATGAATATGTGAAGCTGGTGGATCCCATCTTCTGCTATTAAAGAAACCTTTCCCTGAAAAATTCTTACTTATATTAATAAACTGTAAGTAAAGTTTTTCTTTTTAAAATGTAATTCACTAGAGATAAAGGTCCACATATGTACTTTTGAACTGCAGGGATCATCAGAATCTGCACTAGTTTCATCAGCCTCATCATCCGCTAATATTCTATGGTGCCTTTGAACTTTAGCTAACAATGACCAATTCCCAGCCAATCTTTTCACAAAGTGCTCATATTCTTTCACTTTGATGGTTTCTGATTCAATCTCTTTGCGACATGGAAGCATAGAGTCTGCAATCTTGGTGGGTATGCAGATTTTAGATATAGATTCTTGAGTCACTGCCAACATCAGTGAAATGAAACCCAACAGCATCAACTCTGAAAAAAAGATTAAAAAAATTCTCAAAAATTAATTTAGAAATTTGATCATCTTTGTGGAAGAAAAGGGATATGATCATCTTGGTTACGACATGCACCTGATTTGAGCTTGACCACCGCTTCACTCAGAGCAGTTTTTCGACGGCTCTTAAGCCACTGCATGCATGAACATTTTTCTGATAAATAAAAATGTAATTAATCTTGAAAATAATAAGAAAAAAAAAGTGGGTTTTGATTTACTGACGTTGGTGAGGAGATGGAAGATGTGCTCTATAACAATGGAAATGGAGATGAACACAAAGCAAACAGTGGCAAGTGCCCATGTTGGTGTATATTCGAGTGAACCACTTGATGAATCTCCTGCTGCCATAATCCAACTGATCATGTCGATCTATGCCAAAGACTGCTAAAACTCAAGAGAGTTTCTCTCTCTCTCTCTCTCTCTCTCTCTCTCTATATATATATATATAGATATAATTTATTTTATTTGGAATTGAATTTCAGGTGTATTAATCAATTAACTTAATTGGATTTCAATGTTTATACGTACGTAATGAGAAATTCTGTCTGGTCAGTCTTTGTTTATGCATATTCTCTACATATTGCTACTATTACTATTTATGAGATAGTCTATTTTGAGAATTATATTAATTAATTAATTCTTATAATTTAATTTCATTAAATTAAATGGTCATCTCATCTATATTTTATAGATTTAAACTCTGTTTATTTTATAAAAAATAAATTATCTATAAAAAATATTTTTTGAAAAATAAATTATTTTTTATTGTTTATTGCAACATTAAAAATTAGTTAAAAATAATTAAATTTATTATTAAAAATTAAGGAAAAAAAAAACTAAAAACAATAGCTCCAGTGATTTAAAAGTTTAAGTGGATTTATAAAAAAAAAGAGTAAATATTGAGAAAAATATTTACTAATTTTAAAATAGGAAATATTTTTTTTAAATTAAAAAAAAAATAAAACAATTTTTGCAAAAATATTTTTTATGAAACAAATGAAGTTTAAGTCATTAATTAAAGTATAAATACTTTTAAATAATGTTACCAATTAAACGTTAAATAATAATTTTTCTTTAAAAAAAAATTCTTTAAACTAATATTCTTAATCTAATAAAAGGTCGGATTTAAAATTAACAAAAGCAAACACATGTTTTATTTATCAATTTGCTTATTATTATAATAATGTTTTTATTTAGATCAAGTGAAAATGATGGAGGAGATATTTATTTTTTTAAATAAATAATTCTGAATCTAGAAATTGAAAATTGAAAGAAAATTTGCATTTCAGAAACCATAATGACCTAATCCTTTGACCTCAATTAGGAATATATAAACCAAAATCAATCTATAATAATCAGAGTTGGAAATATTACAAACCTTCAAAAGGAAAATGTTGACTAAAATTGTCCATTGAATACCCACAACCCTCAAAAGAAAATTTGCCTCATCTTTCCAAAACCATGGCTTCTCCGTCCACAGATTTTAACAAGCTGTTTTGTTTGAGGATTTTAAATTGGAATAGAGTCTAATTTCCTCTATATGTTTAATTTAATTTTAATTTTTTATTTAATTTAATTTAAAATTTTAATTTATGTCTAATTTAACTTAATTTAAAGAATGTATAACTCACTCACCACTTTAGTGCATGAATTACTTTTTTTTTAATTTTTAAAATGTTTTTAAAATTAATTATTTTTTAATGTTAATTACTTAGTTAATTATTTTTAATTTTAATTAATTAACTATAATTAGTTATTTTTATATTTTAGCAGCCGTGAATGGCTCCAGTGGAGGAAATGAAGCTTTGGGAAAGGCTTTGCAGATTAGATCACTTATAAACTTTGATTAAAATTTTTAATTTTGAATTATTTTTAAAATTATAAAAAAATCTGAATTTAAATCTTAATCAGAATTAAATTAATGAAAAAATTGATTAGAATTTTATTTACTTGTTTTATAAAATAATATAATAAAAAAGTTAAGAAATACATGATGAAAATAGGAAGAATTATTTTAATATTCGAAAGTTTTCATTAATTATAATTATTGAAATGATTAAGACATTTTCTTTTTCTTTAACATCTATTATTTATAAGTCTAAAATTCAGTGAGACAGCCATGAAAAGAATACTTGTTCCCTGGGACGGTGGTGCCTTGGATGCCGGGGCTGTGGACGGTGGACCTCTCCCGTCAAGGACAAAAGAATAGAGTTATATATATATATACACTAAAATCTTAATCTTTAAAAACATTCAAAACTGAATATCTACTGTATTTTCTTATAATATCATCATTTTTAATTTTATTTATTATTGTGTTATTAAATATTTATATTTTTATTATATTTGTTTTATGGGTATATTATACTTTAAATACTCAATATTTATATATAATAAAAAGTTTTTCTTCAAAAAAAAAAACTTAATCTTATTAGGCCACAAGTGAAATTAATAAATAATAATTGTGGATGACTAGGAATACAAAACATAATTTTGAGATTTTTCACTTTTCATAGTTTTGAAAGAAATAATGAAAATAATTAGGGAAATGTTTGACTTAATTTATAAAATTAGCTTATAAATTAATTTGAATTTATAAGTATTTAAAATTTTAATCAATTAAGTATTTATAAATGATTGATAAATATTTAATGTGCTTGATAAAAACACTTATAAATATGTTTATTATTAAAATGACTAAAAATGATATCTATGATAAAAATTTAAAAATTAAATAATAATAATAATATAATAAAATATTTTATTAAATTAATTTATAAATATTAAAATAAAAAAATTATGTCATTTATTTTTTAAATTTATAAATCCAAAAAATTATAAAACAAAAAAATCAGTTTATTTTAGAATTGATAAATTAATTTGACTAATTTATAAATTAAGATTGCTAAAAGAATATAAGATAACTTTTACAAGGAATAAGCAAATTATAAGTTGCTAATTTTTCGCACCAAATTAGCAATTGGATTCCTCAATTTTTGTGGTATAATTTTGCAGTCCACATTGAAATGGTAGCTTTGGTTCTTAGCTTTATCAACGTCAACCCTTAAGCCACAACTTGTTCAAAGTTCCTCTAAGTCCACCCATCACCATTTCCCCCCACTACCAACATTTTTCTTAGAAGTTTCATATTCTTTTTTAAATTTCAGATATTATTATTATTATTATTATTATTAAGACTTAGCACCGGTGTGATTTGAATTATTCTAAATTGGATTTTTATTTTATTTAAAAATATAAAAAAAATTTTAATAACCAAATTTAATTAAATTAGAATTGAACTGAAATTGAATTGAAATTGAGGGAAACAATACAATTCCTTGAATTTTAAATGAAAATTGTCGATTTTGATCCAGAACTAGTCTAATGGCACCCCCTAGTGTTAGATTTACATATACCATGACACGCAATAATTAGGAGAGAATAAAATAAACTTGGCGATGATCACCTAGAATGGAGTGGACGTGAAAAAAACAAAGGTCGCATTTGACACCTCAGATGTTCATAGAATGGAAAAGAAAATTGCAAGTTGGCTTATAAGTTAGAACAAAAGTATAGTATATGTTTGGTTTATATATATATATATATGTATATAATTCGTCCACAGAAGCTTATCGCATGCAATTGCAAGGAACGTTTTTGGTCAGGACATTTTGTCACATATCATCTCTAGAACCTCTACTAGGAAAACTAATTGGATTGGAGGGTACCCATCACAAGTCATAACAACCCATATTCTAAGCCAAAAGTCTACTCTTTGTTCGTTATAGCACGTTTATGAAGACCCTATTGTTTACTTGAGTCTTCCAATAGTTTGAACTCCCAAGTTCTATTGACCTTTAACTTCTCTCTATTTATAGACATGCTTAGTTATCTTCTGTGCTTAAAGACTTCTGCATTAGTGAATTGGAAGCATGGCAGCTGAGGCAGGAAGTCGATCTTTGGAGGAAACACCCACTTGGGCAGTTGCTGTTGTTTGTTTTGTGCTGGTTTCCATTTCAATCTTCATTGAATATATCATTCACTCGATTGGGAAGGTGATTGAATGCTCCTATATATATATATATATATATATATATATATATATATATATATATATATATATATATATTAATAAATCATGCTTAACAAGTATGTGTTTTCCTTTGGTTTGTGTAGTGGCTAACAAAGAGACAAAAACGAGCTCTATATGAAGCTCTTGAAAAGATTAAATCAGGTATATATATGCATGCTAGATATACTTATTAAACTAATTAATGATTCTTGAATTTTTAAATCTGGTTTTCAAGACACTAACTCAATTTTCTGTAGAGCTTATGCTGCTAGGATTCATATCATTGCTCCTAACAGTAGGACAAGGGCCTATTACAAAAATATGTATACCAAAATCCATAGGTGATACTTGGCATCCATGTAATAAAAAGCAAGAGAGTAAATTAAACAACCAAAGAAAGCTTCTTTCAAACTCATCATCAGGTTCTAATGGCAGCGACCGAAGGGTTTTAGCTGCTGATGGGGATAACAAATGCGCTTCAAAGGTATGGTTCATGAGTTCGACCACAGAGACTATCAGCTTCTTTCTTCCATAGAAAAAGGAACATGTCAGAAAATATAACTCTTTATGATTGCAGGGGAAAGTCCCATTTGTTTCAGCAGAAGGAATCCATCAACTTCATAGATTCATCTTCGTACTAGCACTTTATCATGTGATTTATTGCATTATTACACTGGCTTTAGGCAGAGCCAAGGTATATATGGACATCTCTCTGTAGGTAGTTAATTATAATCCATTTACAATTTTGAAATTTATTTTGTTGTGGTATGCATGGAAGATGAGAAAATGGAAGAAATGGGAAAAGGAAACAAGAACAGCTGACTACCAGTTCTCACATGGTGGGTTTCACAGCATGCATGTGCAATAATATATAACAAATATCATAATTGAGATTGGTTACTTAACTGTTCATATTGCAGACCCAGAGAGGTTCAGATTCACAAGAGACACTTCATTTGGGAGAAGGCATCTAAATTCTTGGAGTCATTCATCAATTCTTTTATGGGTAGTAAGTGAGAATTTACTTTCTTTTCTGCAGGCATGGGCCAGGGTTATACATTGTAATGCATTATAATTTTTCTTTTCTGCAGGTCTGTTTCTTCAGACAGTTCTTTAGATCAGTTCTTAAGGTTGATTACTTAACCCTGAGACATGGGTTTATCATTGTGAGCCATCTTGCTTTCTCCTATTCAGTATATAGATTCATGTATTTAATTAAACACAGAATTCAGTAATCTTGGTCATCAACTCAATGGTTCAATGTTTAATTCTCAGGCTCATTTGGCACCCCATAGTCAAATTAAGTTTGATTTCCACAATTACATCAAAAGATCACTTGAAGAAGATTTCAAAGATGTGGTTGGAATCAGGTTAGTCTTGCATTTAACTTACTTTCTCTTTTCCAGGGTCTCAAAAGAGATGGGTTTTGCTCTAACCTCTTATACTTCTGTTTTGTAGCCCAATTATGTGGTTATTTGCGGTCGTTTTCCTATTGTTTAATACTCATGGTAAGTTCATACCACTCTTCATTAATTATTAGAACCCGAATTTGGATCGTTAAGCACAACAAATTAGCCATGGCCACGGTCTAGTCTAATCCAAAATTGAAATTGATCCGAATAGACTCGACAGAAATCGGCCTTGAACCGATAACCGGTTCAATTTTGTAAATTGAAACCAAATTGGAGGACCCTGCAGTCCAAATCCCCTTAAACCATTGAATCTAAATTGTCAATTTAGGTCCGGCGGCCATGACTAAAACAAACCACTTCAACACGATATATAAATATTTTTTTAATTGATGGAGTTTCACCTGATAAATTCTTCATATATTAGCACCAGAATCATTGACCTTAAAATTTGGTATAATGTTATTGTTGTGGACAGGCTGGTATTCTTATCTATGGCTGCCATTCGTCCCTCTAATTGTAAGCATTAAACAAGCAATAATTCTATCAAGTTGTTGTTTGTCATTTACTAATTAATGGCTCCCACAAAAAGCTACAAATCAAATGTTTAACATGGAGTCTACAGGTTATCTTATTGGTAGGGACAAAACTACAGGTTATTATAACCAAGATGGGTCTAAGGATTCAGGAGAGAGGAGAGGTGGTTAAGGGTACCCCTCTGGTGGAGCCAGGTGATGACCTTTTCTGGTTCAACAGGCCTCGTCTCCTTCTTTACCTCATACACTTTGTCCTGTTTCAGGTTATTCTATATTATCATTAATTATATGGAATTTTTTTTTTTAAATTATTATTGTACTCTAATGATAATTAATCTCCCTTGTACAGAATGCCTTTCAGCTTGCTTTCTTTGCATGGTCCTGGGTAAGCCACTGAACCATTTGTCCAGAGAATTGCTTCTGTAACCAAGAAAAGTCGCTAATTTTTTTCCTTTTTTCTTTGTTTGTTAGTATGAATTTGGCTTGAAGTCTTGCTTGCATGAGCACCCAGAAGATATAGTCATCAGGATAACAATGGGGTGGGTTTCCTTGATCATTTCAAGTCATTACCTAGCAATTTTTGCATTCAACTAAGGAAAATTTTACTAAAATTGTGAATTTGAGAACAGGTTAATAATTCAGATACTATGCAGCTATGTGACCCTTCCTCTGTATGCCCTGGTGACACAGGTATGCTTGCTGGTTACTGCTGCTTTTGCTTTTCTCTTAATTTAGTAATTCATGTACTTCAATAATGGAAAATTCTGAATTACATCAGATGGGTTCAACGATGAGGCCAACAATATTCAATGAGAGAGTGGCCAAGGCCTTGAGAAGCTGGCACCAGGCAGCCAGGAAGCACATAAAACAGAGTCGACATTCTGGTTCTGTAACATCAACTGTACCAGGCAGCAGTGCTCCGTCTCGTAGTATGTCCCCAGCTCATCTTCTACGAAACTACAGATGCGATCCTGATAGTGTTCAAACGTTCCCGAGGATGTCTAATCTGTTCGATACTGAAGCTTGTGAAATGGACAGCCCACAAGATCGAAATCATCATTGTCCAGAACTAAGCTCCACTTATATTCCTCCTGTTCGAAATGCTAATCGCTCTCAACTCCGAATCGAGATAGAAACAAGTGATTTTTCATTTGATGAAAGTGGAAGGAAATGAAATATTTCTGAATCATTGTTAACATGCATTATATCCTCTCATTTCTTCCTCTACCGCCCAATGTATACCGTTACTGCGCTCTTGTTAAAATTTAGGATAAATTACTTTTTCATCCTTTATTATGTTAAAATTAAAACTTATCTTCCCTTCTCAGTCCTTTCCCCATGACCAAAAAAATGACAGACAATTACTGAAAGACCATTCAAATGGCAATTCAGGCTCCACAAATTTGAGATGGGAACCTCCCAACAAATTGATTGACATTGACCAGTATTCATTTACATATTCCCTAGAAATATCAGTTCATCTTTTTCTTCTTTTGAGCAAGTACTATATACAACAATGATAAACAGTTTCCTCTAAAAAAAATTATAAATGGTTGACAAGGTAATTAACTTATTCCTTCATGTTATCAGCCACAGCAGAAGCTTTGCAGATTGGACACAAGTTTTTCATTGATAGCCATTTCTTGATGCAGCTCACATGGTAATCATGCCCACAAATTTTCAACGAACCAACATCATCCATGTCTTTGTACTCTTCCTGCCAACAACAACATGGATTCTTAAATTAGAAAACTATATATCCAGTGACAGCCAAAATCACGAGATTCCTCAGGCACAACTGAGAGTGGTGATAATCCAAGCCACTAGTAGTCAATTCTCTGTAACACAAGCTGACCCCTTTTATAAATAGAATCCAACCCACATCTGTGTATACAAAGGATAAAATTCTTACCAGGCAAATCACACAAGTTCCTTCATCCTGGCTTTGGCCTGAAGAACAATATACTGTTTCTGTCAAACACTTGGATATCAGACCTTCAGCCAACCCTGTGCTGACACTCCCAATCCTTTCACCCAGTGCAAGTAGTTCCTGGTTGGTCCAATCATTCAATAACTGATTAGGATTTTTTATTTTAATTAAAAAAAAAAAAGAGAAGCAGAAGAGGTCATTTTTTTTTTGTTTTGAAAAAAAAAAGAAGTAATAACCTCATAGCTCATGTTGTCTATGTCTAGCCTCATATCCCTATGCTGATCAAACATATTTCTGGATCCATAAAAGGCTGAGCGGTCCACAACCATAAAACCCTGTAGAACAATAGTAAAAGTACATCATTTAAAAGCAAAAAAATCACATATTAATAATGCAAAGATGCGGATCATTGCACAGGCAAAACAATGCAAGAATCAGCATCTAGGTAATCTAGCATGCTATTGTGGAAGAAATTGCTGTCATTTAGCAAAAGAGAAGTTTATGGCATATGAACTCCATCCAATGCCCTTCTCTCCCGATGTACAAGTAGCAAACTCATTTTGGGAATTATACCTCAGATGAAAATCGATCATGAAGACTTGGCTCATGGTATCTCTCATAAGAATTCCTTGATCTCCCATTCCTATCACTATTACGCCAAGCTACAGTGGATAATAGCCTTGGTTGTCTGGAAGATAAATTTTCGGCAACCAATGGCATTCCATCATCAGAAGGTGCCAAATGCCCCAAGCGCAAACTGCTGGTGGAAGCCCTGAAAGTTGGGCTAGGTCTCTGAGAATAGCTGCTGCGAATGCCTCTTACAGAATGTGCTGAGGCACTATGGAAACTCTGAGGAGCAACAGGGTTTCTACTTGAAATGAAATCATGATGATATCCCCTAACATCTGCTGAAGCATTAGTTATGCTGCTTCCAACAAGGAAATGGTTTGTCTCATGACTATAACCGTTAACATCTGCAACAAACATGCAAGAATCCCTCAGAAATAATGGAATTCAAAAATGTTCCATGAAATTATATGTCCGTCACTAACCTGCAACTAGCATCCTTCCAGAAGCAACAGAAACTCCAGTATGGCTCCAGTCATGTGTCATAGCACTAGAACTTTGACCTGAGAAATCCAGTGAGCTAGAATGGTCAAATGGGTGGCCTGCAGGATAGGAATTGTGGGAAGAGTTGCTAGATAAATGGGTCCTAGCCAGGTTGGTTTCCAGATCAAGTGCAGGCCTGCTTCTCACATTCCTCATAGAATCCTCGGGCCTAATTGAGAGATTGCCTCGATGGCCAGGAGTCATATTAATGCATTCCCAGGCCATATATTGAGTATCTAAATTTGGTTTCTCCTGCCGCAACTCACAAGACAGAGGGGTATCTGATGAACTTCCAGCACCATAATATCTGCTTGTACTGCCCCCTTCACATGCAGAAGGGACTACAGGGCTTTTTCGCTTGTGGGGCCCTCTTCCATTTCCCATTGTAAGATCAACAAGGCCACCCTCAACACCATTAAATGTCTGTCTGTCATAATTGGAAGAAGAAGCATGGTGTGCATGATTTTCTGGAACTGTGCAAAAGGATCCATCTGTTGATGAATGCTGAAAAGGATCATGAGAAGGGCCCGAAACATCTGGTTGATAATGTGATACTTCAACACTGTTACTTGAGGAAATATATGCATTTGACATTGGTGCAGGGTTCCGTAGAGAAGTAAAATGCACTCCTTCAAGAGGCATATTTTCTGCAGGATAAAAGAAAGCACCATTCTCTGCAGGACTGGCCCTGGCTGCAACATAAATCCATCAAAATTAAAGTTAAACTTAGTTGTCAAACTCTCATGAGAGACATGCAGATCTAGCTACAACCGCATCATCAGAGCTAAGTAGCTCTAAGGCACCCCGAAAAGGAATTAAGGCAGCTCCTAGTTTTACAAGTTCAGTTCGTGTGCTTCAATTGTTTCCCCTAGTGCTGAAAAAATGACTTGTAAAGGTTAGAAAATAACAGAATTGAAGAAGTTTGCAAAGCCTTCAAAATATTGATATCACAAAAATATAGACCACAATATCACAAACCAAGTCATGTCTTGCCATATTTTCTAGGTAAATATGATAAGTTACAACCCATACTAGAAAGAAGATATGGACCATTCCATTCCCTATCTATTCATGAATATTTTCCCCTAAAATAAAAATTTGCAGGAAAAGAAATTTTACCCAAATTTGTATAAGGTTGCTCTATATGCATATGATTCCAATTCTGATCCTGTTCATTCTCGAAAATTTGGGATGTGCTGAATAAATGTCTATGACCCATAACAATATCCCTTCAAACTTTAATTATGTCCCGTAGTCAAATCAAGGAGAAAGCCACAATCTGCATCAACGAAAAGCATCTCAATGAGCAAAAGTGATGGCTTAACTACTCTAAGTAAACAGAAAGTGAAAAAATCCCCTTTCCATATGGTTATGCATTATGTTTCAACAAATTTGAAAGGAATTGCATTCATCATCATAAATTCTATATTCTAAATGCTAAATGGATTAGTTTCATGCGCGTGATTGTGCACAGGTTTATGTGAAAGGATTATGAAAGCAATCATATTTATTTATGGTCTTAAAACAGATTATATTAATAATTCAAAAAATGTTTACCACTCACCAATAACCATTCAAATTAGTGGTACAATGAATTTTAAGCCTTGCATTTTAGGAGGTCAAGACACCAACATTGTAAATCAATACATGCCCTTTCACAAATGAACAAGGTTATCAACAGCAACATCATATCAGAATGCTTGTACAAGATGAAGTGGACAACATTAAAGACAGTTTCCCAAACGGAGAATATTGACCATGAGTGGATACTGGATAGAGACATTAGATAGGGAAGCAAGAAGATGGATTGTTTTGATCCTATCATCTCCAAGCACTGACTGAACCCAAAAAGTATTAAATAGGAAATTCGTAAGAAATAACAACCAAGAAAAATCTCTCTCCCTGAGAAAGAACAATTGTAACTTCTCCATAGATGACAAGTGATAAAAGCTACACAACAAAACAAAGGGGTCCAACTTCAGTAAAAGTAGAGATAAATTGTCATATATCTTACAAGCAGTGGGAAAATATTTTGGTACCTATTGCGTAAGTCAATTGACTTAAATTATCACTAACACTGCAAGGTGTAATCTCACCTACCACTCTACTGCTGCAAATGCTATCAGACAGAAAGCCTCACCTAAAAAGCCAAATGTGAGATATAAAGCTAAAGAAATTATTAAAACATCCCCATTAAACTATTACCAATTCCACTCTTAGCCACCAACTTTTGAGGATCAATATAATAATCACTGAAATAATTAACACAACAAAAACAAGTAAAATTAAAAGGAAAATGTCTTACAACACATAGTGAAATGAAAGAGAGAAGCTAGAGTGATACTACCAACTTGCAAGCATGACAAACAATTCATACCTGTAATGCAATAGGAAAGAGATCCTAGTTTCATAATTTAACCAATTGAAGAAGCTGATACATTACTCGGATAAATTTTAACAACCGTCCATGAACTTATCTAGTTGTAACATTACAGTTCCTCAATTTAAAAATGTAACATAAAACTCTACCAACTTTCACATTTTGCACAGTAAAATCCCTCTAACTCTAATTACTGATTTTTCAGTTAGACGCTGACTTGGACAGTTCCAGCATGAAGCTTAGTCAGTATTTCTTTTTTTTTTTTCTCTCCATCAATGTGTAAATTAAATCATTCTCTTCTCTACAGATAGAATAATTTTTCACATGTAGAGAGAATAATTTTACACTTTACATAAGAGAGGAGAGAGAATTGTTGACAAAACACCATGTGAGAGCTATTCTCATAAGTTTTTAACTGAAAAATCAATAATTGAAAGTCAAAGGGATTTTCCTGTATAAAATTTGAAAGTTTAGGGGATTTTATGTTACATTTTAAAATTAAAGGACTGTAATATTACAACCATATAAGTTCAGAGACAGTTATTAAAATTTATCCTACATTACTCACATAAGTTATTTGGGAGAAAACTGTTGCTGATTTTTGATAGGTTTCTATGGTTTTACCTCTTCAAAATACCAGGAAAATCAGAATTCTGAAATATACTGACAGCAGAAACAAAAAAAATGCAGTTGAGCACTATTATGCGAAACAGACACCCCATTGAGGTGTTAGTCTCAAAGATATCTTAGATAAGAACATGAGACAACTTAAAGTTAGACAGAAGCATTATACATATATTTCATGTTCGCCTAATTTCAAGGTCTATGATTGTGAGGATGTGCGGACATGAACAAATTGGGTAAAAGTGCACTAAAAAAGGAAAAAGATTAAAATTCTAGACTGAGATAATGGAAACTAAAACCCGTAAGTGCTTTCTCACTAATTGTGGGAAAAAGATAATTCTAAATTTCCAAATAATTGAATAATCAACACATGCCTGAAGACTCAAAAGACATTAGGAGGAATAAAGAATAGGGAGAGAACGAGATAGAGAAATCCAACTTTCTCAGTTTTTGAGAGCACTTTCTCAGTTTTTGAGAGCACAAGGAAAAGTATCTTTCATTTCTTTTGGTAAACAATATTACCTTTCAACATCTGAGCCAATGCCTAGGAGTTTGGTTTACTTCAATCACCATCTTCTTTTTGCAATGCATATCAATAGTAAAAAATAAAAATAAAAATAAAAGATCCTTCAAGGGTTCAATTCCAAATACAAATTGTTAAAACCTTAAAACTAGATAGAATATTTATTGCCAAGACAAACCAGAATAATTTAGTAAGTTAATTTCACCATAAAAGTTAACTGCACCATAAACCAGAATAATTTAGTAACTTAAGTTTGCGTCTCACCTGTATAACTTCGCATATTTTGTCAGTTAACTGCACCATAAAAGTTGAAGTTTGGGGGGGGGGGGGGGGAGGGAGGAGAGAGAAGGTTTACGATCAGAATTCAGAACAAAATAATAGCCAAGAACTGTAGTGTTGAGCCCATGCATAATTCAACAGATAACACTGTCATAGTTACTTCTACAACAACTACGCCTTAATCCCAAACTAATTTAGGTTGGCTATATGGGACCCTATTTGCCATTCAGCTCTATTTGAAACTAATTCCGCACCGATATCCAAAAATTGTAAATCTTTTGATATTACTTCCTTTCATGTCATTTTATAATTTTATTAAAGTATTACTTTACCAACTTGGGCATCAATACCTTTAATTTAAAATAGATGAAATTACAAAGAAAATGATCTACAAAATCATAATGGGAGTATCAGAGTATGAAAGAATGATGGAAAAGGCACCTAAGAGAGGCAATAAATAAGATAGTAACTTTTTAAGAGATGGCCAAACCAAGAAAAGTTTAAATTTGTATCCAACAAAAAACCATTTTATACCCACATGTAGTTCCTAATGCTCAAAACATATTCCTGAAATAAAACTTGAAGTTGCTTATCCAGGGTAATTGTAAATTTCCACATTAAGATGAAATCTTCCCCTAATTATAATGAAAAGTTTTTTTCTAAAAACTAACATATAGGTGATTCTTATATGACAATATAAAAAAATTTTCACTATTGAAGTTTTTATGATACAAAATCAAGGGACATACATGTACCCTAGAAAAGCTTATTCAAATCTCTGGAGAAGGCAAGCTTATACACATGTTTATAAAATGCTCTTGAAGATGAGTCGAAAAGAAGATGTCCTAAAACGCAAGGGAGCACTCTCATCATGCCCAATTCTCATAATTGTTCTTTAGCATGCAGCCACGAAAAAAGCCTTGTCAGCAGCAGAGTTATTAATAAGCGATCAGCTCTCCGGTCAAGAATATCAAATGCCCTCCATCTAGGAAGTGAAATTTATGAGCATTGGACTTTGATTTCCGTCATAGATGTTATGTACAAGTCTCCCCTCCATGCTCACAACCTAAGGAAACCTGAAGGCACCAAGCCTTGAACTTCAACTATATAAAAATTAGCATCTCCATGCTTTTAGTTATTGGTTTCCCCTACAAGTAAGATTACTGCCACCTAATGCTCTGCAACCAATGTGTAAATCATAATGTATCTGGAGGCAACTAATGCAGACCGCAGCACTAATAGTAATCCCAAAATTATGCCACCATCCATCACCAGAGAAAACAAGTCAGTACAACAATAAGGCCACACCATTTCAATTCTTCCCACCAGACAATTCTAGGATATCACATCTCATAATAGCTCAAAATGCAATCTGCAGATTATCTAGATGATGTCCCCTGAGCCACATACATTAATGGATCCAATCCTGAATTACTACTTCTCAACTTCCAGACCAAACATAATGAAACTCAATATAGCAGCAAAGGGTGAACAAAAAGATGACTACCACTCAAACAGAACTTCTGAAAATCAACCTTCATTCCCCCACACTGCACACCAAAGGAATCACATAGCGGGTTATAACTAGCCCCTTCATATTAATGCCACTTCCTAGATTTCCCATGACAATCTGTATGAAATATTTGGCATCATTAATCATAATAGGAAACAAATAAGTCTATCAATCATGATCCTCAACTCTAGCCATGCAAATTTCTTTTTTATTGCAATAAACAGTACGGGCTCCGACTGTGGAATCAGATGATCCCATAGCAAAAAATGATTTGCAAACTAATAAGATCTAAATAATTCTTTAAAGTGGTATTGGAAATCTTTAATACCATATACATTGCTCTCCAGAATGAGTCAACTTATATAACTGCAAGACAGACAGCAGATTGAGCTACTCTATTCTGAAGAGAACACAGGATTTAAATTCAATTCTGCCCTTCAATTGCCGAATAACCACAAAGTGCCTGCAACACCATTTGCAATTCAGAATGTATGAACAAAAAAAGCTAAAACTAAGTTAACACGATATTCAACATCCTATAAGTTCCAAAGGTAAATTGTAGGAAGCCAATTATATAACACAGATGAAGCCTGGGAACAAAAACCAGTAGAAGTCAGGAAATAAAAACTTGAAATATAGATGACATCGTGGCAAGACAATTTCAGAAATTTAGGATTCAAATATGATGAAAACATAACCTTGACCTAACTGATATTGACCCACTTGGCCGATATCTAAAAAGCTACTAGGGATAAAGATTGGAAGAGAGAACAAGCATCATTAAAACTTCTTACCTGCAACCATGGACTTTGACATTCATTCATCCTTTAGTTCAAAATCAAAGATGTGACCAACAGTAAACACCATCAGACCATTAAACCTGCATCATAAGAAAAACAATCTAAACCTAGTTGATGCTAAGGTCATCCAAAGTCATACTAGGGTTAAAAAAAGCTATCACAGGCCCTCATTCAACAAGCTACCATTTGAAATATTTATACAAGAAACTAGAATAAATATTTTAGGTTTACAGCCACTGAGCCACAACAAAAAAACTATATCATTCTAATATCAGGCAGAAAAAAAATGATAAGAACAACTAAGATTATTTTCTTTCGCTTCCACAAATTTGGTCAGCTTGGTGCACTAACGACAACGACAAACAGGTAATATTCTTGGAATTCAATATAAGCAAGAAAAAATACAAGACTTTTACAGAAATTCACTAAAATGAACAAAAATTGGCAGCAACCCAACAAAAGACAGCATTGATTTGAAGAGCCTAGAAGAAGAGAATAGGACGATGGGTGTTCAGAGTAAGACATGAGAAGGTCAAAGGTATTCAAGGAAGTACCACTAGCTCTTGTATAATAGGATACACATCTCTTATCCAACTGTACATTAGATTGAAAATAAACCTAGAATCTGTCTTCCCAATACCAAATTATACTCGGTTTAAACTTGACAACCCTAATGTGCCAAACGCACACATTCAAGCACTAATGTAGACTAGCATGCAAATCTATACCCGTGTAACTTCATCTCATGAGATATATTGGGATAATTAAATTAGAAATTACAGAGGTCCTTTCTTATCGAGACCAACCATATTTGGCAGACAGATATAAATTATGTGACACATTTAGTACAGATATAAAGTCTGAACGATCATCACAACTGCAACCATTTTATGAGCTGAACTCAACTGATACAACTTATAGAGTAATTTTAAATATTCCAAGATTAGAAAACGAGAAGTAAATGTAAAACTAAATACAAAATGCAAAATAATCACAAGAACATAGTTATAACTACACCTAATTTAGAAAATCCATAATTCCGAAGCACAGGTCAAATGATAAACAAGAAAAAGAAAGAGGGAAAAAAAAAAAAAGCAAGCCAAAGTGAAACTATCAAAAGCTAGCAGAAACCATTAACTAAACAATCAAAGGCAAAAACCAAAAGCTGATCAACTAGAAGATGATCAGACCACAGAAAACCAAAATTAAACAAATTTAAATGATCAAACCAGAAAACCAAAGCCAAAAGCTGATCAACTAGAAGATGGTCAAACCGCAGATAACCCAAAAAAAAAAATGATCAAACAAGCAAACCAGATTAAGAACAAAAATTGCTAAACATGTGGCAAATTTATCAAACCGAGATGATCAACCGGAAAACTGTACCTTGAAAATCCGGCGACGGAAAGGGAAGAGAAGTTTATAGAGAGAGAGAGAGAAGAAAATGGGTGAGATGAGGATTGTTCTATGAAGGAACGAAGAAGTAAAGCGGTTGGGTGCTTGCGTTTGGCCTTGCTTGAAGAAATAAGAGGAGGAGAAAATGGCTGGCATGCCCACCGTCACCGGCTACCGAGGCAAAACGTATTAACTATTTTATTACTTTATTATTATTTTTGGATAATTATACCATAGATAATTTTTTATTTTTTTAATAAGTAAATTACATTTTCATTTATATGATACCATAATTAATGAAATATTAATAACTATAAAAATGATTAAAAGTAAAAATACTATAATTATAAAATTTAAAATTTATTTTGATAATACTAAAATATTTTTTTGATTTTTATTAATAAATAAAAAATAAAATAAAAAATTTTGTAATATAAGTAAATTTTATGATTTTTTATTTATTTTTTAAAATATAAATATAAATCTGGGATAAAAGCACAAGCATGTGAGGGTGTTTAGGTATTTTTGAACTACAAAATTAATATTTATGGTTGAGTGTGAATACAAAATAAATAAATTGAAATATGATTGTGCGTTTCATGCTAATCGCCTCGGTGAGGGATTGAAGCAAAAATAGTTTGACACGTGTGTTTATTTACATTTCTTATTTTGCAATGGAATTTTGATGTGTATAAAATATTTGTCTCTCCCCTTTTGTTAGGTGATGTCCGTGAATCTTAGCTATCCTAAATTTAAAAATTAATATAAATTTTAAAATTTTACACTGTAAGATTACAATAGTCTATGTCCAATTTAAAGTAGTGTTAATTTTTTTTAATAAAATTAATTATATTTTTAAAATTTAAATTATTTTTTTAAAAAATAATTTAATTTTTTTTATTAAAAAAATATTTTCTATTAATCAAATTTTTTTAAGTGTTTAAATGTTAAAATTATTTTTTTAAAAATATTTTTTATAAAATAAACGCAGCCTAAGATTAAGATCAACCTAACTAATGAAATGTGAAATTGAAAGGCAGAGTGTATTAATGCTTTATAAGTAAGTTACTTATACAATTTGTATGTTTCAATTTAATTCATTGTTTGAGCATCCAACTTGAAAAGTTGGCAAAAAGAAGGAAAAATAATAAAGCGACGTTCGCTTATGAAAGGTCAGCCTACTTTTGTGGTTGTTGGAGTTATATATATATATATTTTTTTTAAATTAAATTTAATATATTTTAATCGGAAAAATCATAAAATAATTAAATAAAAATGATATTTATTGAAAAAAAAAAACCGCAATATAAACATGCTCTCACCTCCACTTTCACTATAAATAAAGGTTTGTTTGGCGTGGAGAAAAACACTTTTTTAAAAATATATTAAAAATTAAATGCGTTAAGTTTTAATTATTATAACGTTAAAATAATGAAATTTTTTTTTGTATATAAATTTTTTTTTCTCTAATTTATAATTTTGTCCTTGAAAGACTCTTATGAAAAGTCGACAATGTAATCCTTTAAGCAAATCTAGACCAACTAAAACGTAATTATCATAATTAGAGACATTTATTGGGCGAACTACTTTGAGCGGCGGCATTAATAGGCTTGTAAGAAAAAAAATGGATAAGTTTACTTAAAAAATTGAATAATAAAAAGAAAAATCCCCAAATTGAATCTTAGGGCGAAACTAAAAATTAATCTTTAGGCTCTAAAGATAAAATTCAAAAGAAATTAAATAAAATCTTATAAAAATATATGGATTAAAATGAAAATATTAAATATTAAGAGATTATAATTAAATAATATAAAAATATGAATAAAATTTATATAGAAGTGCAAGGATCAAATAAAAATAAAAATATTGAAGGGGTAAATAATAAATTTTTTAAAAAATACATCAAATTTTATAACTAAACTTTTAAATTTAAAAATTTCACAAAAAATCATTACAGTTTATAGATAATATTATAATTTTTTAGAACTTTTGGGAGGTCAGAATATGGGATCCTTTAATCAAGTCTTTGTACCTTTTATTCATACCCACTTGATGCTATGATGATTGAATTAGGTGGCCTTTTTTTTTTTGTCGAGACTATAGGAAATTCTTTCATTAAAAATAGAGGTACAACATTTCAATATTCTAGGCCTCAAAGGTCTCTTAGTCAAAGACGCCAATGACTCTGTTAAGCCAAGCCCAAAGAAAAAGAAGTTTAAGCCTATCAATTAAAACAGCATAAGGCTCAGTCCCAAACAAATTGGCGAAAGCCTAACCAGAAAACCTAATAGGAAGACTAGTCTCCCCAAATCCGGTAACCCATCTTCAACGACCAAACCACAGTCACCTATAGTGAAGAACACTAGCCACCAGTGTGGAGACCATGGATCATTCAGCTGCATTAGGTTAATGGGAAACTCAACCAAAACAAGCAGCATGCAAACACTCGAC
Organism: Hevea brasiliensis; assembly: GCF_030052815.1. NCBI lineage: Eukaryota > Viridiplantae > Streptophyta > Magnoliopsida > Malpighiales > Euphorbiaceae > Hevea > Hevea brasiliensis. The sequence goes on along the minus strand of NC_079497.1, from coordinate 114,329,314 downwards.
ATGAAGGATGGAGTCCCCAGAGCATCAAACCTAGAAGCAGAGAAAGTAGGAAGGGATCATTTTCGACGAAGGGATCATTGAACTAAAGGAGTTGCCAGATGAATCGGGAACAGGAGTGGTAGAGCTCCAGCATCTTAGTCTCTTCTAGCTAGGATGACTTGTGTCCCTTGAGAGTACCAACCAACAGGACAAGCCATGAAGAGAATTAATGTGGATTCATATCACAGATTTTCAAGAAAATCCCTCGCAGAGACAAGCACAAGAAACTGATATGCAACAAACCCAACACAAACAAAACTATACTTCACCAAAACGGAAGGGAGAGAGGGATAATCCACCCATGTGGATGAGAAAAACCCATCCCGTGCCCCTAAGGGCAGAGGATGGCCACAGATATGACTGAGGGAATACTGATAAAGAGAGAAAAATGTTTTCTCACTGAGAAGGAAGAATAAGCTCCCATTGACTCTCGATTCTCAATTTCTCGCTTCTTCAGCCTAAATAGGTGGCATCATTTGGTTGATGGGACATTGCGTTGCGAGAAATGTGTAATTATGAGTTTTGCCTGTTTTAGCCTTGGGCAAGAATGTCAGGATCTTGTAGGGATTATTTCGTTGCAGTAAAAACGAGAGAAAAATTAGGTACTGCAAAAGCCCTCGAATTATCCGATCCGTTTTGAATCTGATTAATTTTTTTATCTCATTTTGATTTTGATTTATGAGGAGTGAAAATGGGATGATCTTTTCTCTGCTCTAAAATTCTATTACCTGTCTCGTTAGTAATATATTATTATTTTTTTATTAAAAATAATTTTTTTATATATTTATATATTTAAATATTATAATTTTAATAAATTTTTTTATTTATAATATATATATATATATTTTTTTTATTATTTTTTTTTTTTTAAATAAAAAATTATATTATATATTAATAAATTAAAATAAAAAATAAAAAAAAAATTCTTAGTGAGAAAACTCGCCCCGTTCCGCACTCGACAGGTTTTGCATTGCCCCGACTCAAGCTCCTGTGGGGCGGGGACATGAGGAGCGACCTCGCTCGGACTCGTCTTATTGCTATTTCTAGAGAAAATGAAAAAAAAAAAAAAAAAAAAAAAAGATAATTTCCTTATTTTGTTGGAAGAAAAAATGAAGAAAAATTTTTTTGAAAGTCTAATTTTCTTATTTTATAAAAAAAAGGGGAAAAGAAAAAATATTAAGATTTGTGTGAAAAATGTTCATAAAGTATTTTAAGCCATTTTGTTTTTCTTTCAAATTAGGTGAAAAAAAGTGAAAAATAATGTTAAATTTTTTTTTTTTCTATGTACCTTTATTTTCTTTCAATAATTATTTTCAGTATAATCTTATTTATTTAATGTGAGCATAATAATAAAAATATAATGATTTTCTTTCCGTCAAAATATGAAAAATAAATAAATCATTTGCATTCCTTTCATTTTCCTATAAAAAAATATTTGTAAGGAAAATAATTTTTTTTTTTTTATAATTCTATTCATTTTTCCTTCCCCAACTTTTCCTTTTAACGAAACAGGCTATTGAGAATCTATACTATATCTAACGAGTTTGGTATTTGACAGATACATTGACGTTATCTTCTCATGTATGTTTTGTTTGTGGAGGGATTTTTAGGAAAGTATCCTATGCGATTTATGTTACCACAATGATTAATGTACCGCCAAACTCCTACTTAAATAGAATAAACTCAAGTTTCATTGTTTGGATTGTATTGGCAGGGTGGACATGGTTAGGGAATCAATGGTTACGCCTATTTAAATTTAATAAAATTATGAATTTAAATCAAATCTTCATAGGATATTTTAAAAGATAGATCATAAACCGCTAGTTTCGGTTTGAGTCCCAATTTAAAATGATTTGAAGGATTATTTGACAAAGGACAGTTCAAGACAATTTGAAAGGCAGTTTATGAGAGGTTTAAAGGTAGATAAGATAAAAAAAAATTAGAGAAAAATTTTATTAATTTAAAATTAAGTTATATTTATAAAAATATGTTAATTTTTCTTAGAAATTTATCAATCCAAAGAAAATAAGATAAAAAAAATGAAATTAATTTATTTTGAAGAAAATTTTAATAAGAAAATACTTAGACTTAATTAAAAAATTAGAGATGAAATTAATTTTTTCAAAAAAATTAAAAAAAGTGCAAGATATATGCTCTTGGAATTTAGAAGAATCAAAGCTTTCAGTTTTATTTGCTTGTCCTTTTTTCTAAAAATTGTATGATAAAATTTAATAATTAAAAAAAAAGCACAAACGAAAAAATATAAAATTATCTCCTTAGAAAACAATTTGGCTAGTTAATAGCTTAGAAAATGTGCAGGCATGTCAGATACTGAATATATCACTAGGAATTGCGTTCTGACTTCTAAATCAAATGATTGTAAGAACTGACTATACTAAACGCAGTTTCATCAATCTCACTCTAAAATAAAAAAGCAAGTAAATTGAAAATCGAAATGACGCTTTGATCAATTAAAAAGAGACTACAAGACTTGAAATTAAATGTGAAAGCTTCAAAAAAAAAAAGACTAATAAAATAAAGATAAAAGATTGTTAAAGTCTGGTTGAGTAGTTATTGTTTGATATTATTGGTTGTTGGACTTTTCACATTGTAGCATTTTTTGCTTTTATAACTCCGCTTGCAAGTATCTAAAAAACTCTGGAATATACTTTGTCACATACCTGTAGCTACCTGCTCACTCCCTGCTTGGAATGGTTAAAAACTATTGTCAACTCCCTTCTTTTAGATAATCATCCAGTAACCACCATTAATTTAATTATTAATTATCTCATGCCATAAATTAATTAAATTAATAAATTAAATTAAATTAAATTAATTTCATAAAAAATTAATTTAATTAATTCTTATGCCAAAAAATAATTAAAAAATAATTATTTTTAGTATAAACAATCACCCTCCGCACCTGGATTAGCTGATTAAATCATTATAGTTGGATAATAAAAAAAAAAACTAAATTTGGTTTATCTTCTTACTGTTCAAAATTTAAAAGTAACCAATTATCACCTGTGATCTCTCTGGGCATTTGAAATTTAAGCTAACTCTATTCAATAAGAGTTCAATTGCCTATCAAACTCTAATCACTGCAAATCTCTCAATTATTGTATACTTATCTCTCTAATTAAATTTTATTGAAGCCAAATCACTTATTTCTATCCTTTTTCCTTTCTCTCTCTTTCTCTCTTTTCTTTTCCTTCCTTTTTCCTCACCGATGCACCTACCTTCCTTGTGCGACTGCCATCACCAAATCCTTTCTCCAGTCGAGAATTGATCCTCCTTTAGTCCTTCATTCATGGTCTTACGACACCTTGCCTGAAGCAAGCTTTCTTTCATCATAATTTCCAATCCTATTGGCCATGGTTGATTGACCATTGTCATTCAATCATCGTCGCACCATTCTACCACTGCCCAAGTCCTTGCCACCAACATCAACTCCATGCTGATTCACTTTGCTGCAATTAACTCTAGGTATTCTCCTTACTTTTTTGTTCTTGCTCTAATAGGTGATTTTGAGATTCTTGATGTTCAATGATGGTTGAGAATGTGATTGAGCCATGTTAATTACTTCCAAAATTAGGAATTTCGTAGGCATCTGCCTAGTTACTTGTAATATATTGATCGGTATACAATAGTTGGTACCTGTAATATATTGGTCGGTACCTACAATGTATTGGTCAGTGCCTACAGTTGATACCTATAAATTGTTAGTCGGTACCTAAAGTTAACATCTACAAATTGTCTGCATTTGTTAAATATAAGCATTGTATTTGAACTTGTATATCAATACATGTGTTTCTTGCTTGACTATTATTGCTTAGAAATGCTCATTATATCCCTTGTATTTGTAGATATGGCATCGAAACTTCCTTCTGGTTCATAGGTACTGGCTGGTATCCAGGTACTACCAACTCCGCAAGTACTGTTAATGGTACCACAGGTTTTTCTTATTAGCAGTGGCTTTCCTAGCGCTTCCTCATCAAGTGCCAGTATCAAATACTAGAAGTTGTCTATCCAGCCTCGTTCTAGAGCTACTTACTGACTCTAAATTTCTTCCAAGAAATTTTTTACTGCTGTAGTTATTATATCTTGATGTAATAAATTAGTATACATATAAATATTTAGGTATTTGTTGAACAATAAGCCGTGTTTTTGGCTTTTATTTATTAATGAAAGTGGCCATAAAGCCTACTTATCACATTATTCCTCTATTTATTTTGAATAAGTGGCAACAATATTTACTCAATTACACTTTAGCCATTATATCGGCTATGTCTATTCCATTTTATGTAGGGTCCTTAGGAAAAGCTGTAAAGTCGACTATTTAAGGCTGTAGGTCGACCTTAGCTATTTATGCTTAATGTTATCCCATCGATTTCCTACAAGGTGCGACAGCTTTGGACTTGTAGAATCACGTCATTTGAACCACTACCTTAAAAATTAGAGCAATTGTAATTGTCATAAAAGGAATCTGTATTATGGGAACGTTGATTCCTCTTATACTATCCCCTGGGTAAACTTCAGGCTAGTGCTCCTCGAGTTCTCTGGAGATCCCACATAGCACACAATGTAGTCCCTTTGAAGTTATTGCCCCCAAGCCAAAGGAGACAAAAGGTCACCTGGGGGAGTCTGCACCTGCTGAGGGACCGGTACCACCTGAGGACCTATAACTACCTTTGCATCATAAACATTAGAGTAAGTGACTAGGTTAGTGCTATTGAAAACTTGAGTGGGAATAATAGTTTTATTGCTGGGGCGGCAGAGTTGAAATGGTATTCTTGTTTGGCTAGCCACCCATTCTTCTCTCATATAGGGTGGCTGATATCTTGCCTTGCTCAGCTTCCCTCAGCATTGCCCTGATAAGTTTGGGACTGGACCTGCCTCCCGAGCTACCTAGCATCTTTGGGCACCGCTTCAAACTCTTCTCGCCTAGAGAACTAGCCATCAGAAGGTAACAAAATATGCAAATTTTACTTTTCAGCTAATGACTAAGTCAACAAAATAATCTTCTTTGTATTTGCATTAATTTTGTCGAGAGCTATATTCATCCGCCTTTCTATGCCTTTTTCTAAGGCATCAGTGATGGTTGATATAAGTCTTTCTTCATCACTATAAGGCCTTTTGTAATGCCTTATCAAGAATGTGAATGATAATGAAGCATGAGAATCGTCCCATTGGACATACCAAAAATTGTTTGCTAATTTTTGGCATAGAACAATGTTGTGAATTATTATTTGAAACTGTGTGAGAATGTGTCCCACTGAGCGTGTCAAAAATTATTTTCTTGAAAAATAATTTGGTTGGCTAAGAACTTAGGAAATGCGCTGGCGTGCTAGATACTGAGTATATCATTTGGAATTGCGCTCTAACTTTTGGATCAAAAGACTGTAGGAATTGACTACACTGAACGCAGTTTTGTTAATCTCACTCCAAAATTAAAAAGCAAGTAAATTGAAAATCGAAAGAATGCTTTGATTAATTAAAAAGAGAGTACAAAACTTGAAATTAAATACAAGAGCTTTGGAAAAACAAGCGATTGATAAAATAAAGATAAAAGACTGCTATAGTCTGATTGAGTATTTGTTGTTTGATATTATTGGTTGTTGGGCTTTTCACGTTGTAACATGTCTAGCTTTTATGACTCTTGGAGGTATCTTAAAGACTCTAAAACACACTCTGTCACGTTCTGTGGTTACCTGTAGTCACCTGCCTACTCCTTAAAACTGCTTGTGACTGCTAAAAATTGTTGTCAACTCCCTTCTTTCATATAACCATCCAGTAATCACTATTAATTTAATTATTAATTATTTTATGCCATAAATTAACTAAATTAAATTAAATAAATTAAATTAAATTAATTTCACAAAAAATTAATTTAATTAATTTTTAGGCCTAAAAATAATTAATAAATAAAATAATTATTTTTGGTGTAAACAAAAATAAGGGGTATTGAAAATTTTATTGAAGATATAAAATAATAATAAAGTAATTGAGATAGTATTAAAAATTTTAATGAGTCTATAAAATAATAAAGTAGGGAAATTGATAGAGCATTGAAATTTAGAAAGAGTGTAGAAAATAATTATTTAAAAAATTTGAAAATGTATTGAGAATTAAAAAGAGTGTAGAGAATAATTGTATAGATAATTTGAAATTTGTATAAATGAATTAAGAGTGGGTGATGCATTTATTAATTTATTTTGTATTTAAACCATCAATTTGATTCGATTCTGAACTGTTTTGAAACCACTAATTCATATTTTTAAAAAATATGAATCTAAACCAAATCATAAAAAGATAATTTCAATCTAATTTGAAATTAATTACAATTTTAATTAATTTTGATCTGATTTTAATCGAGCTAATTTCAATTCGAAATCAGATCGTGATCACCCTTGTCTGGTTTGTCGACACCATATTTTGGCCGACCTCCGAAATCAAGGGACTTTAAAATCAACTTTATCGTTCGCTCTCAGCCGATGTCCTTCGATCACAAATGGCTTTTCCGAACTCACCGATTGCTCGATCATGGAATAAACTGATCCCATAATTAGTTAATTGTTTTTCGATCTCTTATCAGATGGGTTCGGATCAATGTTGGGTCTCCGGACCATCCAGTCTTACCTCCGATCTCCCTTTACAAATATTGTGGAAATGTTATGATCGGGCTTCTCACTTGAATGCCCTAGATTTTCCCTAAAACAAAGTTAAGGTTACTATCTAGTGTAATGATTATTCCGATCTTAAGAGTTCAGGTCAATGTCAAGTCTTTGCAATTCTAATGTTCTAAAGTTTTACCCGGTATTTGGTCATGGCTTAGTCTGATCTTATGCTTACTTGTAATATTTTTCCGACCTCTTATGCTCTGATAGGTTCCAGAAACACAATAAAAATAGGATAAATGAGAACGGTTAACCAAGGTCATCAAATTGAATAAATTTTCGAAATAAGAATCAGATCGGTTACACTTATCAGAGATCGGAAAAATAACTAATTCACTAACAAAACAAAAATAGTCAAATAAAATTTCACTTCATTTTCAAAAGATCGAATTACATTTGGGCGATCTCAAAAGATTGGATTACATCATTTGGGCGATGTCAAAAGATCGGATTACATCATTTGGGCCGATCTTTAAAGATCAGCACTATATCCTACCTAGCTTAAGACTACTCCGAGTTTCAAAAAAAGTAGGCCTATGTCAAAACCTAGTCTTGTGGCTGAATCAAAAGATGTGTTTGATCAAAAAGCCAGCTACAAATGTTGGATAGATGTGCAGCTCAGATGGGGTGACTATGACTCTCATGGAAGTGAGCGGAGTCATCGCCAATGTCATCGACCAATATCGAGCTGCAGTTGGGACGCCCGATGTGGTTGGGGGCCAAATGAACTTCAAGAGGCGGTCATCAACATTAAGATTGAAATTTGCAGTCCTCTAGACCGATTCGAGATTGGCACGATCGTCACTTTTGATTTTGATCGGTAAATTAGTCCGGTTCCCTCACTATCATCAGACGACGTCCTTATGGTTCTTCGATCGTGGGGGTCATAAATTTTCAGGCGAAGGGAGAAGAAAATAGTCAGGAAAAGATCAAAAGCAGCCACCATGATCAGAATTGTTACCGGAGAAGTTAAAATTGGAAATGGGGCATTGAAAAAACTGGAGGAGGAAAATTGAAGAGTGAAGGAGATTTTCCGTAGGTGCATATATATAGAGCCTGGGCATTTATTGTATACAGAAATCGAAGCGGATGCATCGGTAACTGAGGAATTAATTGCTTTGACCAAGGTAAGTCAGATAAAAAGGAAAAATCTAGAATGGGAGAGATCAGGAAATGAGGGGGGACCCGATACGAGAGAGATCGAAAAAGGAGAGGGTCATAATAGGGAGATCGAAAGAAATAGAGATCGAAAAGCACGGAGAGATTAAATAACTTTCAATCAACTCTCTTCATAATCAGAGCCGAGTTAGTTAAGACGTTGCAGGCGTAATCAAATCCTCACCACACGCCTCATCTGCAGAAACGCCCACCTAGCTGACAGACGTCAAAAACAGTTATGGCAGTCCTGTACATCTCGATCTCCACCGATGATCAAAATCGTAAGGATGGACCCGGAGCCCTTAGATCAAAAAGTAGACGACAGGTTCGGCACTTTTTATTCCTAGCCATCGGATTCATCTTGTAAGGAAAAACCTTGAGCCGTTGGATTAAAAGAAGAAAGGACGGATATTCTGAATGGAATCACAACCCTCCATTTTGATTCTCTTTAATTCTCAGATATCAAATTATGTCCTTTTGAATCTAAACCCTCTGTCTCCCCTGGTGAGATCCTGACCCTTCATTATGGGCACCCGTTCCCTATAAATACCTACATGCAATACTGTAGAGAGGAGGGAAAAAAAAAAGGTGGTGGTGATTATAGTGGAAAGACTCTGAAATTTGATTCAGTCTTGCTACTTTGCTATTCTGAGCTTTTGAGAAACTTTAGAAATCAGTTTTTTAAATATCTTCATCGAAGGAGTTCTGAACCCTAAAATTTTCATTTTCAGTGCTTGTTCATTGCTCTGTAAGGCTATTTTCTTTGTTCAGTTTCATTCTCACCGCCCTAATATCAGTACATTACTCTCCAAGTTCAACTTCATTCCGACCTGGTTCCCGCTACTTCGAGTAAGTACTAGTCTTTTGGCCATCAGCTTTCACCTCTACAAGATTTGTGGACACCAGAGTTAGCTCATTAGTCTCCTCAACTTCTCACAGGTAAGTGTCTTGATTGTCAATTTGTCGAATACTCGTGCTTTATTTTCTCCATTTTGTTTATTCTTAAAATTTTTTTTATATTCAGTCGCACTAAAATCCCAAAGTAGAATATCCAGGCCAATGGTCATTTCCCGAGTCTTCTTTTTCTATTCATTCGTAAACTCTATTTATCTCCTCTTAGTTTTCATTTCCTTCGAGACTAGACGTTCAGGTCAAGGACAACTTGTAGATAATCTAAAAGATATTGGTAGAAATATTTTAACATGAAAGCTTCGGGCCTGAATGAATGAAAAGTGACAAAAGATAAGCGTAGCAAAAGGTTGAATAGATTAGAAATAAGAATAAGTCAACTAAACGAGTTATGAGATCGGGCCTCAGAACGAAACTAGGCAAAAATATAATAGATCGGGAATTAAGATGAGATCGGATCCCGGACTAGTGACAAAAGAGATCGGATATCGCTAATTGAAGAGTTCTAATAAAATGATCAGGCGAAAGATCGGCAAAGAGTTCGGTCTTTTATTCACTATCTAGTTATAAGGTCCCGTAGGCTAGGAAAAGCTTTACCCGGACTTTCAGTGTCTTCGGTACTCTATTATGGTAAAAGGGGAGGTCCAGAAAGACTCCTTACTAGAATCTTTAGTTCTGAGTCCTTACAAAACTCCGTTCTAATGAAAATACCTTAAGAGATCGGAGGAGAGTTCTTACCTGATTTGTCACACCTTACCCCTCTGTAAGGCATAACATGATCCCGTAGAATACCTAATGAACTACCGCACTTCATCTATCGATAACTCATTAAGTACCCTACAAGGGATTTTAAAACAATTTTCTTATTTTTGATAAGTGGTGAGCGTTTTCTAATAGGTATTTAAAACATTTAATTGAAATTAAAAACTAGTTAAAACTTTTAGCCCATTTTATTTTTCCGCAAATTTTATAAAAATTTTGACAGAGTTTCATTTATATTTTGAGAAAACAGTTCTTCAAATATCTGTAAAAAGCACTTCTAAAAATGTTTTCTCAACAACTACTTCAATTTCACAATCAAACTCAATCCATTTCAACAACTCCATAATCATTTCAATCAATTTCTCAAGTTCAAAATTCAATAATCCTCAAAATACTAGCAATACATTTCATTCAAATTAAATAAAATAGTTCCACTCATTTTTCATTAGAGACAAAATAATTTATATACATCCTTACAAAATTTACATCAAAAGAATTACAGACTAAACTTTATTATAAACTTCATACAAATTTTGTACAAGCTGCTCAAGACCCATTTACATGTCCATACTTTTATATGCAATACATACATCAAAAGAAATATTCACAATTAGGGTATAAATTATACCTGATAACTTCAAGCTGAATGATCTTTAATCCTTAGAGCTCAGTCTGCTGCTTCTCTAGTCTCTGTATCTACGACAACAATAGAAGCTATCACTGAGTACTAGGACTCAGTGGTGCACAACATACTAAAATAATCTTTATGCAAAACTTAAATCACATTTATTCAAAATTTTGAGTGAACATGAGAATTAAATACAAATCATGCATTATGAGATTTTAATCCCAAACAATTTTATTTTGAAGTATCAAATCATATTTCATAAAACCCACAGTTAGATCATGCCATTCGAAACAAATAGAATCTCAATAGCCAGAGGCTAAAGAGAAATCACATCACAAGGCTAGCTAGCTCAAATATATGGATATCCATTCACATCCTCTTCTACTGGCATACCTCAACACTTCTCCAGAGAAGGAATCAAAATTTGAAACTAATTACCCCCACTAGTCGTGCTAGTGAGGTGTTCAAATATATGGTCATGACACTGTGGTTTTAAAACTTATCTTAACAATTTGCTAAACATTGTCATTTCAAATATACATAGTAACTTTCACAATTTAAATCAAAACATCATAAATAAGGTCACAATACTTTCAACAATTCAAAGCAAAAGTAAAATGCATATTTCATTCACTTAATCAATGAATTTTAAAGCATAGTGATATTGTGCACAAACCTCAAGCGAGCCGCCTCTTGGACTTGACTCGGCTCCTCGGGTTCTTTCCCAGTATTCTTTTCAACTGAAACACACAATTTTATAATGTTTCAGTACTAGAACTTAACATAAATCCAAATAAATTTAGCTTCACTTTTATCTACCTCTAACGTGCTAAACTCGATGTTCTTGAAATTTTGTGTTTCGGGTTACTATTCACTACACTATTCAAGTCAAATTATTGACTTTCTAAGGCTTAATAGGTATGGGAACTCCAACTTCACCCACATACCACATTTTGGTCACTAAATTTGTTGGTTTTGGTCATTTTCTCAAAACTTAGGTCTTTTAGGCAAAATTGCCAATTTTCAATTTTGGAGTCCTAAGTTGCACTGTTTCATTGGTCCTTTTACTATTGGAATTTGGCAAAACTTTCTTCATAGAAAATGTTTCCTATTGTCTTAAGTTTATTCTCCTTTTTGAATCACCCCAATTGGAGTTTTGTAGCTTAAGTTATAGCCATTGAAACTTTACTGTTCATATGGCAAACTTTACTTTAATTCAGTGACTCGACTTTGCTCAGTAATTTGATTAGGTTAATGGCATAATTTGGGTTTGTGTTCTTCATGAAAGTTTTAGGTCTATATCTCATCTAACCACTGGTAAAATTTCAGGTTATTTTGACCTGCCTAGCTCGAGTTATGACCAAATGAATAAATACTATTCATTTGGTCAGTTTATACAGAGCAGCCTATAATTTTCCAACTTTGGTCAATTTGTTCACTAGGTTTTAGTCACTTTTTGGGTATGCTTCCTAAATGAAAATTGTGTCATTTAGTGCCTATTTTCATTTCCAATTGGTCTCATACCAATTGGACTTGTAAAATTCCATTTTTTGTCCCTCAAAGTTGACTTTTGGTCATGGTGCATACCCAATCTGAATTTGGCTTTGATTCAAACACTTCTAACACACTTAATTAGGTCAAAAATGACCATTTCTCTCCTTAAACTTTGTCAAAGACATCATTTAGCACTTATTCACATTTTTAGTCCCTAAACCCTAATGTCCAAACCCTAATTCACACTAATTTTTGTATTTACTTGATTCTATGCCTTTAACCATAGTCATTCAACTAACTAAGGTTTATATACCCCTTTCAAACCATTCAATTCATGTAAATCATCCTCATAACCAAGCTGGCCAAAAATCAGTTTAGTCCCTCAACCAATTTTTCTTTTCACTTTAAGTTTATTTCTATGTTCTTGATGCTATACATACACTAATTAAACTAAAAACTTGAAGTTTGCATTACTAACCTTGTTAGGTGTCTTTGAACTTTCACTTCCTCTCAATTTTTTTCAATTCTTTGATGACCAATCTTCCTCTCAAGTGATTAAATCAAGTTTTTGTGAAGCAAGTATGGGAGGATTTGGGGTTTAATGATGGTTTCAAAGCTTGAAGCAAGCTTTAAATGATATTTGCAATGGTGAGGGAGAGAGAAGGATGGGAGGCAGCAACTTTGCTTAGGAAGAAGACTTTTTACTCTTTTTTTTTTCTTTCCTTTTGTTTTGTTTTTATCCTTATGGAAGACTCAAAAATCCCAAATAAATAAATAAATAAATTTTATTCTTTATGGCATCATGCATGAGGTCATGCATGATGTCATCACCTTTTGATTTTTTTCATTTTCTCTTTCTTTTTCTTTTTTTTTTTATTTTTCTATTAATTCTTTAATTTAATTCTCAATTTTGAAATTTTCTTTTCTCCGATTTTATTTGACAGTTAGGTCAGGAGTCAGCTCTCGGGGTCAATTGACCAAATTGTCCCTCGCTGGTTCATCCCGGTTTGCAAATAATCTAATATTTCTTCCGGCTCCCTGACCTAATTATTTGACTGGCTTAACAGTTCTTTTTCGTGATTTTCTCTTTTCCACTGTGTTTATAATAGTCCTAAGGAGCGCAGCGTCACATTTTATGGTTCAAAATTTGAGTTTAAAACTACTTCGCAGTCCTTCCCGAGAAGGTCACCCATCGCTGTGACTCTCGGCTCGTTTAACTTCTTATGTTATGTTTTTCTTATTTATAATTAACTAATTTGTAATTAATAATTATTTGTGTTTATGGCTTATCTAGTTGTCTTAAGTGTGGTTCTAATCTCCTTAATTGTCCGGACCGACACCGGTCACCGGAATAGTGAAATATACCAGGCTATACAAATAGGGGTGTTACATGATTCTTAACTAAAATCTTAAAAAAATATGTGGAGATCGAAGGAGAGTCCTTATCCGAGATCCTTCACTTAAAACTCTAAACAGAATACATTAAGAGATCGGAAGAGAGTTCTTACCTGATTCTCAGCCAAAATCTTAAAAAAATATATTTGGAGATCGGAGGAGAGTTCTTATCTGAGATCCTTCGCTTAAAACTCTAAACGGAATACATTAAGAGATTGGGAGAGAGTTCTTACCTGATTCTCAGCCAAAATTTTAATAAAATATGTGGAGATCGGAGGAGAGTTCTTATCCGACATCCTTTACTTAAAACTTTAAATAGGATACTTTAAGAGATTGGGGGAGAGTTCATACCCGATTCTCAGCCAAAATCTTAATAAAATATGTGGAGATCGGAAGAAAGTTCTTATCCGAAATCTCCCGCTCAAACTCTTAACAAAATACTTCAAGAAATCGGAAGAAAATTCTTACCCCAATTCTCTTAATTAAAATCAACATTAAAATACCACAATTTCAATATACAAAGTTGTGGGGGTGAGGTGTGAGGCGAAATATCATCCATTAGAATTATATAAAATGCACCAGGTAATGCCCAGGAAAGATGGTGGAGTCACAATGGTCTCACTTAAGTACCACCTCCTTAGACAGCATTTCCTAGACATGCACTTCATACAATCCTAATAGAATCAAACCACTGGTAAGTACCGTCTTCCCATAACACTACCACGGTACTAAAGATTTATGCCATGAAGGCATAGATAGACAGGAGTCGCCACCCGGGTAATAACCGGGACATATTCAGTGTTTCTTTCGAGGGTCATGGATGGCAACTTACTCCTTGCAGAGTTTCCACAACCGTCATTACCATAGCCCAATGTCTAGGTTCGGGATAGTGGGTGCGTAAGGGGAAGGTGTTAGGCATCCCTTACGCCTGGTCTAACCTCGTTAATTCGAGTGCCAGTCCTCTACTAATGTTTCTAGAAGTCTTGTTTATTATTCCTTTATTAAACTTTATCCTAAAAAATGCAATTCTAATCCTACACACGCAAGTAATTCACAAAAAGGGTTATTGTTTACACACAATTTTCATGCACAAGTAATTCCTATCTATGGGGTTGCTAATTATTTAAATGATATTTACCAGATGACTAAAATTAATTTATTATAGGGAATTTAATTTGCAAATAAATTCAATTTCAAATAACCCTATGTTTCTATTTAACCTAAATAATTAATTTTCACCAAGTTACCCTAAGGATAATTGAACTAAGTTAATTATGTACATGTGTAATTTATTCTAATATCACATAAGTCCCAAACAATCACAACCTAATAAAGATTTCTAACATGCAAATTTATTTTACAATTACCAAGTATTAAATTAAATTTATTTTACATGCCAATATTAGTTTAATTTACAAACAAGATTAATTTTAATTTACAAAGTATTTATTTAAATTAATTACATGCAAAAGTCAGTTAAATTAAAAACAAAGTTAATTTTAATTTACCAAATGAAAGTTCTATTATTACTACAATTTCATGCCAATGGTTATTCGAGAAGTTTAGAGCTACTTACTTGTTGGTAAATGCAGTTGCCATTGGGGCAAGCTACCCTTAAAAAAGGGTATTCTCTTCTAGTATGGCAATGATATCCCTGGCTTACTCCCGTTTAGCTCCATATAAGCTCCGCGCAAATGCCCTCTTTGGTACTTACCTTAGGGCTACTTACCAATTTTATTTGTAATAAAAAGTAAAGAAAATAAAGAAAAATAATAAAAGTACGAGAGATAGAAACTAAACATGTGCAGAGTTGTGTAGCCCCCTCAAATTAAACATGATTACATGATCTATATGAACATATAAAATAAATTGAAGACAAAGAGCATAGAATTAAAATACTGCGTTGCATAGATCTTGAAAAGAAAACAATAAAAACTGACCTTCCAGAAATCTTGTATGAAAATCTTCTTAAAGAAAAAAAAGATAAGGAAGAACTCAAAGAGTCTTAAATATCTCTAAATTTCTTATAGCTCTGAATTTTCTCTTCCTCTTTCCTCCCATCATCCCTTCTTCCCTTCTCTAGTAGGGTATTTATAGGGTTTTAGGAGAGAGGTGTGATAGGGTTTGGAGTCTTAGGATGATAAAGTTTAAATGACTTAAACAACTACAATTGCAGAATTCAAATAAGACTGGGATATGGGTGAGGTGTTTCAACCAATAGGAAGACAAGAAAAAATGGAAGGCACCAATAGGGAATGAGGAAGAGGTGTGGTAGGATTTGGAGTCTTATGGTGATAAAGTTTAGATGACTTAAACAACTACGATTGCAGAATTCGAATAAGACTGGGATATGGGTGAGGTGTTTCAACCAATAGGAAGACAGGAAAAAATGGAAGGCACCAATAGGGAATGAGGAAGAGGTGTGGTAGGATTTGGAGTCTTAGGGTGATAAAGTTTAGATGACTTAAATAACTACGATTGCAGAATTCGAATAAAACTGG
Source organism: Hevea brasiliensis (assembly GCF_030052815.1). NCBI lineage: Eukaryota > Viridiplantae > Streptophyta > Magnoliopsida > Malpighiales > Euphorbiaceae > Hevea > Hevea brasiliensis. Next base: position 114,313,751 of record NC_079497.1, on the reverse strand, counting down.
GATATGGGTGAGGTGTTTCAACCAATAGGAAGACAGGAAAAAATGTAAGACACCAATAGGGAGTGAGGAAGAGAGTGGGGCCAAGGAGGAGAGAGATATTTTATTATTTTAATTTTCAGAAAATAATTAAATGGGCCCCATTTAAAATTCCTAACTAGGCTTTCTTAGGCTCATGGAGCCCAATTAAACTTAATTAGATCCATTTAAGAACTACCCATATTAAATTTAAACAAAATAAAATTTTATTTAAATTTAATTAAATTAATTTCTCCAAAACTTTATTATTATTTTTATTTTTTCAAGATCATGCCACGGAATTAATAATTCAGCTCCATGCCTCCAATTACATCTTACAGTCATATAATTTTTCGTCATCGGGTTTCCCACGGCCTCAATGCACATACTCATCACAAAATAAGGGTCTACAGTTTGCCCCCCACTTTGGCGAAAGTTGAAATCAATGCGAAAGCACTGCTCAAGTTTCGTCAAAGTGAAACTCAAATTTCTAATAACTATGAAACATTGGCTATGAGGATCAAGTATATCTTGCTCGGTCGACATACTCTATGTTATGAGACTAGCTACGGTCTCATAACAGTAATAACTGTGTCATGTGAAAAATGAGTATATCTTGCTCTGTCGATACACTCTACGTTATAAGACTAGCTACAGTCTCATAACAGTGATAACTGTGTCATGTGAAAATTGAGTGCATCTTGCTCTGTCGATACACTCTGTGTCATGAGACTAGCTACGGTCTCATGACAATGGCAACTGTGTGATTTGAAATGTTGTGGATTCGTATTTAGGACCGCAGTCCTAAACTACCTACGTATCCTCCTCATTATCCTGAGGAAGAATCAGACCCACTCGTAGTTCGACACTTGAAACTGTGGTGATGCATGTTCTTCTACGCCTTACACACCTACAGGTGACATGTTAATGCGTGTTCTTCTACGCCTTACACAACTATGCCATATGCCCTAAACAACGTCTAAGGACTTACTAAAAAAATATCTGTCATGAAATGTTGTGGGTTCGAATTTAGGACCGCGGTCCTAAACTACCTACGTATCCCCCTCGCTATCCTGAGGAAGAATCAGACCCCCTCGTAGTTCGACAATTGAAACTGTGGTGATGCATGTTATTCTACGCCTTACACACCCATAGGTGACATGTTGATGCACGTTCTTCTATGCCTTACACAACTATGTCATATGCCCTAAACAACGTCTAAGGACTTACCAAAAAATATATGTCATGATTTGAAAAATTTAGAATGATTGGGTCTCAAAATTCTCTCTGATTTTTATGTTTCCTGTATGCTACTTCCTATCATGGGCATGCTGATTTTACTAAAGATTCTAAAAAAAAAAACATAGTCCTCTGGGGGATCTCTTTTTGCAAAAACTTTCTTATAGCCTCAAAGTTTTTTAGAAGAATTGTTCACCAAAAAAGACTTCCTTAAGGTCACAATACAATTTCTCTCTGATTTTTCTTTTTTTCTTCTCTCCCCCCATGGTTTCTATCTTGACTCATTTCTCTTTCATGAACTCCATTCTCTATGCCCTAACTTTTGCCTAAAATGACCTTTTGGATTTTCATCTCAGCGGGCTTGCTCTAACTTTTGCCTAAGCGGCCCTTTCGGGTTTTCCACCTAGCAAGCTCCACTTTTTTTTTTTTTTTTTAGAAGGCATAGATTAAATCAAAACAATGCAGTTCAATTACTTAATCATTTGATGTATCCCTCAAGGCACAAACATTCGCGATCATAATTAAATAAAATCCATTCCTAGTTAATGCAATAAAAAAAATTCTTTATTTATTCAGGTACACCATTACTCCCTCTTACATTAGGTTTTGCCAAATTTCTAACCTTCAAAAGTTAGAAATAAGCTTTATAACCTGCTGAATGACCTTTTCAGGTTTTCCATCCAGATCTTTTCTCATCTCTCCTTTTGCCTAGACCGCCTTTCGCAAGTTTTCAATCTAGCATTTTTTTTTTTGACCCTTACTTTTGCGTAGACCATATTTTGTAAGTTTACAGCCTAGCGGGCCTATCTCACACAAAGTACCATTTGAGCTTGTCTAAGTTGACTGGTTCTTGAAATTCATTCCCATCCATGTTTGATATTCTTACAGCACCTCCTGACAAGATCTTTTTGACTATGTATGGACCATCCCAATTTGGCTTGAACTTTCCTCTTGGATCAAAAGGGATGGGCTGAGCTTATTTCAAAACCATGTCTCCCTCTTTGATCTTTCTTGGCTTCACCTTCTTATTAAAGGCCCTTGCTATCTTTCTTTGATAAGCCTGCATATGATACAAGGCTCGCATCCTCTTCTCATCAATCAAAGCTAGTTCTTCATATCTTTTCTGGGCCCACTCATTTTCCGGAATCTTAGCTTCTAGTATCACTCTCAAGGATTTGACCTCTAACTCAATAGGTAGCACTGCTTCAGTCCCATACACTAAAGAGAATGGAGTTGCCCCTGTGGATGTTCTTGTAGTAGTGCAATAACCCCAAAGAGCATAAGGGAGCTTCTCAGGCCAATCCTTATAGGTTTCAACCATTTTTCTCAAAATGGTTTTCACATTCTTATTTGCTGCTTCTACTGCTCCATTAGTCTGTGACCTGTACGGTGAAGACTTGTGATGCTTAATCTTGAATTCGGTAATTAATTCTAAGAAATCACCTTTGAACTGGCTGCCGTTATCTGATACTATCTCATGGGGTACCCCAAACCTGCAAATCAAGTTCTTTCGCACAAACTTACTTATTCGCTTCGCCTACTACTTTAGAAGATTCAGCTTCAACCCACTTGGTGAAATAGTCAATTGCCACAATGATAAATCTATGGCCATTAGAAGCCGTGGGAGAAATCTTCCCAATAATGTCTATGCCCCATATTGAGAATGGCCACGGTGAAGTCATCATCGTAGAGTTCATCGGACGGTAGGTGATTCAAATTTCCATGAATTTGGCACTCATGGCATCTTTTCACAAATTTAGCGCATCGGTATCCATGGTAGACCAAGAATAGCCCAATTTTAAAATTTTGCTCGCTAATACCCTTCCGCTCATGTGAGGACCACACACTCCTGCATGTACTTCCTCCATTATCTGCTTAGATTGCTTTGTTGTCACACACAAGAGCAATAGTCCTTCGAAGAACCTTTTGTAGAGTTGCCCCCCAGCCAAAGTGAACTGAGTGGCTAATCTACGAATTGTAGCTCTATCCCTACTATTGGCTGACTGTGGGTATTCTCTTACCTCTAAATATCTTCTTATGTCCTCATACCATTTCATCTCATCTTCTAGATCTAAATGTGCTATTATTAACCCTTCATAGCATGGGATTCTACCTCATCGGGATAACTGGTCAATAACTTCGATCACCCTTCTCCCATAAGGATGCCAGCGTGGCTAGAGCATCAGCCATCTGGTTCTAAGCTCTAGGCATGTGCTTCATTGTCACTTCCTCAAAGCTAAATAATAGTTTCTTAGCATACCTGTATGGCCTCAACTTTTCTTCTTTCAATTCCCATTCACCTTTAATATGGGAAACTACTAGCATTGAATCTCCAAACACCTCCACTTTTTTAGCCCCAACAGCTATTAATGCCTCTAGGCCACAAATGCAAGCCTCATATTCTGCAATATTATTAGTGGTTGGGAAACATAGCCTTTTTGACATTAACAATTGTTCTCCATTCGGTGCTTCCAAAACTACCCTGCATCGCCCGCTTTTATTCATGACCCCATCAAAGTACATTTTCCATGGCTGGACCTCTACTAGCTTGAGACTCTCATCCGGGAAGGCTGTTTCGACTTCTTCCTCTTCATTAACTGGATTTTCAGAAAGAAATTCGGCCACTACACGCCCTTTGATAGTTTTTCGAGTCTCATACACAATATCAAATTCAGACAGTAGGACCAACCATTTGGCCAATTTTCCAACTAGCGTCGGTACTTCAAATAGGTACTTTAAAGGATCCATCCGGGATACTACAATAACTCAATGGGTCTGAAAGTAGTGCCTTAACTTCTTAGTTGCCCATACTACAGCCAGACAGGTTTTTTCTATTAGTGAATAATTCTCCTCATAAGCAAGGAGTTTCTTACTAATGTAATAGATGGCTCTCTCCAGATTCTCTACTTCTTGTGCCAACATTGCCCCTAGGGCCATGTTTTCCACTGATAGGTAGAGGATTAGAGGGATGTCAGGGATGGGTGGTGACAAAATTGGTGGATTGCTCAGGTACTGCTTTATCTTTTCAAATGCCTCTTGACATTGCTCATTCCACATCACTGGCTGATTCTTTCTTAGTAGCTTAAAAATTGGTTCACAGGTAGTTGTGAGCCTAGCTATGAACCTACTGATGTACTGTAATTTTCCTAAGAAACCTCTAATCTCTTTTTCTCGTTTCTGGCCGGCATCTCTGGATTGCCTTCACCTTATCCGGTCAACCTCAATCCCTTTTCTACTAATCGATGCCCTAACACTTGCACAAGTGACCCCAAACACACACTTGCTAGGGTTCAGTCTCAATTTATACTTGATGACCCTCTGAAAGAACTTCTCTAATGCCTCAAAATGTCTCTCCCTAGTTGGGGATTTTACTACCATGTCATCCACATATACTTCAACTTCTTTTTGCATTATGTCATGAAATAACATAGTAGCCATTCCCTGATAAGTCGCACCAGCATTTTTTAGCCCAAAAGGCATGACCTTATAACAATAAGTCCCCCATTCAGTGATAAAAGCTGTCTTTGCTTTATCTATCAAATCCATGAGGATCTGATTATATCCCGAAAAACCATCCATGAAAGAGTACATGGCCATGCAAGCAGCACTGTCAATAAGCACATCGATGTGAGGCAATGGGAATTCATCCTTAGGAATAGCCTTATTCAGGTCCCTATAATCTACACACATCCGAACTCGCCCATCCTTCTTGGGGACTGGCACAATGTTGGCTAACCACTCAGGATACTCAATTACTTCAATGAAATCAGCCTCAATGAGCTTTTTCACCTCTTGAGCTATCTTTTCTTCCCATTCTGGCCTAAGCCGATGCTTCTTTTGTTTTACTGGCCTCATGTTAGGGTCTGTGGGGATCTTGTGTTGTACTATGTCTCGATCAATTCCCGGCATATCTTTATAAGACCAGGCAAATGCTTCTTGGTACTTTATTAATAGGGCTATAAATTTATCTCTTTCTTTTTGGGTTAAATCTTCAGCTAACTTAATGTCTTTAGGATCATCTGGTGTACCCAAATTAATGGAGATTGATTTTAATGCATTAATGTACAGATTCTAAATGATTATGAATGCCATGCGTGTAGCCATTAGGATGAACATCAAACAAGTAAGCAAAAGGACTAGTCATATTATTTAACTTTGCCTCAAAATCGTCATCAAGTACATCAGAAATAACAATATCAGTATCACTACTGTGACCATTACAAAAGACAGACTCAAACTTAGGGGTGTAGGTCCAAGTGCTTGGCTTCCATGCAGACCTTAACTCGATGGCACTGACCTCATGTTCTAATTCCTCAACATGCGGCAGCTCTTGGTCATCAGTCCATGCAATTGCGCCCTCCCTGATAAACTTGGTGGGCTTAAGTCCCTCTTTATCTTCAGTTGGCTGATAGCCCAATCCATATCTAGTGATCTGCCCTTTTATTTCTGGAAAAGTCACTAAGCCATTAGCTCGTTTTCCCAGACCCATGCCAAGAAAAAACTTCATCTCTTTCATCATAGTGGCCACCCTGGAGTCCATCCAGTCTCCATAGATCCCAGCAACTTGGAAACCAGACAATAGTGGTACCGAACCATCCACTTGCAGCATAGCTACTTCCCCATCTCTTTCAGCATTGACGGTGATTATACCATCTTGGTGCGGGATCTTAAGGGATGGAACCAGATTCTACCCAATAGTAAGGAGAATGTCATGGGGATGTCTAGCACAGTGAACTCAACTTCAGTTTCTATAGGCCCCACCTTAACCATAGTCTTGAATACCCCTATCACGTTTCTTTTTGAATCATCATAGGCCCTGATAACCAGATCAGAACCAGTTAGTTCCGACATAGAAATTTCTAATTTTGGCAAAATCTTCAGAGGGCATACGTTGATGGCTGACCCATCATCTATCATCACACAAGGCACTTTCCACCCTCCAACCTCAGCGGTCACAAACAGAGCCCTGCTATGGTTTCTCCCCTCAGCTGGGAGATCATGATCAGAGAAAGTAATATGACCCCCATCTTCTATAAGCACAACTTTGGCAATCTCTTCTGGAGTTATCTCTGTGGAGACCTTAAGTACACTCAAGGCCTTGGTTAGTGCAGTTCTGTGTTTTTCTGATGCCAATAGCAATTCCCAGATCGTTACGCTAGCCTGAGTCCTTTTCAATTGCCTAAGGAACTGATCATCCTCTTCATCTGTGTCCTCTTCAGCCAACACCTTGGCTTTCCCTCTCACGTTGTCCTTCTCCATGGGTGGATCAGGAAAATATCTATCACTCTTGGTCATGTGGCTCACCCTACTCTTTTCCTCTCCGTCAGAGTCAACCCAAACATCTAACAAACCTTCCTCATCACTGGAACTATCCCAAATATCAATTGCCATTACAGATCGAGGTTCATCAAGCTTTTGGATAGGTTGGATAAGGTTGAGAATTTGGTCAGGATTAATTGAGGTGGTGGAAATCATGTAAAGTCCTGGTGGAGGTGGAACATTATGGTTGGGCATTGGGTTGGTGCGTGTGTTGGGTCGATTTTCTGGGTCAGCTATTTTCTTAGCATCGATCAGGTCCTGAACTTCGTGTTTTAGCCGAAAACATCTATCAGTGTCATGGCCATGAGTTTGATGGAATTGGCAATATAGGTTAGCATTGTAATTGGGTGGCAGTGGGTTTGGTGGTGGTTTAGGTGCCAAGGGTTGGAGGAGACCCTGAGCTTTGAGTCGCTCGAAGACTTTAGATAGAGGTTGGTTGTATTGCGAGAATTTTGTAGGGGTGAGGGACAAGGTTTGAACCTCTATGAGTTTGTTTTCCCATGTAATGTTGCCAGCTGTCTGGTATCCTCGCCTCTTGGGCTGATAACTCTTCTTTTCATTGTTCATTACATACTCCACTAATACTGACATCATATAGCTGTTCAAAGGTAGCCAGGATAATAACAAAGTTTCTCATAATAACTAGGCTGAGACTTTTCACTACCAATCGCACTTGATCCTTTTCAGCAGGCCTATTGGTCATCTTCATGGCCTTTTTCCTCCATCTCAATAGATACTCTGAAAAGGTTTCATTTGGTTTTTGCCTAGTGGTCTCTAAGTCTCTCAGGGTAACATCTAAAGCTGTATTATAGGAGTATTGTTGCACAAATCTCCTAACTAGCTCCTCCCAATCTTTTCTCACAGTGGCTTCTAGCCCATGATACCATGAAGATGCAACCCCTTCTAGTGACATAGAAAAGAATTGAGTGACTTGGTTCTTAGTCAAACGAGTTGTTTTCATGACTATAAGATAAGACCTGAGGTGAGTTTTTGGGTCACCAGTACCATCGAATTTAGCCAAATCAGGCATCTTGAATTTTTCAGGTAGATTTCCATCCAACTGGATGTCAAAGTCATCTACATCTAACAGCCCCATTCCTGTAAATTCAGCTTGCTTTTTCACACTGGCCTGAAGTTTTTCCATTATCTTTGTAACAACTCTAATCTCCTCACTTGTCCCCTTTTCTTTCTTTTTGGCCTTGTCTTGGAGATAGTCTTCTTCATCCCAAACGTCATCAAAGGCCTTCTTTTTACTAGTCTCTTCTTCAGGCCTTTGCACCTGAATATCACTAGGCCCACCCATCTCTAACTTCTTCTCAAAGTTGGCTAGGATTTTTCCTTCAAGCTCAGCCATCTTGGCATTCAAAGCTTCTTCAAGCATCTGTCTAAACATGACCTTAGTGTCTTCCATTTTAGCTTGTGCAGGTGTAACTCTTAATAATCTCTTTCCCTCCCTAACCCAAGTGACCTAATTAGAAGTCTTCTTGATGTGTTATAAAGCTATGTTTACTACAAGAGAAAAAAAATACAAGGTTTTAACATCTTATGCTATGTACAAATGCAATGCATGAATGCATGAATATGCACTTTCATTTTTACCTTTGCCTTTACAAAGCCAAAACCGAACCGTACTAATAAGACCAAAACTGAACCAAAACCGAACTGTATAAACCGAACTAAAATCGGACCAAAGACTAAATGATAAACCGAAAAGAATGTCTCCAGAACTAAATCTTCGCCCCCTTATACCTTCAACTCTCACGTGTAGGGTAAGAAAAAATTCTATCCTAGGCTATGGTACACTGGGCACACCAACAGGGGGTGGTCCAGGACGATCCTTCCCTCACAAACAAAGGATTTATATCCTTAAAGTTTAACCATAAGTAAGCATCCTCTTGCTTAACATGGGTTTTGAAATGGACTTGGGCCTATACATACATTAGGTTTATGCATAGGCCTAGGTTCATCTCAACTACCTCTAGAACTTATGGTTTAAATAGTAAGGTTATAAATCCAGTACAACAAAAATCTACGGGGTACCTAGGGTTGAAATCTATGGCTCATGGGCTTCATTGGGTAGGAAAAGGGTCACCCATGCGAGAGCTTGTCCATTAAGCACTGTAGGGTGTGGCTTTTTATATACTCGAAGGTACGGGCATGGGGTGCTAGCATTCACCAATTCATCATAGCTCGAGTAGAACCATGGTCTCCTTGGCTAGTACTAACAAGGCTAAAAGGGTAAGGGTGATCCGTGTGATAGTGTAGTGCAATGCAAAAAGTTTAACAAAGGAATAATATTAGACTAATAGAAACATGTTGGAGTAATTATCCATTTAGTCCCCAGTGGCGTCGCCAAACTGTGGGGGTGGGGCGTGAGGCGAAATATCATCCATTAGAATTATATAAAATGCACCAAGTAATGCCCAGGAAAGATGGTGGAGTCACAATGGTCTCACTTAAGTACCACCTCCTTAGACAGCATTTCCTAGACATGCACTTCATACAATCCTAATAGAATCCAACCACTGGTAAGTACCGTCTTCCCATAACACTACCACGGTACTAAGGATTTATGCCACGAAGGCATAGATAGACAGGAGTCGCCACCCGGGTAATAACCGGGACATATTTAGTGTTTCTTTCGAGGGTCATGGATGGCAACTTACTCCTTGCAGAGTTTCCACAACCGTCATTACCATAGCCCAATGTCTAGGTTTGGGATAGTGGGTGCGTAAGGGGAAGGTGTTAGGCACCCCTTACGCCTGGTCTAACCTCGTTAATTCGAGTGCCAGTCCTCTACTAATGTTTCTAGAAGTCTTGTTTATTATTCCTTTATTAAACTTTATCCTAAAAAATGCAATTCTAATCCTACACACGCAAGTAATTCATAAAAAGGGTTATTGTTTACACACAATTTTCATGCACAAGTAATTCATATCTATGGGGTTGCTAATTATTTAAATGATATTTACCAGATGACTAAAATTAATTTATTATTGGGAATTTAATTTACAAACAAATTCAATTTCAAATAACCCTATGTTTCTATTTAACCTAAATAATTAATTTTCACCAAGTTACCCTAAGGATAATTGAACTAAGTTAATTATATACATGTGTAATTTATTCTAATATCACATAAGTCCCAAACAATCACAACCTAATAAAGATTTCTAACATGTAAATTTATTTTACAATTACCAAGTATTAAATTAAATTTATTTTACATGCCAATATTAGTTTAATTTACAAACAAGATTAATTTTAATTTACAAAGTATTTATTTAAATTAATTACATGCAAAAGTCCGTTAAATTAAAAACAAAGTTAATTTTAATTTACCAAATGAAAGTTCTATTATTACTACAATTTCATGCCAATGGTTATTCGAGAAGTTTAGAGCTACTTACTTGTTGGTAAATGCAGTTGCCATTGGGGCAAGCTACCCTTAAAAAAGGGTATTCTCTTCTAGTATGGCAATGATATCCACAGCTTACTCGGTTTAGCTCCATATAAGCTCCAAGAAATGCCCTCTTTGGTACTTACCTTAGGGCTACTTACCAATTTTATTTGTAATAAAAAGTAAAGAAAATAAAGAAAAATAATAAAAGTACGAGAGACAGAAACTAAACATGTGCAGAGTTGTGTATCCCCCTCAAATTAAACATGATTACATGATCTATATGAACATATAAAATAAATTGAAGACAAAGAGCATAGAATTAAAATATTGCGTGGCATAGATCTTGAAAAGAAAACAATAAAAACTGACCTTCCAGAAATCTTGTATGAAAATCTTCTTGAAGAAAAAAAAGATAAGGAAGAACTCAAAGAGTCTTAAATATCTCTAAATTTCTTATAGCTCTGAATTTTCTCTTCCTCTTTCCTCCCATCATCCCTTCTTCCCTTCTCTAGTAGGGTATTTATAGGGTTTTAGGAGAGAGGTGTGATAGGGTTTGGAGTCTTAGGATGATAAAGTTTAGATGACTTAAACAACTACAATTGCGAGTCGAATAAGACTGGATATGGGTGAGGTGTTTCAACCAATAGGAAGACAAGAAAAATGGAAGGCACCAATAGGGAATGAGAAAGAGGTGTGGTAGGATTTGGAGTCTTAGGGTGATAAAGTTTAGATGACTTAAACAACTACGATTGCGAGTCGAATAAGACTGGGATATGGGTGAGGTGTTTCAACCAATAGGAAGACAGGAAAAAATGGAAGGCACCAATAGGGAATGAGGAAGAGGTGTGGTAGGATTTGGAGTCTTAGGGTGATAAAGTTTAGATGACTTAAACAACTACGATTGCAGAATTCGAATAAAACTGGGATATGGGTGAGGTGTTTCAACCAATAAGAAGACAGGAAAAAATGAAAGACACCAATAGGGAGTGAGGAAGAGAGTGGGGCCAAGGAGGAGAGAGATATTTTATTATTTTACTTTTCAGAAAATAATTAAATGGGTCTCATTTAAAATTCCTAACTAGGCTTTTTTAGGCTCATGGAGCCCAATTAAACTTAATTAGATCCATTTAAGAACTACCCATATTAAATTTAAACAAAATAAAATTTTATTTAAATTTAATTAAATTAATTTCTTCAAAACTTTATTATTATTTTTATTTTTTTAAGATCTTGCCACGGAATTAATAATTCAGCTCCATGCCTCCAATTACATCTTACAGTCATATAATTTTTCATCATCGGGTTTCCCATGGCCTCAATCCACATACTCATCATAAAATAAGGGTCTACACCCCAAACAAAGATCCGTTACCCGACACCTACTCATTAAGGGTCATCTCATGTACTCGTATTCATAGGCAGCCCTGAATAGTGAAATATTAAATATTCCTTTTATCCTTATGAAAGGGACGACGTGGGGTGCCTAACACCTTTTTCACCCGTATACGGACTCCGAACCTAGAATCTCTATTTTCGAAGTGGTTTGTTCTTCATTTACCTTTACAAATTGTTTTCTTTAATTTCCCTCAAAATTAAAGTGGCGACTCCTCACTTTTCCCACTTTGGTGAGAGCTCATCCAGGCGACCGCAAAAACCCTTGCGACAGCTTGGTGACTCCACTGGGGACCTATTTTTAACCTTGATTTAGAGGTCCAAAAGCAGATTTAATTTTATGCTCAATAGGGGGTTTAACTTACAAAATTTGAAAATCCTGATATATTAATTATTATTCTTTCTAACCATTTTTGTTTTCTTTGATTGTCTTATTTCTCACAGCAATTTTCGTCTAAAACTCCCTTGTACATGGAAGAGGTAAATGTGTCCCTTCACACACTGAACACTCACACAATGTCCTCATACACTTCAGCCCTATACTCAGGCTTTCTTACTCTTTTAGGGAATAGGAGGGAGTCATGTAGCGGTACCCGTGGGTTTTACCCCGTTAGTATCCGTGAAGGCTTCTGCTCAGATTGGAACTTGTTCTATCTGCTGTGATACCCGTGGAATTCTCCCGTTAGTATCGTGGTGGTGGAATGGGGCTCTACTGTTTACAGTAGGGACAATTTGGGAACCAGTGGCTTTAGAAAATTAGACCTTGAGCTAAACTATTACATTAACTGAAAGCCATAGCAAACTACCTCCTAAGATAGAACTATCCAATTAGATAGTACTTACCCAGTACTAGGACTCTCCCCATTTTAGGACAAAAAGGGACATACTTGCTTTCACTTTACTCTGTTTGTATTTTTAAATTTTTTTAAGGGTAATTTTGAATCATACTGTTAGGATGATCTAAACATCTTCCTACTTTGATAGGTGTATAGATATTGCCATGCCAACAGTATAATTCAAAATTACCTAAATTCATTATGCTAACAAATTTTCTCCCACAGGCATTATAAATTAGGATCTGTAAAAGGATAAACGGAAACTTTAATATGGCATCCTCGAGTTAGTCAATAGAAGAAGTTCCAAGGCAGGAATGGAATGTTAGATAATGGTCCGAACCGCTTCATAGTTCAGAATCCCCTCAGATTGATGACATAGGGGCAGGCTTTGGCCTATTACCTCCGCTAGATCCAAGCAAAGTTGAAGTCAGAATCACCGATCTCGAGGACCTATCCAGCAATTGGAAATCACTTCCTGATCACGTCAAGGCAAAGTTTAAGGAAAAGTATGGGAGGATTGCAACCTTGATACGGGTCAGAATATAAGTTCCGGCGTTAAAGGCCATGTTATCGACTTGGAATCCCAAGTATGGGGTGTTCTTCTTCAACAATGTTGATACAACTCCCACTATGGAAGAATATCAGGCACCGCTAGAAATTCCTTATACAGCCCAAAATCGGATCTACCTACACCTCAAGCATAGACAGACTTGGAAACGATTCGCACATATATTGGGAGTCTCTATTGAGGAAGCAAAGGAAAAGGAAACTGTTAAAGGAACCACAAGTGGCTGGTATTAGACTTACGTCAAAAAGCATTTGGATCTGCATATTCAGAACAAACAATGGGAATAAGCTTCGATAGCACTAGCTCTGGGGATTTACGGCCTGATCTTATTTCCTAGGCCTTTGGAAATTATAACTTGCAGCGTCACAGAAGTGTTTTGGGCAGTAGAAAAGCAAAATGTCAATCCAATACTGGCAATCCTTGCAGAGACCCTTTTGACTCTTACCTATTGCCAACAATAAGGCAAGGGATCTATCAAGTGCTGTTCCTAATTGCTACATCTTTGGATTCTTAGTCACATGTGTCCTCTGGAAACTAGGGGATTAACTTAGTATCCTGACCAGCCTCTTATCAGAAAAATGGCTAGACTGACAATAAGTCCAAAGAATGAGCTACAATGGCAAGAGCAGATTCTGAGCTTCAACAGTCACAACTACTGCTGGAGGAAGTTATCGACTTTGGGTCAGCCTATTTTGTTCAGTACAGGGAGTAGTCATTCGGTACCTTTGATCAGAGTGACCGGATACACAAGTTACACTCCAACTTTGGTAATGAGGCAGTTCGGTTCAACCCAATTTGTGCCCATTGTTGAAGAACTTCATCAAACTCATTTCTACCATGAACTCAGTGAAGAGGAAGAATTGAAAGCATTCTGCAAATCCTGGGAGAGCGTTACTATGATGCAACGGTCGCCTAAAGAGCCAAGTACTACAGAAGATTATCTCAAATGGAGAACAAACCGAGACTAAGGATGCCCCAAACCAGCAGAACCTAAGGGGAGCGTTCCTTATCGGGAAATTCTCTCAGAAGAAGCTAATGCCCAATTGGTCAGCTCTCTACAAAATTCGAATGCCGAGAACAAGCGACTACAAGAACGAATAAGACAGTTGGAAGACCAACAGCAGATCTTAAAAAGGGAGGTGAAAAGGCTCAGGGAAGAAGCAACAATAGAATAGGCAGAATTTGAGGAACAAGAAACACGGTGGGAAAAAGAAAAGATCTCCCTCCAAGGTGCAATAAGAGAGGCAGGATGTCACGACCCAACCTATGGGCCGGACCGGCACTAGGACCTGGGCCAGCCTAAAGCCCCCGAGGCCCGTAGTAAGCCTTAACTATTCATTTACCCAACTCTAAGGCCCATTTGGGCCCAATATTAAGAAAACAAACGGACAGAGTCCGGCCATAAAATGAACTTACCAACGGGGAGTTTTCGACTCAACCGACCTGTAAACGCAATATATAGTCAATTGGGGAGCTCAGCTCACCCTCCACATACTCATCAACATAATAATAAATGGGAGCTCAGCTCCCTCATCCAATCCATCAAACATGCATAGCATATTAAGTTTACAGGTCCCAAAATAATAATTTAGTTTACAGACCCAAATCAAATAAACATTTCTAACACATGCGGAAATTCTAAGATTTAACAAGTTTATACAAACAGTAATATTTGACTGCGAGGAGAAAGCGAGTTAACCTCAAAAATATCCTCTGTGGCTGTAAAAAATTTTGAACAGGAGTGAGCGTTCGACTCAGAGAGTAAAATATCAATTTTAACCATAATCCCTATAACTATCTAAAACTAATGCACCCTGTAGAGTGAAATGCAACATCAACAACATTTTCACATCATAACATCAAAAAGGTAATTTGGAGCACTCACGCACCCTGTAGCATCAATCATAACATATGGGGCGATCCCTATCTGACTCTCTTAAATCCAACCTGGTGCCAGCGAAGAACTCAAGCCGGACTTTTGCTTAATAAACCAAATCGAGGGTCCCAGCGAAGAACTCAAGCCGTGACTACCCCTCGAAGGATCGGGTCCCAGCGAAGAACTCAAGCCGTGACTACCCTTCCTATCCATAGTCCACACCACATCACACGCACGCCAACGCACGCACACTGCTCCAAATTACCACAACAACATCATGGCACTTTAACATTTATCAATGCATCATAAATCGTGCCTAGAGTTTAACTACATAAATATATGCATATAAGTGATGCATGGGCATGTTGAACATATAATAATATCGAAATTACAATTAAAATTAATATTTTACTCACAGACTTGTGGCAATCATCATGGCGGTGAGCGGAGGAAGAAAGGCATCGGCTCACACGACAATTATATTACAATTATTTAATACAAATGACCCAATACAAATCAAGAAAAGACCTAATACGTCCTAAGTCGTGCCGAAAATCCGGCAGACTCTCCCCTATACCTAGGACCTACCCAACCTGCAAAAGGGCTCAAAACACACTTCTATATCCACAATCCATATATCCACAACTCAATCACATCACACAGCCCCTCCTGGGCCCATCAAATCAATCATTCATCACAATATGTAAAATTTCAATTTAGTCCTTATAATTGATCATTTTTGCAAAAATTGCTCAAATAAGCTCTAAAAATTATAAAACTCTGCCCCGCGGTCCTTAGAAATATTACTAAGCTATTGTAAAAAGAATCGTAATTTTCTAAGCTACCACGAATATTTTATGGATTTTTAATCTATTTAAGCACTAGAAAATTACGAAAAAGCAAGGTTCGGGTTTACCTTTGCCGATTCTGACTTCTGGAACGCGCTCGGGATGCCTGACAATGGTGGGGTAGCCAAAACCTCGATCCAATTCGGAGACTTTTCCGGTAGGCTGATGCATGCGGCGAAAATTCACGCATCCAGGACAAGCCGAATTTCCAGAAATTGAGGATACCTACACGAAGCCCAATAATAATATATAAAAAATCAAGGGTGTTACACAGGAGTTCGGAATGGCAAGTTGCAAGAGAAAATGGCATACCAGGAGATACTCATAGAAGAGTATAAACAAGAAAGCAAAAAGAAGAAGCTTGACTAAGAGAACAGGCACAGCTAATCAATGACATTTTGAAAGAATGTGCTAAAGAAAGGAAAGAAAAAGAAAGGCAAGTAACCCTTCATCAAAAGCTGAGAGAAAATGTTAACCAGCTAGAAAAAATGATAGCATAAGGGAAACAAGAGCTCCTGCCAGAATTTGAATATGCCTTGAGGACATTTAACCCCGCTAGACAAGAAGAAAGACTCTATGAGTACCTCAAAAGATGTCATTGTATTTGAAAGAGTCTTCCTGAGCCTAGGCAATTGTAAAGAATGCTATGTATAAGCTGTTTAATTAATGAATCACTTTGGACCATTGTTTAGCAAAATATGAATGAATAGTATAACTCCCGTAGGAACTATCCTCGCTAGGGTTGTACGAAAAGAAGAATGTGCCATATGAACAAGTATCATAGACACGCATTCGATCTAATCATTCACTGTCGGACTATCGACGATGCTATGATAAAGTTGACACAATTATCTTTCTACAGACTCCGTTTTTGGCGATTATAGGCCACCGTATCCTTTGCCCGATTAAGATCCCTAACTCTAATAAAATTTCAAACTAATTTAAAATTACTTCTCATAGGAAATCAATATTGCTCCAAGCAAAGCAAGCCTGACAAAGTAAGCAATTCAACCAAAACGAGTGTACTTAACAAGGTATCGAACAAAGAAGATAATGGAAGAGAAGGAACAAGTCCAGAACCTACAGGAACAACTTTTCGAATTGAGAGACCAAGTCTCAGAGCTCATGAAATTGATGAAGGAAATGTTCCAAAATAGACCCACATCTGAACCAAATTTTCTATTACCTTCCCCACTCCCTACAACGGTTGATTCTCATCAGGCTTCAACCTCTTTCACCTTTCAACCTCCTATTCCGGATCCGACAATCACTGTTAATCCAAACCTCCCAAATAATAACTTATCTTTCCCTTATTTTCTGGCTGTCTCAAATGCCAAGTTACACCATTCCATACCAATCCCACCAGTTCACCTTACCCCTTTTTTTTCCCAACCAGGGGAACAGCTCATGCAGTAGGAGGAGAGAATAGAGCAAGAGAAAATGAGAAGTTATCTGCTCTGAAAAAAAGATTAAAAGCTATCGAAGGATTAAATATGTACGGCTCAGTCGATGTGTCGTCACTGAGATTAGTACCAGATGTGGTGGTACCACCGAAATTTAAAGTCCCGGAGTTCGACAGATACAACGAAAACTCAGGTCCACGCATCCACTTAGCCACTTATATAGTTAAGATGTCTGCCCTCACAGAAGATGATAGGCTCTTGGTACACTTTTTCTATAAAAGTCTCACAGGGGCCGCCCTATGGTGGTGCATACAATTCGATAGGAGTAAATTACACTCCTGGAAGGATTTGGCTGATGCTTTCCTTAAGCAATACAAGTTCAATTGTGATGTTGCCCCCACAAGGAGAGACCTCCAAAACCTGGTATAGAGGGAAAGGGAAAGCTTTAAGGAGTATGCCCAGAGGTGGAGAGGAAAGGTGGCTGAAGTTTATCCTCCGGTGACGGATAATGAACTCTGCTCTCTGTTCATTGAGACACTGAAGGCTCTATACTTCAATTTAATGATTGGGAATACTTCTAACTGTTCTTCTGATATCATCCAGACTGGAGAAAGGATTGAAGCGAACTCCGATTAGGAAGATTACAAGAATTAGTCGGGGAGGGTTCCATGAAAAAGCCTAATAATTTCGGGAAAATGAAGGAAGGGGATGTCCACTCCATTTCAAGACAAACTCACCTACCACCACAAAACAATTTTCGCTTATGCACCTCAGCCCAAAATCCATATCCTCCAACCCAAAACCCAATAGTAGCGAATGTTCCTCGCCCCTAATATCCTTCCCTAACCATCTACAATCCTAGGTCGTCTGATCAAAATACTCCTTTCAGACCACCTGCTCCTCATCCTAACCCGAGACCACAAAGGAACCCTGATCCACCTATCCCCCTTCCACTCAGTGAAATATACTGGTACTTACTCGGTACAAATCAAATAGTGTGACCCGATTCAGCCACCATATCTTAGGTGGTATGACGCCAGTGTCCAATGTGAATATCATGGTGGGGCACTGGGGCATTTGACTGATAACTGTGGAGCTCTCCAGGGAATAGTACAGGCCCTGATTAGAAATGGGTGGTTAAAAATTGAGGGAAACGATTCTCTTCCCAACATCACTTCAAACCCATTGCCTAATCATGGTACAGGAAATGGCGTGAATATGATAGAATCTGAGGATGAAAGCGAAGAATCTCCTGAAGAACCATCCATCGATGTCATACAACTGGACTCCCTGTCCAAAGCACTGATCTCACCAATCACTAAGGGGCAAGAGCTGGATAATTAGGCAGCAGAAGACATTCCTGTGCTCAATCTCGAGTAAAGTACATTTTGTTATCAACACTTGATCATTCTGTTCGTGATGACAAGTGTAATGCTGTGAATAGACCCTTTTCTTATGATTAAAGTGTTAATGAATTAATAAGCGCATTTTGTATCCAATTCTCTTTTCCTCTCACCATTAAAATCCATTGTTTTAATATACTCCACTCTCATTTCTTCAAGACCATTGACCGACTCACACCTAATAATTCAATTGACTCAGAAGTTCCTTATGTTAATTTTGAAACTCTCATAATTGCCATTACTTCAAGTGATTCTGAAGAAGAACCTGTAGAAGAACGAGGTGAAAAAGACAAACCTTCCCTGGTGCCTTGTGGGGATGAAACGCACACCATAAATCTAGGCACTGAAGAAATAAAGAGGGAACTTAAGATTGTGGAAAGCGGAGAGTTAGAGAGTACGGTCGGCTTGCTCAAGGAATTCATCGATGTATTCTCATGGAGCTATGATGATATGCCTGGATTGGATCCTAAAATAGTAACTCACAAGATCCCTCTGATTCCTGGGACGGTTCCAGTAAAATAGAAGTTGAGAAGAATAAACCCTAACACACTGCTCAAAGTTAGGGACGAAATCAAAAGGCAGTATAATGCTGGATTCTTGGAAGTGGTCAAATACCCTCAATGGATAGCCAACATTGTCTCGGTAATGAAGAAGGACATAAGAGTTAGGTTGTGTGTTGATTATAGGGATCTCAACAAGGCGAGCTTGAAGGATGATTTCCCTCTCCCTCATATAGATGTGCTGGTAAACAATGCTGCTAGACTAGGGAGATGTTCATGTATAGACGGAGCATCAGGGTATAACCAAATCCCCATGGATGACGAGGACAAAGACAAAACTGCTTTCATCACCCAGTGGGGGATATTTTGTTATCGGGTCATGCCATTTGGGTTAAAGAATGCCGGAGCTACCCATGGTCACATTATTCCATGACATGATGCACAAGGAAGTGGAGGTGTATGTGGATGATATGGTCATCAAGTCCAGAGAGGGAGAAAGTCATGTACAAGTGTTGAAAAGGGTATTCGAGAGGCTTAGAAAGTATTAACTGAAATTGAACCCATCTAAGTGTGTGTTTGGGGCCAGGTAGGATAAGCTATTAGGATTCATAGTAAGTGAAAAGGGAATAGAAGTAGATCCAGACAAGGTTCAAGCCATTCAAGAAATGCCATCCCCAAAGACAAAAAGGGAGGTGTGTAGTTTTCTGAGAAAGCTAAACTACATCTTGAGATTCATTTCCAACCTCACTGCTAAAGCTGAGCCCATCTTTAAGCTACTCAGGAAGAATAACACCGTTCGATGGGATCAAGTTTTTCAATAAGCTTTTGAAAAGATTAAGCAATACCTGTCAAATTCGCCAATATTGGTTCCTCCAGTGGCGGGAAGGTCGTTGATTCTGTACATGGTAGTTCAGTTGAATTCGATGGGTTGTGTTCTGGGGCAGCATAATGACACGGGGCGAAAGGAAAGAGCCATTTGCTATTTGAGTAAGAAATTCAATGATTGCGAGTCGAGGTACTCGTCCCTGGAGAAAACTTATTGCACATTGGCCTGGATGAAAAATTGACTCAAACACTACATGTTGAATCATAAAACGTGGCTCATCTACCAAATGGATCCCATTAAGTATGTATTTAAAAGACCGTTCATGCCAGGAAGGATAGCGGAATGGCAGGTCATACTCTCTCAATATGACATCGTCTATATGACCAGGAATGCAGTAAAAGGAAGCGTGATTGCTGATCTCCTAGCAGAAAACCCGAAACAAGATTATGAAGCCTTGGATTTCGAATTCCTTGATAAGCATGTCAATGAGTTCAGCAGTGAGGATAAAGAATCGACTGATGTATGGGAAATGTATTTTGACAAAGCAGTCAATTTGTCTGGTAATGGGATTAGAGTTGTATTGGTATCTCCTGACGGAAACCACTTCCCGATAGCTATCAAGTTGAGGTTTGACTGCACCAATAATGTTGCAGAATATGAAGCCTGTGTGATGGGTTTACAGGCTGCCATCGAAATGAAAGTCAGGAAGTTAGAGGTGTACGGGGATTCAGCCTTAATCATTTACCAAGTCAAAGGGGAATGGCAGACTAAAGATCCGAAACTGATCCCATACCAAAAATACCTCCTGGAATTAATTAAGAAATTTGAAGAGGTTTTTTTTACTCACTTCAATCGCGACAAGAACTAATTTGCCGATGCCTTAGCCACTTTGGCTGTCATGGCTCAGATGGAAGAGGGACAGACAACACAGGTGTTGCAAATCAAAGCAAGGAGTGAGTCGGCTTATTGCTTCATGGTTGAAGAAGAAACTGATGGTAAACCCTGGTATCATGACATCCAGGTCTACATCAAAACCAGAGAATACCCTCCAGGGGCAAGCAGAAATGAAAGGAGGATGATCAGGAGATTAGGGTTGGGATACTTCCCCAGCGGTGAAATTCTGTATAAAAGGAGCTCCAATGGTGAATTGTTGAGATGCGTAGATGCAAAAGAAGCAAGGAGGATCCTTTTTTAGACTCATGAGGGGAATTGCACAACTCACTCTAATGGGCATATGATGGCCAAGCAAATCATGAGACGGAGATACTTCTGGATTACTATGGAAAAAGACTGTATCGAGTACTTTCGGAAGTGTCATAAATGTCAAATCTATGTAGATCCGATAAACATCCTGCCTCATCAATTGTTTAATCTTGTCTCACCTTGGCCTTTCTCAATATGGGGCATCGACGTAATTGGTTTCATTAATCCTAAGGCATCCAATGGGCACAGGTTCATCTTGGTGGCTATTGATTACTTTTCCAAATGGGTCGAGGCGACATCTTATGCTCATATCACGCAGAATACGTTCCTCAAATTCCTCAAGAATAATGTCATCTGCCGACACGGCCTCCCCAACGAAATTTTCACTGACAATGCTAAGAATTTGAATGGTCTAAAGATCTGGAGTTTATGTAACCAGTACAAAATTCGAAATCTCAATTCTTCACCATACCATCCCCAAATGAACGGGGCAGTGGAAGCTGCTAATAAGAACCTCAAGAGAATAATCAGAAAGATGACCATCACTTATAGAGATTGGCATGATATGCTTCCCTTTGCCCTTCATGCTTTTCGGATCTTCGTGAGAACATCAACTGGGGCAACTCCATACTCATTGGTTTACGGAATGGAGGTCGTTTTACTTATAGAAGTGGAAATTCCTTTCCTGAGAATTGTGAAAGAATCAGGAATCGATAAGTCAGAATGGATTCAATCAAGGTTGGACCAACTGAATTTACTGGATGAGAAAAGACTAGCAGCGGCATGTCATGGGCAATTGTACCAAAGAAGAATGGCTAGAGCATTTAACAAAGGCGTTTGCCCGCGTGAATTCCAACTGGGAGATCTAGTTTTGAAAAAGATCCTCCCAAATCAAAATAATTCCCGGGGCAAATGGTCACCAATTTATGAGGGACCCTATGTGGTCAAAAAGGCATTTTCTGGCGGTGCGCTGATGTTGACTCATATGGATGGTGAAGAATTCCCGAAACCCGTGAATGCAGATGCTGTTAAAAGGTATTATGCCTAAAAAAAAAAAAAAACGTAGGAGTGAAAACCCGAAAGAGCGCTCCTAGCAAAATATGCGAAAGAGGGCGAAAACCCGCAAGGGCGCTTTTTGCAAAATGAGCAAAGGGTGAAAACCTAAAAAGGCATCTTGAAAAAGCGAGCAAAAAAAATCTAGAGGTGAAAACCCGAAAGGGCGCCACTAGAACCAAAAAATGGAGAAATAAGGAAGGGAATACAGGACCAGGAAAAGAAGTAAGTTACCATGGCCCGAAAGTTCGTCGAAGGATTACTTGAAATAATGGCAGTTAAGTGAGTTCAAAATCAGCTACAAGGAATTTGTGAGATTTATCCTTGTCCTTTGAAACTGTACCTTTTTTCTCAAGCCATAATAAAGTCATTCTTTCACTCTAATTTATCTTTCTTATATACCTTCATTTATGTGCTATTAATCCGTTAAAACTTTATCATAAGATCAGGATTTGGATATTGATAACCTCATGTACTTTGCTATGAGATTTGCAGGAAATGGACGATGCCCAAAAAAAAAATGTAAGATTTAAAACCCGAAAGGGCGCTCCTAGTAAAATGTGTGAAAGAGGGCGAAAACTTGCAAAGGCGCTCCTAGAAAAATGTGAGAAAGTGAAAACCCGCAAGGGCACTTTTTGTAAATAAGAAAGAAGTTGAAACCGGAAAGGGCATCCTGAGAAGTGAGTAAGAGAAGGAAATTGTAGGCCAAGTTTTGGGGCTCGTCCTTCACTAATCATTTATCTTTGGAACCTTGTTAAGTACACTTCGATCGGAGGAACTTCTTACGTCAGGTTTGCCTTACTTTGTCAGCATTTTTAATTTTTCAGTATTTTAATTTTCTGCTATCAACCTCTAGTTCCTTGATCCAAGTTGATTTTAATTTTCAGTATTTAATTCATGCCATCAACCTCTGGTTCCTTGATCCAAGTTGATTTTAATTTCCAGCATTTTAAATTTCCTGCTATCAACCTCTGGTTTCTTAATTCAAGTTGATTTTAATTTTCAGCATTTAATTCACGTCATCAATATCTGGTTCCTTGATCCAAGTTGATTTTAATTTTCAACATTTTAAATTTCCTGTCATTAACCTCTGGTTCCTTGATCCAAGTTTATTTTAATTTTCAGTATTTAATTCCTGTCATCAACCTCTGGTTCCTTGATCCAAGTTGATTTTAATTTTCAGCATTTAATTTCTGCTATCAACCTTTGGTTCCTTGATCCAAGTTGATTTTAATTTCCAGCATTTTAAATTCATGTCATCAACCTCTGGTTCTTGATCTAAGTTGATTTTAATTTTCTACATTTAATTTTACGCCATCAACCTCTGGTTCCTTGATCCAAGTTGATTTTAATTTTCAGCATTTAATTCCTGCTATCAACCTCTGGTTCCTTGATCCAACTTGATTTTAATTTTCTGCATTTAATTTCACGCTATCAACCTCTGGTTCCTTGATCTAAGTTGATTTTAATTTTCTACATTTTAATTTCCTGCTATCAACCTCTGGTTCATTGATCCAAGTTGATTTTAATTTTCAGCATTTTAATTTTACGCCATCAACCTCTGGTTCCTTGATCCAAGTTGATTTTAATTTTCAGTATTTTAAATTTCCTGTCATCAACCTTTGGTTCCTTGATCCAAGTTGATTTTAATTTCCAGCATTTTAAATTTTCGGTTATCAATCTCTAGTTCCTTGATCCAAATTGATTTTAATTTCAGCATTTAATTCCTGCTATCAACCTCTGGTTCCTTGATCGAAGTTGATTTTAATTTCCAACATTTTAAATTTCTTGTCATCAACCTTTGGTTCCTTGATCCAAGTTGATTTTAATTTTTAGCATTTAATTCCTGCTATCAACCTCTGGTTCCTTGATCTAAGTTGATTTTAATTTTCAGCAATTTAAATTTCCTGTCATCAACCTTTGGTTTCTTGATCCAAGTTGATTTTAATTTTTAGCATTTTAAATTTCCTGTAATCAACCTCTGGTTCCTTGATCCAAGTTGATTTTAATTTTCAGTATTTTAAATTTTCTGTCATCAACCTCTGGTTCCTTGATCTAAGTTGATTTTAATTTCTAGCATTTTAATTTCCTGCCCTCAACCTCTGGTTCCTAGATCCAAGTTGATTTTGATTCTCAGCATTCTAATTTTCCATACTCCAACTGCCCAAAATATGGGTCTGAATCTTTATATAATTCCTATACGAGAGAATTTCATTCTCTTCAATAGAAATTATGTAAAGAAGAGCAGCTGTCGACACCATATTTTGGCTGACCTCCGAAATCAAGGGACTTTAAAATCGACTTTATCGTCCGCTCTCAGCCGATGTCCTTCGATCACAAATGACTTTTCCGAACTCACCAATTGCTCGACCATGGAATAAATAGATCCCATAATTAGTTAATTATTTTTCGATCTCTTATCAGATGGGTTCGGATCAATGTTGGGTCTCCAGACCATCCAGTCTTGCCTCCAATCTCCTTTTACAAATATTGTGGAAATGTTATGATCGGGCTTCTCACTTGAATGCCCCAGATTTTCCCTAAAACAAAGTTAAGGTTACTATCTGGTCTAATGACGATTTCGATCTCAAGAGTTTAAGTCAATGTCAAGTCTTTGCAATTCTAATGTTCTAAAGTTTTACCCGGTATTTAGTCATGGCTTAATCCGATCTTATGCTTACTTGTAATGTTTTTCCGACCTCTTATACTCTGATAGGTTCCAGAAATACAATAAAAATAGGATAAATGAGAATGGTTAACCAAGGGTCATCAAATTGAATAAATTTTCGAAGCAAGGATCAGATCGGTTACACTTATCAGAGATCGAAAAAATAACTAATTCACTAACAAAACAAAAATATTCAAATAAAATTTCACTTCATTTCCAAAAGATCATATTACATTTGAGCAATCTCAAAAGATCAGATTACATCATTTGGGCGATCTCAAAAGATCGGATTACATCATGGGAGCGATCTCAAAAGATTGGATTACATCATTTGGGCCTATCTCTAAAGATCAGCACTACATCCTACCTAGCTTAAGACTACTCTGAATTTCAAAAAAAAAAACAGGCTTATGTCAAAACCTAGTCTTGTGGCTAAATCAAAAAATGTGTTTGATCAGAAAGACAGCCACAAATGTTGGATAGATGTACAGCTTAGATGGGATGACTATGACTCTCATGGAAGTGAGCGGAGTCATCGTCGATGTCATCGACGGATGCCTGATGTGGTTGGGGGCCAAATGAACTTCAAGAGGTGATCACCAACATTAAGATTGAAATTAGCAGTCCTCTAGACTGATTCAAGATCGACACGATCGTTACTTTTGATCTTGATCGGTAAATTAGTCTGGTTCCCTCACTGTCATCAGATGACGTCCTTATGGTTCTCCGATCGCCGGGGTCATAAATTTTCAGGCGAAGGGCGAAGAAAACAGTCGGGAAAATATCAAAAGCAACCACTATGATCAGAATTGTTACCGGAGAAGCTAGAATTGGAAATGGAGCATTGAAAAAACTAGAGGAGGAAAATTGAAGTGTGAAGGAGATTTTCCGTAGGTGCATATATATAGGGCATGTGCATTTATTGTATACAGAAACTAAAGCGGATGCATCGGTAACTGAGGAGTTAATTGCTTTGACCAAGGCAAGTCAGATAAAAAGGAAAAATCTAGAATGGGAGAGATCGGGAAATGAGGGGGGACCCGATACGAGAGAGATAGGAAAAGGAGAGGGTCATAATAGGGAGATCGGAAGGAATAGAGATCGGAAAGCGCAGAGAGATTAAATAACTTTCAATCAACTCTCTTCATAATCAGAGCTGAGTTAGTTAAGATGTTGTAGGCTTAATTAAATCCTCACCACACGCCTCATCTGCAAAAATGCCCACCTAGCTGACAAACGCCAAAATAGTTATGGCAGTCCTTTACATCTCGATCTCCACCGATGATCATAATCGTAAGGATAGACCCGAAGCCCTTGGATCAAAAAGCAGACGATAGGTTCGATGCTTTTTATTCCCAGCCGTCAGATTCATCTTGTAAGGCAAAACCTTGAGCCGTTGGATTAAAAGAAGAAATGACGGATATTCTGAACGGAATCCCAACCCTCCATTTTAATTCTCTTTAATTCTCAGACATCAGATTATGTCATTTTGAATCTAAACCCTCCGTCTCCCCTGGTGAGATCCTGACCCTTCATTATGGGCACCCGTTCCCTATAAATACCTGCATGCAATACTGTAGAGAGGAGAGAAAAAAAAAGATGGTGGTGATTATAGTGGAAAGACTTTGAAATTTGATTCAGTCTTGCTACTTTGCCATTTTGAGCTTTTGAGAAACTTTAGAAACTAGTTTTCTTAAGTATCTTCATCGAAGGAGTTCTGAACCCTGAAATTTTCATTTTCAGTGCCTGTTTATTGCTCTGTAAGGCTATTTTCTTTGTTCAGTTTCATTCTCACTGCCCTAATATCAGTACATTACTCTCCAAGTTCAACTTCATTCCGACCTAGTTCCAGCTACTTTGAGTAAGTACTAGTCTTTTAGCCATCAGCTTTCACCTCTACAAGATTTGTGGACACCGGATTTAGCTCATTAGTCTCCTTAACTTCTCATAGGCAAGTGTCTAGATTGTCATTTTGTCAAATACTCGTGCTTTATTTTCTCCGTTTTTTTTTATTCTTAAAATTTCTTTTATATTCAGTCGCACTAAAATCCCAAAGTAGATTATCCAGGTCAATGGTCATTTCCCAAGTCTTCTTTTTCTATTCATTCGTAAACTCTATTTATCTCCTCTTAGTTTTCATTTCCTACGAGACTAGATGTTCAAGTCGTGGACAACTTGTAGATAATCTAAAAGATATTGGTAGAAATATTTTAACATGAAAGATTCGGGCCTGAATGAATGAAAAGTGACAAAAGATAAGTGTAGCAAAAGGTCGAATAGATAAGAAATAAGAATAGGTCAAATAAACGAGTTATGAGATCGGGCCTCAGAATGAAACTAGGTGAAAATACAATAGATCGGGAATTGAGATGAGATCGGATCCCGGACTAGTGACAAAAGAGATCGGATATTGCTAATCGAAGAGTTCTAATAAAATGATCAGGTGGAAGATCGGCAAAGAGTTCGGTCTTTTGTTCACTATCTAGTTATAAGGTCCCGTAGGCTAAGAAAAGCTTTACCCGGACTTCCTGTGTCTTCGGTACTCTATTCCGATAAAAGGGGAGGTCCAGAAAGACTCCTTACCAGAATCCTTAGTTCTGAGTCCTTACAAAACTCCGTTCTAATGAACATATCTTAAGAGATCGGGGGAGAGTTCTTACCCGATTCTTAGCCAAAATCTTAAAAAAATATGTGGAGATCAGAGGAGAGTCCTTATCCGAGATCGTTCGCTTAAAACTCTAAACAGAATACATTAAGAGATTGGGGGAGAGTTCTTACCTGATTCTTAGCCAAAATCTTAAAAAAAATATTTGGAGATCGGAGGAGAGTTTTTATCCGAGATCTTTTGCTTAAAACTCTAAACGGAATACATTAAGAGATTAGGAGAGAGTTCTTACCTAATTCTTAGCCAAAATTTTAATAAAATATGTGGAGATCGGAAGAGAGTTCTTATCCGATATCCTTTACTTAAAACTTTAAACAGAATACTTTAAGAGATCGGGGGAGAGTTCTTACCCGATTCTCAGCCAAAATCTTAATAAAATATGTGGAGATCGGAAGAAAGTTCTTATCCGAAATCTCCCGCTCAAACTCTTAACAAAATACTTTAAGAAATCGGGAGAAAATTCTTACCCGAATTCTCTTAATTAAAATCAACATTAAAATACCACAATTTTAATATACAAAGTAACCCCCAAACAAAGATCCGCTACTCGACACCTACTCACTAAGGGTCATCTCATGTACTCGTGTTCATGGATAGCCCTGAATAGTGAAATATCAAATATTCCTTTTATCCTTATGAAGGATTAACATCGCCACTCCAACCCCCCACTTGTCAATTTTAATTTATAAAGAGCATAATGTTAAATCTGCTTACCCTCGTTGAGGGACGAGGTGGGGTGCCTAATACCTTCGCCACCCGTATATGGACCCCAAACCTAGAATCTCTATTTTCGAAGTGGTTTCTTCTTCATTTACCTTTACAAATGGTTTTTTTGTAATTTCTCTCAAAATTAAAGTGGTGACTCTTCACTTTTACCACTTTGGTGAGAGCTCGTCCAGGCGACAGCAAAATTTCTTGCGACAGGGTTGATATTGAAGCCTGAGGCCTTTAGTCGGTCACGATCCATCTTTTTGGTAATTCGAAATGCTCTCAAATCGAGCTATATGGTGACGTGTGTCAGCATCTTATTGCGTAAGAAAGGGACAAAGAGTAGGCATCTGGTTTTTCAATTCTAAATTTTCAAAAATTTGCTTTAATAATAATATATTATTATTTTTTATTATAAATATTTTTATTTTTAAAAAATACATATATATTATTAAAATTATTATTATTTTTTATTTGATGTATATTTTATTTGGGGGGAGCTCGAATTCAATTTAGGACATTATCAGGATGAACGATAT
This sequence comes from Hevea brasiliensis, assembly GCF_030052815.1. NCBI lineage: Eukaryota > Viridiplantae > Streptophyta > Magnoliopsida > Malpighiales > Euphorbiaceae > Hevea > Hevea brasiliensis. The sequence goes on along the minus strand of NC_079497.1, from coordinate 114,285,287 downwards.
CTTGATCACTAGACTAAGTCTGGATATTTTTAAAATTTTTATTTATATTTTTTAATGCATAAATTTTTATTGTATGAAAATCTCTGTAGAAAATCCAATCAACCTTGCTTTCTAACAAGGAAATTTCCATCCAGACTCAATTCTACAGAAGGTGAAGATAGGCGGTGCATCCGATACCGACCTACAAGCGGCTGTCATGTTGACCCGAGAAAAAATAAATGATCCGGTGATTGAACTGTTAATCAAACAAACTATTGAGCCATCAAATTAATTTTTTTTAATTAAAAATTTTTTAAAATATCATATAGATATTTTAATATTTAAATAAAATTTTATTTAACTATGATTTTTTATTGATAATAATATAATAAAATTTATTTTTTTATTTTTATATATAATTAATACTATTATTTATTTATAAAAATATTTTTTATTTTATATATTAATTATAAATTTTGAAAAGAAAAATATTTAAAATTTAAATATTTTCATATAAAACTAAGATATAAGTAAATATAATATAATAAATATTAAAATATTATTTTAAAAATAAAATTTAATTAATTAAATTTATTTAATTATATTAGTAAGTCTACTTTTTAATTAATATATATTTAATTAGTTTTTTAATAATTAACCGATTGAATTAGTAATTCATCCACCCTACTTTAAACGGGCTCCAGCTCCGGACGGGATTTATAACTGCTACGGGCAAGTAAAAGTAGATAACAGAATTGAGTTAAAACTAAAAAGAGTAAAAAAGTAAAAAAGAAAAAGAAAGTTATTGGTTGCTAGCAGTTACAGGCCGCTGGCTGGTCGTTCTTTGGTGGTTGAAATGCTACGTGCTTTACACCTCCAAGAAATTGGAGCCAAATCCTTTGTATTTCCTCTCCAATTCCCTCTTCATTTGCTAAATCTTACACCCATTCACTGAGTCCACCCGCTACAACATGAGCGTGATCGACATTTTAACCAGAGTTGATGCGATCTGCAAGAAGTACGACAGATACGACGTCGAAAAGCAAAAAGATCTCAATGTCTTCGGCGACGATGCTTTTGCTCGCAGGTCACTTCGATCTCTCTCTCTTTTTCATTGATTCGGTGCCCTTTGATTGCTGAGAGAAGACAGGGAAAAAGGATGGAATGTTTGAAATCTGGAGCAATTAAGTCGTTATACTGTTTGAAATGAAGTCAATTTAGTATACTCGTTTGTGCGGATTTAGTTAAGTGGAGTTTAACTAGAAATTGAAACGCGAATCCTCTCTCTCTTTATGTTAGGGTTTTTTTCCTCCCTACTATATTGATTTTGTTCAGTAATATGATCTGCAGAAAGCGGAGCTTGCTTCGAAAGACAAAAAGAAGGCATCTGCAGTTGCTCTGAACGCGGAGATTCGTCGAACGAAGGCAAAATTGCTAGAGGAGGTCCCTAAGTTGCAGAGATTGGCTATAAAGAAGGTTAGTAGTTTGATCTTTTTATGATATCGTGACTTCCTTGCATACTTCTTTATAATACAATTTCTATTGGAATGATGAATTTTGTGTCCATAGATCTATATGTGAAGCAATTCATAGTGCATTCGTAATGTTTATTGTTTATCCCTTTAACTTAATATTTGAAGAATATTTTGGGTTCTTAATGTGAAAAATGAAATGGAAATATGCTGGCTCTGCTTGTCCATTGCTCGGATAAGGCTGTGATGAATTGTCCTCCTTCTTTATCTGGTATTGTAGAAGCCTGCGGTTGACTACTTTGGGCCTGTGGTGACATAAAGTTTACCATCTGTTGACAGGTTAAAGGGCTCTCAACAGAAGAGCTTGCTGCCCGTAATGATTTGGTCCTTGCATTACCAGATAGGATTCAAGCGATACCTGATGGAACTGCATCTGCTCCCAAACAAACTAGAGGTTGGGGGGCTTCAGCACCCCGTGCTGAAATCAAATTTGATTCAGGTGTCACTTTATTGAAATTATTTTAGTACATCTGATGATGTTTTAATTGTTAAGATGGAGGGATATACAATGATTTTGAACTGTATTTAGATGTTTCGTAAGTTAACAGTTGATTACTTGCTACTGCATAATTTATGAACAATTCTCTGCTGTTTTTCTCTATATTTTAGGGGTGAATTTTTTTCTCTCTTTTTTTTTTTTTGACCATGTTATTAAATTTTACTAATGTATTTCTTTTCATCCACAGATGGTCGTTTTGATAGTGAGTACTTTCAAGAAAGTGAGACATCTAGACAATTCAGGCAGGATTATGAAATGCGTAGAATGAAGCAGGAAAGTTTCATGTACAGTTGCATTTTGTTTAGGCTTCATGCTACTGGGAAGCTCTTTTGCGTGTTGGTTGTCCGAGTTCTTAAGTATGGTACAATGGTTCTGCTAACTGTCTATCCTCACATTCCCACAGGATCAAGGTTTGGATATGATTTCAGAAGGTTTGGATACTCTGAAAAACATGGCCCATGACATGAATGAGGTATTTTTTTTTTCCTTAAAAACTCCTCTTTTAGCCCTTCTCTTTTCTTTTGCCTGCTTTTGAGTTGTGATAATTTATTTGGAATATAATTATTGCCTCTTTTGCAATTATCCTCATGTTTTAATATGTTTATGTGCCACGTGCAGGAGTTGGATAGGCAAGTTCCTTTGATGGATGAAATTGACACAAAGGTGAAAGTATTGCCAAGGATTTTTGCAATTTCACCCAGCTGGAATTTTGAGTTTGTATTAATGGCACTTTTCGCAAACTTGCAGGTGGATAAAGCAACAGCTGACCTTAAAAATACCAATGTTAGACTCAAAGACACTGTTAACCAGGTGATGGAGTGAAACTTTACAAGATTTAGTTTTCCATTCATTCAGCCAGATCTAATAAGTATTTTTGTTCTATTACAGTTAAGATCTAGCAGAAACTTCTGCATTGATATTATTTTGTTGTGCATAATTCTGGGGATTGCTGCCTATTTATACAAGTAAGTTTCAATTATTCTCATTAATAGCTAAAAACATATTTTGTTATTGTTCATATGCAAGAAAAATGCGCTAGTCAGTGAATTTTCTATGTGCTTGTTCTGTAATCTCATTGTGTATATTGAGACATGACACCAAGTATAAAGGGTATATAAGAGTGAAAGGCCAACTAATTAATTAATTAATTGTAAGCTTTTAACAATGGTTGGTCTTAGCCCAATTAAGTCCAAATTTCATACTTCATGGATTCTAGCCTCCGGTCTAGTTATTCACCTCCACCCTTCAATTCATGTATTAAAGCTAAAATGAACTAAACTTAGAGTATATCTATAAGTTCATGTATTTAAGCTTGGAGTATTTATGTCACGACCCGATTTCTAGGCCGTACCGGTACTAGAACTTGGGTCAGTATAAGGCCCCTGAAGCCTATAGTTAGCTTAACTATTTCTAAACTATGCATAAAGCCCAATTGGGTTGCTCAATTTCAAGAAAATAAACGGACAGAATCCGGCTATAAATTGGACTGTCCAACGGGGAGTATTAACTCACTTAACCTGTACCACGTAATATCCAAAAATCTGGAAAGTTCAACTTACATTCACAATCCTTAAAACAAAAAATTAATATTTGGGAGCTCAACTCTCTCCATCCACAGTAATACATATCACATGCATCCATGCAATCTCATATAAATAAGTTTACAACTCCAGAAAATTAAGTTATTACAACCCTATATAGAAAAATACAACTACTAGTATGTGCAGAGTTCTAGAATTAAATAAAGACAATAAAAATATATTTAGATTTTGCTGATTTAAGCCTACGAGAAAAGAAAGCAGGTTAATCTCAATAAATCCACCTGTCACTTGAGGAAAAATAATTGAACAGGGATGAACGTTCGACTGATAGAATAAGTTATTGATTTTAAATATAATTTTTATAACTATCTAAATCTAATGCATTCTTATGTAAGAAATGCAACATATTCGCATAGTTTGAAACAGTTCAAACAATTTCGCACAAAAGATAATTTAGAGCATGAATACACCCATGTGTCACGTCAATACATATTTGGGAGCTGATCTCCTATACAGCTCTCTTAATCCAATACATGCCAGCGAGGTCAATTCAAGCTTAATTTTCGCTTAATAATCCAAGTGTGGGGGCCAGCGAAATTAACTCAAAGCCGTGTTCACCCCGACTTATCTATATATAAGGATCGAGTCACAGCGAGTCAAGTTTCAGTCATGATTACCTGTCCTACCATATCCATGTTCACAGCATACTCACGCCAATACACGCACATAGCTTCAATTTACCTTAAGGTAACATCCACAAACAAGTTCATCAACATATGCAACACAGGAACGTGTCTAGCATTTAACTATTTATATACATATTTATAAATGAATGCATGAGGATGCCTTGCGTATAAATTAATAATATTGAAATTACAAATAAAATTAATATCAACTAATAGATTATTCAACTGTTACTGGTGTGGCTGAGAAAATAGGTAATTTTGATTCGGATCACCTAAATAATTATATTCAAGAAATTTATCAATAATAACTCAAACAAGGGACTAAAGAGTCAGAGGCACCCTAAATTTATATTAGAAATCCGAGAGAGTTTTCCCTGTACGTAGGACCTACACAACCTGCAAAACAACTCAACTAACACTTCTCAATCTAAAATGCCTCATGCCCACAATATAACAACTACACAATGCTCTTCCTGGGCCTACTAAATCAGTCAATTCCTACATAAATACACAATTCAGCTAATAAGTTAAAACTAACATTCTGCAAAAACTATTAAGCTAATAAGTTTAAAACTAACATTTTGCAAAAACTATCTAAATTAACTCCAAAAATTCTATAATTATTCTCTGCAGTCCTTAACAATGCTATTCTCCTATTGCAATTGGAATTATAATTTTCTAGCTACCCACGAATATTTTATGGATTTTTATCCAAACTTAACATTAGGTGGAAAAAAAGGAATTTGGAGTTTGGGTTTGCCTACGCTAATTTTGATACTTGAAACGTGTCCGGGTTATCTAAAAATGGTGGAAAACACTGTAATATTGACCTACTTCTGAAGTGGGCCTGGCAATCTATGTGTCTGGCTTGAAATTGTAGTCTCGGTCGCCGGTGGAATTTCTTTAAAATGAAAACACTTACGTAAAGTCCACAACACCAGGAGCTAAGATATAATTTTTATTTAATTAAGAAGACTCATTAAAGATCCGAAAAATCATTGGCAAGCTCATGGGACTCACTAAATTTTTAGTGTCAGAAAAATTTTAAATTGGTGTCGTTGCAAAGCTCTCAATGTATAGGACGCGTTGGTGGTCTCGCATTTTTTGTAGAATTTACGGTTTTGGATATATCTAGCTCAGAGTCGAAAATGACTAAAACTTTCCGAGCTTGATTCGTTCAAATTGCCCTATGAAAATTCATAAAATTGACATATATGGAAAGCTTACGAGATGTAGAACAAAATGGGGATAAGAGCTGTCCAATTGGTGGCTGGAATTGTTGGAAACGGCAAGGGAAGACGAAATGGCGCGCATGAAGAAAGGGGCAGTTTGAGCTCTTTTCCTGGTCGGAAAAAGAGGTAGCAGCGGCGGGGGAAGGGCAAAAGGGGTGTGCCAGCGAGGGAGGGAGGCGGGGTAGGTGGTGGGCTGCAGTGGGGAGAAGAGAGGAGAGAGAAAAGTGAGGGAGAAGGAGGAGTATCGGGCGCGCGGGGGAAGGAAAGAAGAAAAGAAAAATGGATCAATCCGATTTGATTGGTTTGATCCTGATCGGTCCGATCCTGATCGGTCCAATTCGGCGGTTCCATTCATGACACCTAAAATTTAATTTTTACTCTGCCTTGAAAATAAAAATGAGACTAAAAAATTTTAAAAAAATTTTAAAAAACTCAAAAAAATTTGTGGAGTCCAAAAATATTTTCAAACTTATCACGTGATCTTTAAATTAATTTTTAAAAATTATTAAAATATATTACCTTGAAAAATAAAAATTTAATTTTTAAAATCTAGAAAATTCAAATTAAAATACTACAATATTTAATTTAATACAAAATTTACTTATAAAATAATTATTTAAAAATTCGAGATGTTACAATTTAATGCAAAGTTCATATATTAAATCTATGATGAACCAAACTTAGTATAACTATACTTGCTAGTTTATTGGAGATGGCTTTAAAGAAGTTGATCGATGTTCTAGATAGGAGTATTTGGTTTCAGTTTAGTTCGGGATTTGTCTAGGAATCAGAACCGAATCGAAATTTTCCGGTTTGGTTTTTCATTGTTTCGGTTTTAGTTTGGTGTAGTTCTCGGTTCTTCGGTTCTGTTCGGAATGATTCCAGTTCGGTTCTCGGTTCTTAAAATAATTTTATGTAATTATTTCCTTAAAAATCATACTTGAATTAGCATTTAAGTTTTGAATTGAGTTATTAATACATAATATATTATATAATATATTTTTTAGCTATACCTAAATTATATAATCTTTAATTATAAGGTGCGTATATAACTTAGGATTAAATATATTATATAATATAATAGTATATCATATAATATACATTTTAACCATTTATTAATAATGTAATATTTAACTATAAGATACAAATATAATTAAGAATATATATATAAGATCATAGTATATTTATAACTAAGAATGATAAGATAATTTAATGTATTTATAACTAAAATTATTAAGAAAATATAAAAAAATGAAATGTAATATTAAGTTATATTTAGTTCATAATTATATATACATACATAAGTATATATAATTATATTGAAAGTATATAATATATCTAAAAAAAAAATAGAAAATCATATATATAAATTTGGTTCTCGATTCGGTACCGATTTGGTACGGTTTCAGTTCGGTTTCGGTTCGGTTCTTAGTGAAGAACCATGACCGAATCAAAGTATCAAAATAAATTCGATTTGGTATGATTTTTCGGTTCGATTCGGTTTAGTTCTCCCAAGAACCGTGCACGGCCCTAGTTCTAGAATCTAGCTATTTTCAACAGTTAAAAGCGTTGTCTTTCCTTGTATGTTGAAAAATTAGAGAGCCTGGATTACCTTTTTGGGCTCTCATGATGTTGGAATCTGACTTTGTTTATTAGTTTTATGAGCAAGAGGGGACTCAAACTAATAAGATAACCTTAAACTCTTAATTGTACAAATGTAAGGGGTCTCTGGAGGAATTAGCGTTGCATGAAGAGTATGTACTTTAAAAACCAATTTACTTTGCCCACACCATTCATGATTTACCAAACTTTGAGTTGAGTTTTGATTGCAGTTTTCTTGCTTGGTAGTGTATCTTAAGATTTCATTGCTGCCTGGTAAAACCTTTGGCGATACTACTATTTATTCTTATTTATTCTGATTTGTAATTGGGAAGCTACTCTAACAAAGCACTTCTGGTTTGCAGTGTGCTGAAGAAGTGATTCGTCAAAAAATGCGTCTTCTCAACCTTATTTGTTGATGCTGCAGTGGTGGCTTTCTCTGGCTTTATTTTGTAACTAATGCACCGTTTTTTTTTTTTTTTTTTTTAAATAAGTGTAATTCTATTCTATTAAAAACACAATATTAATATAAATATTTTTTTTTCTAATTTCTGTAATGAACAATGAACTTTTTAATTAGAAAATAATTTTTTTCTGGTTATATAAAGAGCAAATATTGAAAGAAAATAAATATCATTTATATAATAAATCCTAAAATTGAAACGCTTAATTTAAGGAAAATTAACTTTTTTTTTTCCTAAATTGCAACTAAGATCGTATATTTTCTTGAATATAATTATGGGAAATATTATCTCCATTATCCCTATATTATTAAAAAATATGTTTTTTCTTAAATATATTTTTTGGAAATGTTAAATTAATTTAAAATTAAATTAAATATATTTTAATCATAATAATATTAAAATAATAAAATAATTAATTTTTTAAAATTAATTTTTTAATAATATCTAAAATATTATTGTTTTAAAAGCTTTTTCAGTAAAAGAATTCAAATAATTATTTTTATTCTTTTTAAATTAAATTTTTTAAGTTAAAAAGAATTAAATTCTTTTATTTAAAAATAAAATTAATTAAAAAAATAATAATATTAAATTCATACAAAATTTTAATTTTTAAATAAGGGAATATATATATATATATATATATATATATATATCCATTAAGAAAAGAATCACCATATTCCATATATATCTAATTTTTATTTTTGTTACAACTTTTTTGTCACAAGTAACATGTACTAGCTAAGCTAACTAATCAAAATATAGGCTGCAATGGCGGACAACCTCACCATTATATATGTATACGCACATACTACGACATCTATATACTTAAGTTATGCATACACATACACATGCATGTATGTATCTTTTTCCCTCTATTCAATCCCTGTGAAAGCTAATTGATCAAGCTCCTGATGTTGCATGAGAGAATTCCATTGAACAGAACTGAAATTGTTACCTTCAGAAAGGTCTGTTCCATAAAAATTCACACGAGTTCCATTATCGCTAATAGTTAAAGCAGCGTCCTCGCTCTCAATATTTCCCTTGGTGATTTTCTTGCTAGGTTGAACACAACTCTTCTGCTTTCTTTTTAGTGGGTTAAATAAGTTGTCGAAAGAAGTAATCGAGAAGTGAAAATTTTTGTCATCAGAAAGCCCTTCATACAGTAATGAAGTGCAAGGTTTCTCATTAGTTTGGAAGCTAAAGGTTGAAGCTTTTCCAATGCAAGAAAAATTCTGTGAAGCAAAGATGTAAGGTAACATTGGGCAATCATTGTATGGAATGTTGGAGTCATTCACTTTTGGGAAGTAGCCACCTGCAGGTTCATTATAAATAGGAACATTTCCATCATCCCAAGTGCCCTTGGGGAGGCTGCTTTTTCTTCTAACTCGACAGAGCACCCAATCATCCAGCTGCAGCAAAAGGAAATAGTTGGAAATTAAGTCAATTAACTTGGATAAATCAAGAATTAAAATGGATCCAAGCTTAGGAACCGCAGTTACCCTCGTAGAACCTTTTTTCTTAGGATTCCAGGCCAATGTCTCCAGCAATCTATATTCATGCATGATCCAATCTGTTTTAATTCCTTTAGGAGGCCGTCCTTTGTAAAACACAAGAGCCTTCTTGACACCAATATTAGTCGCCCCACAGGAAGTAAGAATTGGTTTATCAGTCCCTGTCGCCTTCCAATAACCTGAGGCAGCTGCCCTATTTGGTCTTGCTCCATTAGGGTACTTCCTGTCTCTTGGTGTAAAGAAATACCATTCGTCCTCACCAAAAGAAGCTTTCTCTACTTAAAACCAAGAAAGGGTATGCGTAAGTGTTAGTAAGTGAACAGAAACAGCAAACAAAAGAGAAGAACGTTAACACTAGTGGGTGCAATAATATACAGTACAGACTTGGCAAGTCCCATGGATTGTACTTGTAGAGATCTAAGTCAGCAATAATAGAAGCTGGAAGAGGACTTGAAGCTACTTTGTTCTTCAAGTAGTGGACTATAAGCTCCTCATCCGATGGATGGAATCTAAATCCAGGAGGAAGATGGATATCTGAGGTGGGTTTGATCTCCATGGAAAGAAAATTAGAGATGAAATTGAGGAACTTATAGAATGAGGGAATCAAAGAAGGAATTAACCACCGATGTTATCGATCAAAAGGAGGATCAATATTGTAAGAGCATAGTTGCCGTGCAAAGGTTATATATAGCAGTAATTAATAATTAATTAATTATAAATCAGGGAATGGTTGATTTTGTTTCTTGGTGCAGGTTTCAGAGAAGGGATGCTTAGAAAGCAATGCATTTGTCCTATCTCATAATTTAGAAATTAACCTATTGGAAAAGGCATTTGGTCATTATCCAACCTGTTATTTTTTTTATTATAAAAAGATTTGAGATGAAAACCATCATGATTTTCATCAAGTAAAAGAAATTAATCAAAAATTTTCTAAATTTTAACAAATGAGAAGTTATAATAAGAGTTTCCTTCTTATCATTACGTAAAGCCCTAATTATAAAAATAATTCCAATATTTCATAATTCGATGATTTAATATAAATGTTTAAATTTTGACATAATTGACAAGATTTATAAAATTTATCACTATTTAATGTTCAATGAAAATTAAAATAAAATTATGAAAGAGTTGATGGTCATGGTAAATTGGATTTTCAATATTAACTATAAACAAGTCGAAAAATGAAATTAATATTTTATCAATGAAATTAAATGAAATTTTAATATTTTTTTAAAATTTACTTAATTCTTTCAAAATTTAAATATTTCAATTAAATCCCCAAAATACAAAACCATGTTAACCTATATGCCCATATTGTCAAGTTGCAGTTTGGTAATAATGAGAAGAGTCCAAAAGCATATATCAATTTTAGAAATTTGAGATTTTTAGGTGAGATCATCCAGTTTGCTACAAAAGTCAAGGGGAAAAATAAATATTGTTGGCCAGGCCTATGATTGCTATGAATTATTAAGCATGCACCACTTGCTATCTCCTTTTCTATGTTTTGCCTTCCTTATGCATGTCCTTTTCTCTTTGTATTCCCACAAGAATCAAGATAGAAACATGGGAACTTAATTGCCTCTCTTCCCCACCTCTTCTTGGAAGCAACTATTGCAAGTCCCAAATAATTAACTCAACTTCACAAAAACTATAACTAAACTTCATTTGAGTTTTCTTAAGAAATTCAAACATTGTTTTGTATTGATTCATTCCTATTGTCCCACTCCTAATTTGCGAAAGCCCCCAAGATTTGTAAAACATGATAAGAAATTTGAAATAATAAGGCAAAGTTGATACTAACTAGGGATTCCTTTGCATGTTGTTTTCTTCTCGGAATCTCCTCATTATCATTTTTCTGTTCCCACGTTATAACCTCTTTCAACATTATTCTTTTCACACACATCCCTCTTCATTTAGAACTCTCAAGGAAATCCATCATTTTTTTTTCAAATTAACCATATGCATGTTAATTCCATCTGCATATACAGATGGGACTAATTCACACTCATATCAAGAGTGATATTCAAGTAAAACTTTTTTAATAAGAATAACTCTAGAATTTGAATTCCAAGAGTGATATTCAAGTAAAACATTTCTAATAAAGACGACACTAGAATTTAAATCCTTGCTGTTGGACTTAGAGTCCTAATCCATATTTTGATGATAATAAACAATTAGTGTACTACTAATCTACATTGGAAGTGTTTGTGTTTAGATTATAGGTTCTAAGTTTAAAATTATAAAAGTACTTTAAATCAAGATTAAAAAAGAGCAAGAAATTAAAGCAAAGATCAAGGAGACACTGTAATATAAATTTTTAATTTTGTGAATCTCAATTAGTTAATTGTGTTAGCTCAAGTCTATGAATTTTCAAAATTTCTTAGTGTTAGTGTACTACTAATCTACTTTGGAAGTGTTTGTGTTTAGATTATAGGTTCTAAGTTTAAAATTGTAAAAGTACTTTAAATCAAGATTAAAAAAGAGCAAAAAATTAAAGCAAAGATCAAGGAGACACTGTAATATAAATTTTTAATTTTGTGAATCTCAATTAGTTAATTGTGTTAGCTCAAATCTATGAATTTTCAAAATTTCTTAGTGTCTTTGTTTTATATATTTCTTAACCAAGAGTGAGTAAAATGAAAATTTTATTTTTGAGAAATGCAAATTTTGGTTTTGAAAGTATTTTTATTGAAAAGTTTATTAAATTAGCTTTTAAACAGTTAAAACGAATCAAAAATCCGAGTTCAAGATAAAAAGTTATGAGGTTTTAAAGTATTTTTGTGTTTCTATCCAAAGATGATTTCGGCAGCCAAAGTAAGGGAGTTCAGTAGCCGAAGTCAAGTTTTTAAACATAAAATTTTGGCACCCCAACTTTCAACAACCAAAGCAAAGGATTTTGTTAATCGAATCTAGGTTTCTGCAATTCGATAAAATGAGATTTTGTGTAGTTGAATTGCTATATTTACATTTAATGCACCACCAACAGTCTTTTTTTTATCAAAACTATAAATAGAGACTATTTATGATTGGAAGTAAGTAACAATAACTGATTTTTTAAAGAATTTATTGAGTTTTAAAGTCTTTTCCTACTTTCTCTCTCTAGAACTTGAGCCATTTAAATTAATCTATTGAGAGTTTATTTTGAGCTGTAATTATTGTGTTCTAAGAGTGAGATTGAAGTTGTTGAGATTATTTATTATATCTTGAGTGTGTTAGAGCATTATTGCTCTTGTGAGTAAAAGGATTTGTATAAAAGTAAGGTTTGCTCTTGTGATTTTTGTAAGGGGTTCTTCACAAAAAAAATATATATATATAGTAAAGTTAACTCTTAAAGAGGGCCTTTAAGAGAGAATGCAGGCTTCGGATAACCAAACCTCTATAAATCTTTGCGTTCACTATCTTTCTTTTCTCTCTTCCTATGCTTATTTTTCCATTAAACTTTCTTAGCTTCCAAAATTTTTAAATAGTATCTAATTCACCCCTTTTGGGTTACTACAAGGAATAACATTTGTAAATAAAACATTAATGTTGAATCTTATGAGCTCCAAATGAGGAAGACAAAATATGATCTTGTTTATGCCGATGCTTCCATTCTATTGGTGCACATCAAAAAATTAATGTTAAATCCTATGAAGAGAGAAAGACAATCAAAAAATTAATGTCAAAAAAGGAATAACATTTGTAAATAAAACATTAATGTTGAATCTTATGAGCTCCAAATGAGGAAGACAAAATATGATCTTGTTTATGCCGATGCTTCCATTCTATTGGTGCACATCAAAAAATTAATGTTAAATCCTATGAGCTTCTTGTTTTTATGCTTAAATACTTATCATCAACATCATCTTCCAAAGAAAGAATATGCCTTACATATATTTCTATACATATAACAAGAATTATTATTTCTAAGCTTGACATTAAAAGGTTGATTATGAAATAAACCTGAAAATAACTTAGTGAATCAATTTTAAAACAAATTATATAATAAAATATAAGAGTGATATTCAGGTAAAATTTTTCTAATAAGGACGACTCTAAAATTTGAATCCCAAGAGTAATATTCAAGTAAAACCTTCCTAATAAAGATGACACTAGAATTTGAATCCTTGCTGTTGGACTTAGGAGTTCTAATACATATTTTGATGATAATAAATAATTAATGTGCTATTAATCTACATTGAAAGTATTTGTGTTAAAATTGTAGATTCCAAGTTCAAAGTTATGAAAGTACTTCAAATTAAGATTAAAAAAGAGCAAGAAATTAAAGCAAAGATCAATGAGATACTATAATGTAAATTTTTAATTTTATGAATTTTAATTAGTTAATTGTATTGGCTCAAATCTATGAATTTCTAAAATTTTTTTGTGTCTTTGTTTTTATCTATTTCTTAACTAAGGGGGAGTAAAATAAAATTTTTATTTTTGAGAAATGCAAAATTTGGTTTTGAAAGTATTTTTATTGAAAAGTTTATTAAATTAGCTTTCAAACGGTTCAAATGGATAAAAAATCCAAGTTAAAGATACAAAATTATGAGGTTTTAAAGTATTTTTGTGTTTTTATCCAGAGAAAACTTTGACAGCCGAAGTAAGGGATTTCAGTAGCTGAAGTCAAGTTTTTAAACATAAATTTTGGCTCCCCAACTTTCGGTAGCTAAAGCAAGGGACTTCGTCAGTCGAACCTGAATTTCTGTATCTCAATAAAATAGGGTTTTGTGTAGTTGAATAGCTATATTTACATTTAATATACTCCAAATAGTCATTTTCTTATTAAAACTATAAATATATATTATTTATGATTGAAGGTAAGTAACAACAACTGATTTTTTTGAGAATTTATTGAGTTTTAAAGTTTTTTCCTATTTTCTCTCTCTAGAACTTGAGCTATTTCAATTAATTTCTTCAGAGCTTGTTTTGAGCTGTAATTATTGTTTTTTGAGAGTGATATTAAAATTGTTAAAAGTATTTATTGTATCTTGAGTATGTTAGAACATTATTGCTCTTGTGAGTAAAAGGATATGTAAAAAAGTAAGATTTTCTCTTGTGGTTTTTGTAAGGGGTTCTTCACCCAAAGAAGAAAGATGGTAGAGTTAACTTTCAAAGAGAATCTTGAAGAGAAAATGTAGGTTTTGGATAACCGAACCTCTATAAATCTTTGCGTTCACTATCTTTCTTTTCTCTCTTCCTATGCTTATTTTTCTATTAAACTTTCTTAGCTTCCAAAATTTTTAAATAGTATCCAATTCACCCCTTTTGGGTTACTACAAGGGACAACATTTGTAAATAAAACATAAATGTTGAATCCTATGAGCTCCTATTAAGGAAGACAAAAAATGATCTTGTTTATGCCGATGCTTCCATTCTATTGGTGCACATAAAAAAATTAATGTTAAATCCTATGAGCTTCTTGTTTTTATGCTTAAATACTTATCATCAACATCAACATTCAAAGAAAGAATATGCCTTACATATATTTCTATACATATAACAGTCTAATATTTTAATGAAAATTGAAGAATTATTATTTCTAAGCTTGACTTTAAAGCTTCTTGAAAACTGAAATTAAAAGGTTGATTATGAAATAAACCTGAAAATAACTTAGTGAATCAATTTTAAAACAAATGATATAATAAAATATAAGAATTTAATCGATAATTATGTAAATTTTAGAGTTTAATTATAAAAATTGTCAAACTTTAGGTTTTTTTTTTTTAAAATTAATCCTTTATTATATGATTTTTTCAATTAAATATATAAAATGGCCACTAATATCTATTGAATTAAAAAAAATGTTAAGATGAAATAAAAATTAAATTAAAATTAATAATTTTTCTTAGTTATAATTGTCAGCAAGTTCCAGCTTAGGTTTAAATTCCTTACCAAAATACACTCATTGTGCATAGGCATATTGGGCCTCAGTTGCAACATTGTAGGCCGAAGATATATTTGCCAGTTAATGGACCCTCACATGTTCCCTTGATTAGTCGATTTTTTTTTTTTTTTTAACATGAGATAAATTGAAAAAGTGAGAGTAGAGATTGTTTAAATTTATTCAAAATAATAAATTAATTTAAATATTATTATTTTTTAATAATTAATTTTGATTAAAATTCTAATATAAAATCTCACAATTTTAAAAATGATTTCGATACTACTGAATTAAAACTCAGTAATTAATTTAAATATTATTTAAGTTTCATTATATAAGAACCTTGATTTTTGTTTACTTATTTATATATCTTTGCAGCATTAAACAACACCAATCATATTCTTCATTTAAATATTCATGGCATATATTTCCTTATATATTTTATGCACCGACAGCTCCCAGCCAAGAAATTTGGGCCAAATTTCTTGAACAAACATATAAATAATTAAGCATTTTAAAAATTAAAACCCCTCCCTTTTTTTTTTATTTTATCAATTGAGAGGCATCCATATAATTTTAAGTTACAAGCCAGTTTTTATTAATTAAATTTTAAGCAATTTTAGTTCTGAATTAAACTGAATCGATTTTGGTTTCAAATTAAGTCTCGGCCGAGTCCAGTTTTAAGTCAATTAGAAAGTAATGTGTAGGGTTACCATATAGACAGCCCATGTGGGGTTACTATATATATATATATATATATATATATATATATATATATATATACCAAGGAGGAAATTGTTTTACATGGGCAAATAATGGTGCACTTTTATGACTCAATATTAAATTAATTAAACCATCGATAAGCTCAATAACAATGGTGTTTAATAAGTTCAATTAATTAATTGCAAGAAACAAATAAAACTTGATGCTTAGATGTTTGTTCTCTGAAATATAAAACTTAATATGTATTGTACTTCCTCCTGCAGCTCAAGTTCCCACATATTTAATCACGGGTGGCAAGAAAATATAAAAATTATACCCACAGTTTTAACTCATTGAATTGCATTTGCCTCTAAACTGTGAAAGTTTAGAAATTTCAAGTTGAAGTTTTAATTAAAATTATTTATAAAAAAATTATAAAAATTATGTATATAGATTGAATTGTTTATAATTTTATTTATATTAAAATTTTATAAAATCAATAAACAAAAAAATTAAATTTGTAACACCCCTAATTTTTAAATTTATTATTTTTTGGTAAATATTGATATTTTCTTTTAATTAAATTTTGAGAAATTATTTGAGATTTTTCGGGTTTTAGAAATCGGGTTCGATTTTCTAAAATTATAAAACTTTGATGATTTTTAAAAATTAATTTAAAGATCACGTGATAAAACTAAAAATATATTTGGAGTCTACGAATTTTTTTGAGTTTTCTAGAATTTTTCCGAAATTTTTGGACCTCGTTTTCGGTCCCAAGGCAGAGTAAAAATTTAAAATTTTGTATTTCAAATCGAATTGGCCAAATCGAACTAGACCGATCGGACCGGTTGAATCGGACCAGCCCTTTTTTTTTTCTTTTTCTTCTTTCTTCTCCCTCCCGCGCCCGACCTCTCCTTCTTCCCTTCCCATTTTCTCTCTCCTCCCTCACCCCCAGGCCGCGCCGCCTCCATCCAGCCTTTCCCACCTCGCCGGCGCACCGCCCCACCACCTCCCCACGGCCGGCCAAGGCTCTAGGCGATCGGAAAACGCGCGTGAAGACCACCTGATGCGCACACGCCGTTTCGACTTCCCTGCCGAAAATCGATTGATCCAGCCACCGATTGGCCGGGTCGTATGTCAAACAATATCTACACCTCAAGAGCTTTCCATAGACACTAAGAACAGCAAAATCCATCAAGCGGTTTGTCCAATTTTTGTCTGGAAAGTTTTAGCCCATTTTGACTTTCGGGCTAGATTTCTCGCAAACCGTGAACCCCACGAGAAAACCGAGAGTACCAGAGCACTCCACTCGTCGAGAGCTTCGCGAAAATATAAATTTCAAAATTTTCTGACACCGTTTTTTGGTGGTCCCACAGAACTTCGTAATATTTTTCCGAGCATTAAATGAGCTTAAAAAATTTCGTAAAAATTATATACTAACCCCCATATTGTGGGCTTCGTATTGGTACCTTCAATTCATGGAAATTCGACAGTTGCCCGAGTCTGTGAATTTCTAGCTAGACAGACCGGCTACCGAAAAAGTCTTGGAATTGGATCGAGATTTTGGCTACCCCACTGTTGTCAGATGTTCCGAGCGTGTTTCCAGAGTCGGAATTGGCATAGCTAAATCCGAACCTTACTTTTTCATAATTTTCTAGTGCTTGAATGAGATTAAAAATCCATAAAATATTCGTGATAGCTCAGAAAATTATGATTCTTTTTGCATTAGCTTAGTAATATTGCTAAAGACCTCGGGGCAAAGTTTTAGAAATTTTAGAGCTTATTTGGGTAGTTTTTACAAAAAGGATCAATTATAAGGACTAAACTGTAAATTTACATATTGTGATTGATGACTGTTTAGATGGGCCCAGGAGGGGCTGCGTAATATGATTGAGTTGTGAGGGTATGATTTGTGAATATAGAAGTGCGTTTTGAGCCATTTTGCAGGTTGGGTAGGTTCTAGGTATAGGGGAGACTCTGCCGGATTTTCAGCATGACTTAGGACGTATTTGGTCTTTTCTTAGTTTGTATTGAGTCAAATTTATTAAATGATTATAATAAAATTATCAGGTGAGCCGAGACAGCCTTCTTCCTCCACCCAGCCGCCACAGTGACTGCTGTTAAGTCTGTGAGTAAAATATTAATTTTAATTGTAATTTCGTTATTATTATATATTCAAGCATGCCTATGCATAACTTATAAATATGTATCTATGTAGTTAAACATTAGGCATATTTTATGTTGCATTCATAATTGTTAAAGTGCGATGGATGTTGTTGTGGTAATTTGGAGCAGTGTGTGTGAGTTGGCGTGCGTTTGGTGTGGTGTTGGCTATGGACAGGACGGGTAGATATGGCTTGAGATCTTCGCTAGGACCCGGTCCTTCGGGGTAGACACAGCTTGAGTTCTTCGCTGGGACCCCGATTTGGTTTATTAAGTGAAAGTCCAAGCTGGGTTCTTCACTGGCACAAGTTGGATTAAGAGAGCTGTATAGGGGATTAGCTCCCATATATATATTGTTTGATATTATCGGGTGTGTGAGTGCTCCAAATTACCTTTTGCTGTTATGATGTGAAAATATTGCCGATGTTGCATTTCACTCTACAGGGTGCATTAGCTTTAGATAGTTATAGAGATTATGGTTAAAATTAATATTTTACTCTCTGAGTTGAACGCTTACTCCTGTTCATTATTTTTCAGGCTACAGGAGGATTATTGTTGTGGTTAACCTGCTTTTCTCCTTCGCAGGTTGTTTATTTAAGTTTGTATAATTCTGATACCTCCTAGAATTTCCGCATGTGTTAGAAATATTCATTTGATTTGGGTTTGTAATATAATTACCATGATGGGCCTGTAAACTTATTATTATATGCATGTTTGTTGAACTGGATGAGGGACCTGAGCTCCTATTTATTTTTTTGTGTTGTTATGAGTATGTGGAGGGTGAGCTGAGCTCCCCAATTGATTATATATCATGTTTACAGGTCGGGTGAGTCAAAAACTCCCCGTTGAAAGGTCCATTTTATGGTCAGACTCTGTCCGGTTGAATTCTTGAAATTGAGCCCAAATGGGCCTTAGAGTTGGGTTAAAGAATAGTTAGGCTTACTACGAGCCTCGAGGGCTTTAGGCTGGCCCAGGTCTTAGTGCCGGTCCGGCCCATAGGTTGGGTCGTGACAAAATTTATGAAATATACACATTTAATTATTAAAATACTTATTAAATATAGAAAAGTTTTACAATCATTAAATCAAATAATTATATATAAATTCGTATATTTATTATTCACACTTTAAGTAACGTTTTATTTAAATATTTAATTTAATGGTAAAATATATTTTATATTAGAAACAGCCAATGAAAAATTGTTAATACTTGATTAACTATCTAAACCATTGATTAATATATATAAAGCACAGGAAACAAAAATACTTGGCCCAAGAAGGGATACGATGATCAAGGGCACAATAATCAATACCCAATATTTCGTTTACTATAAGATCCCATATTTCAAGAATTAATTCGTCATAATATATAAATGTTGCCAAAGAAAGGCCAAAACGAGAGCAGCAACACAGCAAGAGAATAAAGAAAAGATTATTATGGGCATTGTGGGTGGGAATCTAAGCAATAGATAAGAAGAGTGCAAGAGATCGAGATGTGTCCTTTCTGGTCGGACACATAACATTTATCAAATATTCATTTTCCTTCTTAATTAATTTCATCTGGGAATTAGGGTTTTTATTTGATATATATATATATATATATATATATATATATATATATATATATATATATATATATATATATATACACACACATATGTGAGAGAGAGAGAGAGAGAGGAGCTTTGGATGCGAAAATGGGGGAATGATGAGAAAGAATCAAAAGCTTGGAGAGAAAATCCATGTGCATGGAGCCAAAAGATGTATAATTGTTATTTGAGCGTATTATATTATGAATTAATTGTCATTGATTAATGGATTATGAAAGATGAAACAATGAGTCTGCTGGCTCAAAGTCAGCTTTGATTAAGACTTTTGAAAATGGGTGGGGTTCATATATGGACACTTGACCTTCTCAATTTTAATCAGCTTTGCTCCATTAATTTTAGATGGAATTGATGTGGGGGTCTACCCTACTAATGAGGGGTTATATGATCTCACCATCTTCTCTTAGTTTGGAGATCATGAACAAGAAAAAAAAAAAGTTATTAACCAATAAATTTTAATTTAATAATATTAAAATTATCAATAAAATAAAAAAATATATATTTTTATAATCAATTTCAATTAAAATTAAAATTTATAATTTTATAATTTTAGACACAATTTTAATATTACTAAACTGAAGCTTAATTATTAAAAGTAATTTTTTTATACATCTCTTTTACGAAATAAAATAAATAATATATATTGATTTCAATATGGACATGATCTTTATTATAAAAACATTTAACATAAGATCCATTCACTACCAAATACAAGACACTACTCTCATATTAATACATAAAACTCAAATTTTAACATTTTCAAAATAGGATGGCAGCATTTAGATAGATAATATTCTTAAAATTTTATAAATTTATTAATTTATATTTTCTCTGTCCCATTTTAAATAAAGTTTTTATATAAAAATTATCATAATTTTTTTTTAAAAAAATTGCTAATAATGGACTAAAATACTCTTGTAGCACTTTGTGAATGTAGAAAGGCAATAAGAGATAAATATATTAGAATAATAATAATAAAGGTAAAGTTGGAAAAAAAAAATATTTTCTTAATTTTTTAAAATAGTAATTAAAATGAGATTTTTTTTTCTAAAACATTATTTAAAGTGGGATGGAGAGAATATGTAGTTCATTTTTTAATAAATTTATCCCGTGGATGAGAATTAATCTCTCTTCTTCATATATATTAACTCGATTGGTGCCTCTCTGAATATAAATTTATAATGCAATATCATGAAATAGACCAAGCTAATTAATTATTTAATCATGAAATAAAGCAAATTGAAGTAAATTTGACATGAGACCTGTTATAACATCCATATAAATTTAAGACACAATCACAAAAAAAAAAAAAAAAAAAATTCAATAACAAGATACAATCACTCAAAAATTTTAAACTTTAATATCAGTATATTTCTCAAATATCTCATAAATTTATTATAAATAATAAAATATTATAATATTTGTATTGATTCATATAACTATTTATTTCAATCAAGTCATAATATAAAATTTTTGAATCAGATTATAATTAAATTTATAAAAATATATTCAAAATTCAAACAAACATAAAAATAACAAAACCATACAGGGGACATAATGTTTGCAACTGTCGATACCATATTTCAAAATCAATCCCTTTAAAATCAATCTTTATCACTCTCTTTCGAAATCAATAAATCATCAAAATTAAATCCACATCCTCAAGTCTTTCCGAATCTTTTCAAATAATCCGTCAAAATCATCTAATCGAATCAATCTTTCAAAATTGTCCATCCCGATCATCCCTCTCTCTCATCAATCCATCCTCTCGTCCATTAATTCCATCGATTTCGTAGTTTTCCACCAAACCAAATTCAAAGTTACCAACCAAATAAAGTTTCAATTCAATTTTTTAAAAGTTTTTAATCCAGTTTTTTTACCAAATTAAGTCCAATCGATAAGTGTTAATTTAATAGTTTCTTTTAAAGTTTTAACACCAATTTTTTATTAATTTTTCTTATTTTTTTACTTTTTGTTTCTTTTTTTTATTTATTTTTTTTTTCTTTTTCTTGATTAATCTTTACTTTTTATTAATAATTTTCAATTAAAATTCAAAAATTATTTTATCATTCAACAATAATTACTTTCTCATTCTTTCAAATATCTACTCATCATTTTGAACAAATTTCACCTCCTTCATCTTCTCTCTATATCCATTCCATTTCTTCCTCTCCTCTTTCATTTTTCTCTCCTCTATCTCCTTCTACTCCCTCTCACTCTCCCTCTTCCTCTCTCTCCCCTCCTCCTCGAGCCTCCAGTCCTCCATCTTCCTCCTTTCTCCCTCTTCTTGGCTTTCCTCTCCCTCCCCCTTGCCGAAGCGCTCTTCCTCTTTGACTCCGCTCGGCCTCTCTTCCTGAGCTTCTTTTCTTCCTCCTCCTCCTGCTCTCTGCTCCCCGACTTCTTTCTCTTGAGGTGAGCGAGAGAGTGCAATTTGCTTTCGACCCTGCTTCTCCCTCTCGATTTCTGCGCTCCGCCTCTCGTTTAAGCTTCTCTCACTGAGATCTTGACCCTCTCCCGACTGTTCTCTCTCTCCCTCTCCTTCTCCTTCTCCCACCTGCGAGGTTTCCCTGTCCTGAAAGTCAGCTCATTGTTCTTCCTCATCCTAGTGCTCCTGTGCTCAGAGAGCTGGAGCGTTCTCTCTCCTCGGCGTGTTAGGGAAGGTAGATAGATTCTCCCAGATTCAGAGGAAAGAAGGTTCTCTTCCTCGCGGTTCTTCTCTCTCGAAAGGTGGTTGGAGGATTTCTTAGGAGGGGGGGATTTGGGGAGGAGAGAGGAGTGGGGGACGGTGGAGGAGGGACCCCAGAGGAGGAGAGGTGGAGAGGGCTTGGTGGCGAGGGTTCCCTGATCATGCAGGCAGGCTTCTGAGACGCCTTTCTTCATGCCTCTGGCAGCGAGTCTCTCCTCTCTCCTCCTCAGCCTCGGCATCGAAGCCTCGAGGCCCCTTCTTTCAAAGATTCTCTCTTGAAAAAGAGAAGCTCTCCAAAGGCTAGAGAAGAAAGTCCGAAGAAGGCGCCAAAAGGCAAGAAAGAAAGAAAAGGTCCAAAAAAAGTAAAGATAGAAGATGTCAAGAAAAAAGAGAAGAACAAGCCGAGAGAACAACCTTTAATCTCATTGGCGTCATCAACTCATTCATCATCATTCCATTGCGCTTTGGGATCTTTTATCCAGAAGATCATCACCCTTTCTTCCTATGAGAATTTCTTTCCATCTTCATTGGAATTTCCTTTCTTGTAATGGAACTCTTTTGATTTCTGGAAATTCTCTGTTGGAGGAAGGAAAATTTGGCTAAACCTAAATTTCTTCCTTTTCTCGCTGGAAATTTCTAAGCTCCTTTTGGGGGAGCTTAGAGGTTAGAACCAATGAAAACAGGAATTTTCAGGAGGAATAGCTCTGCTCGAATTCACCGATGCAGAATCTCCCTTAGCACTTTGAGTGCAGCACATTTGGGCTGAACTAGGCCTTCGCCTGAGTGAGAGTGACTTTCTTCTATTTGAGCTTGGTGAACTTTTAGACTCTGCTTGAGAATGAGATTTTTGACTTGATGATTGTGAATGAAGAAGCTTTTGAGAGAACCAGAGAAGAATTTTGCTCATCAATAAATTTGAGAATTGAATGAATGAGTTAATGAGTTGGTGAGCATTGAAGTGAAATTTTGAAAGTTTCATATGAATCTTGATGATTAATTTTTTCTTTTGTTAAAGTCTTGTTTTGCTGATTTTGAAGTTGTTTTCTCTCTAGTTCCTAGGAGGTTTCTCCTGTTTTGGAGTTTTGCTGAGTCTTTTAGGAGGTTCGAATTCGACGAGGACGAGTGGAAGGGCTGAGTTCGCTCTCCGACCTCTTATTCCGCCCAAAGAGAAAAACGGAAAAGAAAATGAAGAAAAAAGAAAAAAGAAAGAAAAAAATTAAAAAAAAAAGAAAAAAAATTTAAAAAAAAAAAAAGAAAAAAAAAAGAAAGAAAAAGAAAAAAGAGGAAGAAGAAAAAAAGAAAGGGAAAGATTGAAAATCGAGGATTTAATTTAAAAATGTCATGGGGACAATACTAGCATTTAATGCTTAATTATTACTGAAGGTGGATCATTTTCGATTATTCCCTCATTAGCCATATTCGAAGATCACATTTAATTCAGGAATATTATAATTAGAGATATTCGAGAAATTCAATAATAAAGAGGATGTAGGGAAGGAGAGAGATCGAATTAAGGAGGATGACAGGAGGAGAAAATAAAATAATAATAAAATAATAAAAAAAATATATATAAAAAAATAAAAAAAAAAAAAAAATAAAAAAAATAATACAAAGAAAATGATAAATGATTAAAATAAAATTTAATTTCGAAAAGGACAATAATCAAATCGAGATCATGACAGATCATATTTCAGATCATACACATACACATCATAGATAATGATCACACAATTTATAAAAGATCGATCATCATCACATCATCAAAATCTAGATAAGTGATAGCATCCTATCTAATAGAGTCCGGAATCAAAGCCTAGTCATATATTAGATCAAAATAGATGATGATGGTTGATGATAGGAGGATCAGGAGATGGGATCTCATGTGGAATCAGATGGAGCGATAGTGGAGGAGGACTCATCCATGAGATGAGGAGCGATGCGCAGAATAAATCAAGTGATGAATAAAATGAATGAAGAGCCATGTTAAGAAGAAATTAAATGATTTATTAAATTAATTCGAGCGTAATATTCGTCGGCGATCATTCTCTGATCGATCGAGATCGATCTAGATTGAGGATCGATTCGATCGAATTAGTTCATCATAGAAATTCTCATATCAATCATCAAAATTTCAAATCATCAATAAAAAGATCATCATAAAAAAAGAAAAAAAAAAAAAAAAAAATCAGGAAAAAAGAAAATTGGAAAAAAAGAAGAAAAGAAGGAAGGAAAAAGATAGAAAAAAAGGAAGAAAAGAAGGGAAAGAAAGAGAAGAGAGGAAAAAGAGAGAGAAAAAATATATATATGAATTTGGATGCATTAAGAAGATAAAAAAGAAGGAATAAATCGTAATGAAGAGGAAATGGAAGAGGAAGAGAGAAGGGAAGGGAAGAAGAGAAGAGAGGAGAGGAGAGAGAGGAGAAGAGAGAGAGGAGAAGAGAGAAGAGGAAGGAAAGGAGAAAGAAGGAGAGAGAAAAAAAGAGAAAGAAAAAAACAAGAGCAGAGAGAGAAAAGCTAAGACGAGCAGTAATAAGCAATCATTATAATCGCGCATCTCTCCATGCTGCGCCGTTAAAGTACATGCCCCATTCTGATGTTAACCTCATACTCAACCATACATACATATCCCCATCATTGATCTAACTTAAAATGAATTCAAGAGCAATTGGAAAAAGAAAACAAGACAAGCGGAAGCTCTCTATATTAAGAAAATTAGAAAAAAAATAAGAAAAAAATTAAAAAGAAAAATATCAAAGAAAAAGAACAAAAAAGAAAAAAAATAAAGGATTAAAAAGATATTTTTTTTTTTCTTTCCCATTCTTCTAAATCTTTTTCTTTAATTTCCTCCATCCCTTTTCCTCATAAAAAAAGGAATTCGAAAAAAAGGGATCCTTCAAAAAAAATATAAAAATCATGAAAAAAAGGGAAAAAAAAAAAAAAAAAAAAAAAAAAAAAAGAAAAAAAAAAAAAAAAAAATTTAAGTTTTTTTTTTTTTTTAGAATTTTTGCTTTTTTTTTTTTTTTTTTTTTTCTTGGATTTTTTTTTTTTTTTTTTTGAACTTTTTTTTTGAATTTTTTTTCATAAATTTTTTTTTTTTACCCTTTTTTTTCTTTCTTTTCTTTTTTTTTTCATTTTTCTTTCTTTTTTTATTTTTTCATTTCATTTTTATTCATTTTTTATTCAATTTCATTATTCAGGCCATTATTCATTTTATTGCTATAATTTTTACTATCATATTCATTTAGTAATTAGCATTATTACAATCTGTAGGTTTATTCAGTTCAATTAGTTCAATTTTGATAGTTTAGTTTTTGTTGTTTCTTTTTTTTTTGTTATTTTTTTTTTTTTTTTTTTTTTTTTTTTTTTTATTTTTTTTTTTTTTTTTGTTTTTTTTAGTGTTTGTTTTATTTATGGGGTTTATCTTTTTTATATCTTCGTTTATTTTTTTTTGTTATTTATTTTTTCTTTATCTTTTATTATTCTTTCTTATTCTCGTGTAGTATTTTATTTAATAGTATAGTATAAGTAGTAGTTTATTAAGTTATTTTTTTTTTTTTTTTTTTTTTTTTTTTTTTTTATAAATAAAAATATAAAAAATAAGTTATGAGAGAGAAGACTAGAAGAAAGACTACAAAGGTGGGGTAGGTAAAGGTAGAATAAAATAAAAAAATAAATAAAAAAAATAAAAAAAAGAAATGAAATTAAGCAAAACAAAAAGTAAAGGAGGTAGTGAATCAGAGAAGAGAAATTCAAATCTATATCATCCCAGATCTAATAGTTAAAAAGAGAATTTTAGAGGTCCCTTGCTGTCTCCTCCAATGCCAAATGCCTTAATCTCTTAGCTTTAGGCTGATGATATGATGTAGAGATGATCAAGAGAAGAAAAAAGAAAAAAAGTCCTCAAAAAAACTCTAAAAAAGAGAGAGAAGAGAGGAGATTCTATAAAAAATCAAAAAAAAAAAAAAAATAAAAAAAAAAATAAGAGGAGAGGAGAGAGAGAGATTCTAAATAAAAAAAAAAAAAATTTAATAAAGAAAGAGAGAGATGAGATGAGTTCTTATTCTCAAATCAAAAAAAAAAAATTAAAAAAAAGAGAAAGAAGAGAGAAGAGAGAAAATTTCAAATATTCTTAAAAAATCTTAAAAGAAAAAAAAAGAGAGAGAGAGGGAGATCCAAATTCGAATAATCAAATAAAAGAGAAGAGAAGAAGAGAGAGAGGAGAGTTAACAATTAATTCAAATTAAAAAATAAATAAAAAAAATAAAAAAAAAAAAAAAACAAAAACAAACAACTCACTAAACTCACTTTATTTATTTATATTTATTTATATGTAAAAAAAAAAAAAAAAAAAAAAAAATCAAAAATTCAAAATTAACAACATTAACCTCTTCCTCTTATTTATTTAATTTTTAATTTTAATTTAAAGTTAAAAAAAAAAAATCTCATGAGAGGGGAGAGGGGTGGGGTGCCTAATACCCCATTTCTTTACGGACCGCTACCTGAAATTTTTTTTTTTTTTTTTTTTTTTTTTTTTTTTTTTTTTTTAATTTCCATAAAAAAAAAGCGACTCCTCACTCTTTTCCACTTCGGTGAGGGTTCGTCCAGGCGACCGCAAAACACCTTGCGACAACAACTCTAAAATTAAGAAGACAAGCAATTTGTATTATGGACGATAAAAAGTATTACTATAAATTTACTTGAATTTCCATACGGTTTAAAAAAAAAAATTCCAGTGCATGGTAATACTGGCAGAAGTCTAAGCTCAATTGGGCCCACATTCACATTGACATTCACACTCAGTGAGGCAGTGTATCACGGACCGTCCTATCACTTCCTCGGGAAAGGGAACTTACCTTCCCATTTCTTCTCTCTCTCTGTCTCACCTTGCTGTAATCTCTGTGACTCGCTTCCACCTTCCACCAAGCGCAGCTGCTAAATTGGGTCTAGCTTTTAATTATGCTATAATAATTCCTGATCAGTTGCGACAAAGGCAAACAACTTTTCTAAAGACCCTTCCTTTTCTTTATGGATTCAAAACTCTCATAATATCAATATTTTATCAATCAGTTAATCCCACTATTTGCTTCTCTCCTACTACTGCTACCAGATGAACATCAGCACATGCATTATCTTACTTTTACTCTACTATATATTCTTTTTACTTTATTATTGCCTTGTATTTATGTATCATTCTTTACATTATTCTGATATAATTGGAGTTTGAGCCTAAAAAAAGGCTACAAAAAGGCATGCTAACCTACTACTACTACTAGTGCTGCTGTTATACATTCTGGATTACAAGCCAGCAGTACCTCACAGTCTCTCACACGCCCACTTCTACTGGAATCGTGTGTGTTGACTGTTGAGAAAGAGAGTGGTGGGGAAGAGGGGCCGTGGTGGCCCATTCAAATCCATAGCTGACCGACTTTGAGGATACGGGTGAGAGAAAAGCATGGCCCAGGCTTAAAATATCCATTAAATATGATGGTGAATGAGACCAAGATAATGAGAGAGAGAGAGAGAGAGAGAGAGAGAGAGAGAGAGAGACGAGGGTTTAGAGTTAGAGAATAATTAGAAGAGATATTCTCTATAGCCATCATGTTTTTGGTGTTTTCTTTTGAAATCAAATAAAGGTAAACCAGGTCTCTGTAAGAAGAGTCCGAAGTTAATTTTGGACTATATTTTGTAGTGGGGGTGAGTGAGTGTTTATATTTCAAGCTTGAGTTTCTTGTCTTTTGGCAGAATTAGAAAGAGATAAAGAGTCGGTAGTTATTTTGAATATAACAAAGATTTAGGTGCTTGTGTTTGGAGAAATTCTTGTTTTTTTGTTTGTACAGTTTTATCCCTTTCTGTAAGCTTCTTGGTTTGTTGTGTGACTGGCTCACTTTCAATTTAGATATGCAAATGATGTCTGGTGATACTTTCTCCATCCCTTCTTCCATACCAGGGTTTGCTCATCAAGAACAGAATGCAAACCCTAACCCTAAAACTAATCCTAATCCTGTGCCCAAGAAGAAGAGAAATTTGCCTGGAACACCAGGTAAATTAACTTATCCATATGCTTATTCTCCCCTTTTGCTTGATACCTTGAATTATCTTTGCTTCTTCCATACAAGTTTTAGATTTCTAGCTAGGTAATTTCTAATTGAATAGTAATCTGTGTCTTAACAGATCCAGATGCTGAAGTTATTGCTCTATCTCCTAAGACTCTCATGGCCACAAACCGTTTCATTTGTGAAATATGCAATAAAGGTTTCCAAAGAGACCAAAACTTGCAGCTTCACCGGAGAGGTCACAATCTTCCATGGAAGCTAAGGCAAAGGACCAATAAAGAAGTCATCAAAAAGAAAGTCTATATATGCCCAGAAAAGACCTGCGTTCACCATGACCCATCTAGAGCTCTCGGGGATCTCACCGGAATAAAAAAGCATTATAGTAGGAAACATGGAGAGAAGAAATGGAAGTGCGAGAAGTGTTCAAAGAAATATGCAGTTCAATCTGACTGGAAAGCTCACTCCAAGACTTGTGGGACTAGAGAATATAAATGTGATTGTGGGACTTTATTTTCCAGGTATATTCAGTGCACCGCTTTATCTTTGTTTTTAATAATGTTTCTTCTATTTTGCATTCTTTGATAAGCATCATAAGAAATAAATGCTACAACGTATGGTAGTGTAGAGGGTTTCATGTGGCTTTTGGATCGAAATTTAATGCTCACTTCATTAATGAGTACTAGGTATATAAAAATAACACAATAAGTGCATTGTTTATAGATCAAAGTTCTTAACTAATCGGGATTTTAATTTAATATATATACTTGGAACAGGAAAGATAGCTTTATCACCCATAGAGCCTTTTGTGATGCCTTAGCTGAAGAAAGTGCAAGAATCAATTCAGCTTCAGCAACTAATCTAAATTTCAGAAATGATACAGTTAATTTGCCTCGTGAAGTAACGGGCGGCGTAGTTCAAGATATTATAGGCATTTCCCAATTCAATTCAGGCTTTAGACCAGATTTCAATGGCTTGCCCTCTCTCAGTGCTCAACAGAAGACTGGATTGTCCCTGTGGCTAAATCAGGCAAACTCTCAGATCAATCCTGCTGATATTGTGCCCAATCATTCTAATCTTTATGCATCTTCAAGTTCTACTGGCTTGCCTGAGATGGTGCAAATGGGATCAAATCTTTATGGTTCATCATCCACCACCAATTTTGGTAATTTAACCTTATCGGGACTTCCTCATGGATTAAAAGAAGAAGAAGGTGGTAACAATGTGCCTAATATGGTGGATTCATTGCCTTCTTTGTATTCCGATAATCATCAAAACAAGCAATCAAAGCCCGCTGCATCCATGTCAGCCACTGCTCTTCTTCAGAAGGCGGCTCAAATGGGTTCTACAAGAAGCAATCAGTCTTTCTTTGGAAGCAACAATTATGGGCTAATGAGTTCGTCCTCTTCATCCAATACAACCAACCTCAACACTCTAAACCAGAACAGAAATGAGCTGCACCAAGTTTTCCAAAATGTTAATAAGCAACCAGAGAGTAATTTAAGAGTAACAAGCAGCGTAGCTATAGGCGACGCTATAATGGTCGGATCAAGCGGCCTTGATCAAGTAGTGATGCAATCTTCTGGGAAAAGAAATGACCCAATTCATTTGAAGGTGCAACCAGGTTC
Organism: Hevea brasiliensis; assembly: GCF_030052815.1. Classification (NCBI taxonomy): domain Eukaryota; kingdom Viridiplantae; phylum Streptophyta; class Magnoliopsida; order Malpighiales; family Euphorbiaceae; genus Hevea; species Hevea brasiliensis. Next base: position 114,255,543 of record NC_079497.1, on the reverse strand, counting down.
AAGTTCCTTAGAAAGTGGTTTAACAAGAGATTTTCTTGGCATGAGTGGTCAATCTGGGTCTCCATTTTCACCCCAAGAGCTAGCTAAATTTGCTTCAATGAGCTCTGCCATGGGTCTGAGCCAATTCACTAGCAATCCTTGAGAGCTCACGTTGGTTACACCACGGTGTACCTAACAAGTTAAATCCCACGATCATGAGGGTAAGCCTAAGATTGTTATTACAGTGAAACTAAAACCCGAGTTTTTGTAACCGAGTAGAACTCTCTCTCGGTGGTGGAGTCGGTGGAGAAAAAGGCAAGGCCAGGCCAGGCCAGGCTAGGCCGCCTGTGAAGGTTATAGGGTGGTCCTAGTGCATGTTGATCTGAAGTGACAAAACAATGAGCCAACTCTAAAACTTGCATGTTCTTGTTGTTTTTATTTCCTCTTCTTGTTTTATCTCGTGTCTTAACTCTCTTACCTTTTTCTTGAAATTAAAGGGCACAGAAAAGAACGGGCAACCAATTGACTCAAAAGTAATCCAGCCATCTCCTCAAAGATGGAGGGTTGATTTGAAGAAAACTCGAGCCATTCGAGTCTTCTTATATTTATTAAAGGGCAAGAGTCCCGAATTCTTTAGAAAAGAAAAGAAAGAGGGTCTTTCTTATATATATATATATATGTGTGTGCGCAAGTTGTTTAATAACTGGTTGATTTCTAATTAATCAAGTTGCTCAAGAGATTAGGCTTTACACGTCTCTTTTTGGCTTAGATCATCAAGTACTTTAGTGTCTTATTAACTAGGCAGAATCTAGGTCTAGGTGCTCCCTGTAGACGCTTTAATTTGAACAACACAGTATTTTTTGATTTTTTTTTCTTTTAGATTTAAGTCCAAAATATCTTCAACCAAGTCTTGCTTGCCTTTAAAATCGAAAATTAGTTGAGAGTTGGACTGTAAGTTGATAAGTTTTTGCTGGAGAACCGTACACAAAAGTTGCTTCGACAAATTAGTACATTTCTTTTTACTCTTTCAGTCCTCCCTCGACAATAAAGGGAAAATTTACAAGAAGAAAACATTTACGTGCTTGTTCATGCATAATTGAGATGAATTTTAAAGTACTGAAATTCAATAGTACATCAAAATCATTTTGAGTTTAAATTTGAATTGAAGCCAAATGAAAAAGAAAATGGTCCTATTAATTTTTGTTGGATAAAAGGAAGGATATAAAATACAAAAATTGCAATGCTTGGAGCTATTATACAGAATGTTTGCCGTTCCAACGCAGATCATTGGAAAATGGAAACTGTACAAACAACTTTCATTTTACAGACATGTTCTTCCTCTAACCCAAAACTTATTTTTCTTAATATAATAAGGTCTGTTTTTTGAGGGTACCCTTTTGTTTTAGGGTATGCCTTGCTTGCCTCCAAGTGGTGTAGGGCATTGTTAACCTTAATAAACCGTTGGTGGTCACCTGTACACCAAAGTTCTGACTTTTGAATTTTTATAATGCCTTTATTCATCTTCTAGAGATTGAAACAAGACTCCATGGTAATCTATGCTTTCTCTATCTCTTAGATTCAAAAAGATTGCAACTTTTTTGTAATGAGTAATGCCTTTTTATTGGTACTTGTTGCGACCAGCTTTTGGAGACCTGGGTCATCCGTGTCCTTGGAGATTGAAACGTTTCGACTAGCATTTTTCTCCATTGTTTCGCAGACGGGAAACAAGCTCTAATTATAAAACTCTATAATTAGTTGTGCATAGGATACTAGGATTAATTGTTATTTTTTTCTAGGAATTCTATGGTTGTTTTGTAATTGGGGTCCTCATCTCTGGACATGGACACAGGAGATCAGTTAAGAATAATCAGAGATCACCATTTGAATTAATTCAAACCAAAAGGAGTGAGATGAAAAATAATATATATATACACACACACACACACGCTCGCATGCTCATTATTTAATTTTCTTTATGTGCAATTTTAGAAAAATTTACATGCTAGTTAACTAATAAGCTTTAAAACTAATATATATTTTCTATCAGAGCAAGATAATGATATAATAAAAATGAGAAAATTAATGTAAGTGTTTAAATTAAAATTATGAAAACACTTAAATTACACTTTTATTATATTTTAGTGATATATGGTATGAATATAGTTTTTATTTTAATTAAATTTGCTAGTTTTTATCAATTTTGAGTATTTATATTTAATGTCTATCTTTATTAGTAATCATGTTAATATTTTTTGTTCTAAGTTTGATTTTATTTTATTTTTATTGTTTTAGAAGAACAATGGTCAAGGATTGAAGAAAATATTACAAGGAAATAATTGGGATTAGTTGGGGATTTTCTAAAGTTAATTTTTCATGTCCAAGCCATGAAAGGGGAGTCAAAACACACCCGGGGCATGAGACTTGCAGCTGATTGAAGAAAAATGAAGGAATTGCATAATTTTGTGGTCAAATGAGGATTCACACCTCAGGCATGAAATAACAAAACAAGCACAGTCAGGGTGTGAATAATGAAATCAGCCCATAATGAACTTGGACGCATGAGGAGGATTCAAAACCGTTTTTGGGGAGTTTTTCCAATAGCTTTACACACTTTTCTTCATCCAAAAAGCCCCAAATAGCTTTAGAATCCATTTTGAAGGAGAAATCAAGTTTTTGGAGTGGATTTCTTGAAGATTTGGCTCTTGGAGGGGGATTTCCATTATCTACACATAGAGGTTTTTTTTTTTCTTTTCTTTTGATCGAAACCCATTTTTGTTTGATAATGTTTGATTTGGATTTTATAGAGTTTGAGTTTTTTTTTTTTTTTTTAATACGAGTGGTTAAATATTTTAACTAGAGATTTTAATGTAGCTTTATTTTATCAATTTTAATCTATTTTCTCTATTTTAGCAATTAATGGTTGTTTGATTTTAATGTTTTTAAGTGTTTGATATAACGCTTGAATGATTTTTTGTTCATGACTTGGCTGAGAAGTATTTCATGAATCTTGTTAGAACAACCATTAATATGTTTATTTAGCTAAGAATGGAAATTAAGGCTAATTACTATGGGATACTTTGATAACTTGGGTTTTTAATGCTTTACTTAATCCAATAATTCTTATTGGGAAATTTGGATTATCTTAGTTAATTGAAAGGCTTAATAATGTCTGGGAAGGATTATTAGATATTTTTGACCCTTGCTGAGATAGTTAAATTAATTATAGGAAAAAATTGAGTAAAATTGCATAATGGGTCAAGTGAAGTCAAAATCTGTAGCCTTCTTTTAATTGATTTTAAACTCTTATCTTTGTTTTTTTTTTGTTAGCTAATTTTCAATTGAGTTAATTTTAGTTTAATTATAGTTAATATTAGCTTTAAGTTGTTTTAAATTCTTTCATTCAAATTATTCGATTGTTCAGATATTAGTAAAATAAGCATATATTTTAGTAATTAAAGATAATTTTTATGGAAATGATATCTTACTCATTCTATATTACTTATGTAACACCCTCATATTAAGTAGTCTGTATATTTTACTGTTTCGATAACTAGTGTTTGTCAAAATGGCTAGAATGTCTGGGACTATGTTTAATTTATATAGAAGAGACATAAATAAAACTGATAAAGGTCAAATGAGATTGGATTACAATAGGAGTAATGAAGCACGAATAGGTTAAATGAGCCGAAGGTCCCGACGATGGGTGATCGATCCGAGAGCGACTGTGAGCTCAGTTGCTACCTTAAATTCGCCCATGACATCCTTAGTTAAGGGATAATTGCAAAACTATTGAGAATTAGAAAATCCAAGAAATAAAAAGAGAATAAGTAAAATTAAGTGAATCAAAACTTAAGGACTTATCGGGCATTATTAAAAGATAGACTATAACCCGATGAGAGGCATTTTGGTCAATTCACTCTTAGAGGTGACTTTTAACCTACATGTCCATTAAAAAGTATGAGATTAAAATATTGAAAAAGAATTAAAATAAAGAATGGTGTAGAGAAAGAAAAGAAAAAGAAATGGAAAATCCTAAATTTAAATTGTTTTATGATATCGTCATGACCTCACTATGACATAATTAAATTTTATAATTTAAACAAATTAAATTAAGGGATAATTATGTATAAAAGGGGATAAAAGAAATAAAAAAAATCAATTCATCATCTTCCTCAAAAAGTGGCCGGCTCCCTTGGCTTCCTCTCCTTTTCCACCATTTTCCTTAATTAAAGCTTTTAAAACCTTGAAATTTCTCCCAAATTTCCATATCAAACTAGTAGAAACCTTCTAATTAAGCCTTAAAGTGAAGATTGGAAGAAAAAGAAACAAGAAAAATGGAAGGAAATTGAAGATTTGAAAGATCCATTGGAGTTAAGAGTTTTATAAGCTTTGATTAGTTACCCATGCATAGAATTAGGGTTGATTATGGCGAATATGCTTAAGAAAACTTGAAAATTTTGTATGAAACTTGAAAAGGGAATTTTGGCTAGCATAGGGACCTTAGGGTTTTGATGAGTTTGATATAATTAAAATTGAAATCTAGCTTAGATATGATGATTGGCATGATTGGTAAGTTGAATTGCATGTGTTACATGAATTGTGAATTTGAAAGTTAGGGTTTTAAGGGAAAATTTGGGGGTTTGGTGCTGGAATGTTAAATTGATATTGTTGAGGTCAAATATTGACCATTTGATGAGAATTTTTTGAGTTTTGAAGTTAGTTGTGAAGTTGAATTGTGAAATTGGAAGTGTAATTTCTGTGCAGGAATTCTGGACCTCTGAGTCTAGTGGGTTTATGTGGCTATAAGTAGAGCTACATTGCTCCAATTGGTGTGAGGCTAATTGGAGATTAAACCTAAGATATAATATTAGAGATTTTATGAAGAAAGTTTGCCCAGAAACTTACCATAACTTGCTCTAAAATTTGCTTGAATCCGGATGTGGCATTCAGAACCTGAACAGAATGACCAAATGAACAGTACTTATAAAATTAGGCATAACTCACTCTAGAAAACTCCAAATTAGGTGATTCTTGAACCAATGGAAACCTGAGACATAGGAGAACAACTCTTATGAAGAACATAGAGCCAAATTATGACCCTGAGTTGATTAAATTGCTAGATAAAATTAGTCTAGCAAATCTGCCCTGATTCTGGACTAACCTAGAAATTCTGGATAATGAGCCATCCAATTACTTTTAGAAAAATTGCCATAAATTGAGCTACAAAAATGCAAATTAGGTGATTTTAAAACCAAAATGTTATGACTACAAACTTTATGTTTTAACCAGAACCCAGTTTATAGGGCAAGATAGGGGAATTGTTGGGATAAGTTAGGGACCCCAAATCTGAAATTCTTGCACCTTAGCTAATTGGCCTTTTGACCTCCGAATGTGTAATACCCTCACCGTAGGTAGTCCATACGTTTTACTATTCCGATGACTAACGTCTGTTCGAACAATCAGAATGCCCGGAACTACATTTAAATGATAGTGAGGAGATATAAAATGATGGAATAAATGATAAGAAAATACAAGAAAAATTAAGAAAAAAAATAAAAGAGATGAAATGTAACTAGGTTAAACGAGCTGGAACCGTAGTGATGGGTGACCGCACCGGAAAGTCACTGCGTATACAGTTGATGATCTCAGACCTACGAGGAACCCTGAGAAATAATTTTTGAGATTTAATTAAAGGTCTACTGAGGTACAAATGATATTAAAAATGTCAAAGAAAATTTAGTTAATCGGTACAGATAAAAATGAAAATTTAAGGAACCTTAGGATCAGGGATTTAATTGGTATTATCGAAAAAGTGGGACTATAACCAGAAGAGGGGCATTTTGGTCATTTGGCACCTAGAGTTGACTTTTAACCTAAATGTCCATTAAAAATGAGTGGTATTAAATTTTAAAAATCTCATGAAAATAAGAAATTATACATGTAATGTAATTAAGGGAAATATGGAGGGGATTAATTGAAATATTGAAACTTGATTATAATAATAATTAACTAAACTTAGTGGAGCATATAAAAGGCATAAGAAGACAACTCACCCACTCACAATTCCATTTCATCTTCTTCATTCTCACCATGGCCAAATTCAACATTCCCATTTTCTCCATGGATGCTCCTTTATGCAAGCTCAAATCTCCTACCATTTTCAACCTAAAATTAAAGGTTCCCTTCATTAAAGTTTGTCCTCACCTTATGGGAAGTATATAGGCAGCAAGAAAAAGAGAATTTGGTGAAGATTTACAAGCTTAGGAAATCCTTGGTTTAAGGTTAATGCTTAATCTTCCCACTTTTCTTCATTAATTCTTGTTTTAAGCTTAGGATGAGTTGATATGCTAAGAAAATTGAGGAAATCGATGAGTATTTGGGGAGCCTTGAATTCATCAGCCATGGAAAACTATGGGAATTTGATTGAGTTTTACATGTAAATGATGATTTGTGAGGTTGATTAAGGTAATTACATGTGTAATGGCCCGGCCCACTAGTGATATTGTCCGCTCTGGGCCGAAGCCCTCACGGTTTTAAAACGCGTCAATAGGGGTTAGGAACCTCCATCTTATAAACCCAGCATCTCTCTCTTTTTTTTGTGATGTGGATTTTTGCTAGGTGTTACAATCCACCCCCTTATGGGACTCCGAGGTTTGCCCCACCATCGTTCAAGTTTGCATGCGAGCGGCTCGATACCACAAATGTAATGGCGGCCACTAGTGTGATATTATATTGCTGGGGGAAGCCCTCATGGTTTTAAAACGCGTCAATAGGGGTTAGGAACCTCCATCTTATAAACCCAGCATCTCTCCCGTGTTTTGTCGATGTGGGATTTGCCTAGGGTGTTACAACATGTATTAGGATTTAATTGTATATGTATGTTTGAGGTTGATAATTTAAATTAGGGTTTGAAGAATAATTGAAGGCTTTGTGTATTTCCTTCATTTCGGCAGCCTTGTGGAATATGAGAGCTTGATAAATTCATGAATGTAAATTGTGTTTTGTGATGTTGATGGATAAGTGGAAAGTGAATTATATATTGATAGTTGAAGTTACATGTACTAGTAATTGTTTCCATTGAATATTGTTGACTTTGACTATTTGAATTAGGGTTATGAATTGATTCTTGGAGACTTGTGTAATTATTGACTTTCGGCAGCCCTAATTTCCTTGAGAGTTGATGAATTCTTAACTAGAATGATGGTTATTAATGTTAGTTGATGCATCTAAATGTACTGGAAGTGATTTTACATGAATATGTATGAAAATTGGGAAAACTTGAATTGTGGCTTGATGATAAATTAAGGTTTTGTGAATATGCTAGAATTTGACCAAATTAAGATTTGAATTGATGATATTAGAAGTGCCATGAATGTCAATATGGAATTTGAGAGTTGGAGAATGAAATTAGAAGTATAAATTGTTGTGGCAGGTTGAGTATTTGTTGAATGCAGTGTGTATTTTGAACCATAAGTGAAATTGTGTGGCCCCAATTGATATGAGGCCAATTGGAGGTCAAACTAGACCTAAAATGGTCCATTTTTCATGCAGAAACCATACTAAAATTTTGCCTAAAAAGTGACCTAAAATCTTACCTAATCCAGATTACCAAATTGTGAACTTAGAATTTTGATCAAATGAACAGTGTTCATTCATTTTGTCATATCTCACTCTAGACAGGTCTAAATGACTTGAATTTATACTATTGGAAAGCTTAGACATAGGACTACAACTTTTGTGAAGAACACAAAGCCCAAAAATGCCATTAACCAAATCAAATTGCTTGCACAAATTGGGACACCAAAACTATCCAGAACCAAAATAGCCCATGTCACATCCTACCCCTCCGTAAGATGTAACATGATCCCGTAGTACACCTAATGAATTACCATACTTCGCCTACCGGTAACCCATTAAATATGCTACATGGGATTTTAAAACAATTCTCATGAAATTTAAATCATCGATTAAAATCTGGTGTTATAAAAATTTTTCAAAATTTCGGCAGAGTGCCGGTTGTATTTTGAGAAAACAATTCTTCAAACCTGAAAAAGAAAACACTCCCAATATGTTTTCTCAAATACAACTCCAATAAACCTCATTTTATCTCATAATTCAATCTCAATAATCAAATCATTTCATTTTCAAACCAACCTAATCATAAAAGAAATATTTCATTGATTACAAGACTCAAAAATTAATATTACAAAACTATTCAGGTAAATGAAATCTCAAATTTACATTTACAATAATTTACATTTAATTACATACCAAAATATTTTACAAGAGTTTTTATATAACTGCTCAAATAATTTACATACATATTATTACATGCATACATCAAAACCTATGTACATGGGTATACCTATGATATACGTGGAGCTAATCTGAATGTGTCTTCAAAAAGCTTACTCAACTGCTCTATGCTCTTTTCACCTGCGACAACATACAAAGCTACCGCTGAGTGTTGAACTCAGTGGTGCACAACTATAATTTAAAACATAGTACAATATACATTGACAAAATTATAACAATTAATTTGAAAGTCTCAAAATTCAACAAAATTCCAAAAGTCAAAATCTTCGTTGCCAATAATATAAATCATTAGTTAAAATGACTTTGAGTAAGAAATTCAATTTATCAAATCACAACTGGACATTTAAAGTAATTCCAGCAATCATGAAAATAAAGATTAATTTCAACAAAATCAATTATGCATAAATCCCATTTGAAATCGAAATTCTTTACTATTTAAAAACCATTCTTTATCTCACTAACTATGTAAGAATAATCCGCAAGGGCCATCTTCGGGGTGATTCTAACTCCCTATGGTCGGGGAGCTCGAATCATCGTTCACAGTACACATCACAATAATGAAACTTCCGAAAGGGCCATAACATAAAAACTTAGATCTAACCTCTAATAAGAGGAGAATCTAAGCCTGTGCACGTACCATGATAATCAAAACAAAGTTAACTCCATTGTCTCCTCAACAAATGAGAGAGTCGGGTAATAACCTAGTCAAGCATCTATAGTGAGATACAAAACAATGTCATCAATCTCTTTGTCCTTTTTGTAAGCATAAATCACAATACAATTCGATTCAAAGTCAATTCCAATATCCAATAATTTTTTTATGCTCATCACAATTCAAAATATAAATTTGTATTTTTCCATGCAAAGTGCCCATCACAATTCAAAACATATTCTATCACAATTTTCCAAAACATAATTTATTCAATCCACAACAATGCTTAATACTTGTTGAAATACCATTTCACAAAGCTAAATTCATACATACTATAACAATTTCAATAATCATTGAATTAAATCCAATACTTGATAAATATAATACATAAGAAAAATAACATCATTTAATCATATGAAATATTCAGAAGAAAATAAATTAAAAACTAGTTGTGTACAAACCTCTGATGAGTCACCTCTTGGCCTTGGTTCAATGTTCTTTATGCTTTTCAATATCCTTTTCAACTGAAACACACAATTTAAAGTGTTTTAGTACTCAGTTAAATTGTTTCTGACAATAAAATCCAATATCTAAATTTTCTTGGTACTATTCCCTTCAATTCATTTTATTAGTCAACCTATAATGTTGACCTTTGATGCACGCTAAGTGAGTCAATTTTAATGTTCTCAATTTGTCACATTTTATAGTCTCTAAGTGTTGGTATATGTTATCAATTTCATTTTAAAGCTTATTATATTTTATTGTAATTATTCAGATTTCATGACTAATATTTACTGTCTATTGGACCAAGCTACAGTGTAAATTTAACAGATTTCTCTTCATTAAATTATTTCTCAGTGTGTCTTCTTTAATTTTCTTTTTAAATCATGTCATTTAGATTTGTATAACTCAAGTTATGGTCAATTGACCATAACTAGGTCAATTCTGAATTTTGGTTCCCTTACTAGGTAGTTTTGGTATTACACTTTGCCAATTTTATTTGAGTAGGTTGCTGTCATATTTATGTAACACCCCTCACCCGATTACAGTGTAGCCGAGCAAGGCATGTCACACTCGGTGCCGGAGCACCCTATCTTATCTTACTTTATTCATTTAATAATTTGATCTCGTTATATTTTATATCGATTATTTTTCGATGGAGAAACTAATGGAGTTTCCCTTATTTTATTATCGTTTGATGTGTTTTACTATTCATCTGTTTGAAAATTTTAATAATATTTTCCAATAATAATCTCATCCATACTCATATCATCATTTCAAAAACCATTATGTAATTCAAATCCATACTCATTTATACAAATTTATTCATACTCAATTCATATATGAACATTCTCAAATTACATAAGCAAAATTTTCAAATTTCCTTAATTTACATAATTTACAAAATAATTACATAATTTCATAATTTACATTATCTACAAATTAATTACAGTTCCATAATCTATATTTCAACATACAATTCATAGTTTACATTACAAATAATAACTAATTATAATGTACAAATACATAATATGATCTATATGGACCCTATCTACATGCATTGCTGAGGAGGTGACAACCTTGAGCACTCTGCAGATCAGAACTTCAAAATCTCTATTTGGTATTCACTAGGCTTTAACTTCAGTACCTACGCGAGGAAACAAATCCATCGCGCTAAGCATTGCTGGTTAGTGGTGCAATAATATAACAAGAAATAATGTATACAAATAAAAATAATTGGAGCATATTTTCTATACTAAATAATTTTACTGAGTTCATATGAAATTTGCCATACAGTATATTTTTCGTCATTTATGTTGCTCTCTAGAATCTCTTCTGTCATAAGTTTACAATAATCATTTATATAATGTACAAATAAATCTAAAATTTATACTTATACTTATATTCTTATGAAAGTCACATTTATATTGTTATTTAAGTTATAATTTTTCTACTAGTCTTTTTATCACTTCCTTGATACTTTCTAAGTTGTTTACAATCATTTCGTAATATTTAAAATTTTTAGAACTAATTTAATTTACTTCAGATCATTCTAAGGAACAAATTTTTGGAGCTAATCTAATTTATTTCATAATTTCTTCTCATTTATTTACTTTCTAGCATTTTTAATTGCTAATATTCATAACTTATTTTAATAAATTAGACTGTCCAAGTAACTTACAACAGGCTAACTAAACTGGATAACGGGTCGTTGGCACTAGACACCGCGGTGCCTCGGGCCGTCATATCATGGGACGCAAAACGTCAACCACGTATGCAGTCAGTATGGCTAAAAAGCCATGATATCGCATAATCGGGCATAAAAGCCATGAATACGGGCATAAAAGCTATGAATATGGGCATAAAGCCATGAATATAGGCATAAAGCCTTTCGCAGTACTGCTAAAATAATATCCTATTGGCATACCAATCTATCCAATCTGACACACGTGTCTAGGCAATACATGGGCACATAGTACCATTAAGAGTTTATATGTTTCATTATTTCATTATATTTTTCGTTTATATTTTTATAGCATTCTAATTTTGTTTATAATGGAAACATAATTTCCAAATTCATATTTCTAGGTAATTTATGCATTCATCGTAATATTCATACTAATTACAATTCACATTCATTTAATCTCATGTACCATTCACATTCAAAACATCTTTCCTTTCTTTCTTGATGGGAACCTAAATCCCAAATGACACTTTTATCACATTTATTCATTCAACAATCTATTCATGTAAGGTACATTTCATACTTCAAGTCGTATTGCTAATATATTATGAATTCCATTGGTGTTGGGAGTAGAAGTCTCAACAATCCATCTAGGTTAATTTTATTTTATATTCAAGTAGTATCACTCATGTTTTATTAGACCTACTAGTAATGGGAATACAAATCTTAATTATATATTCACATAACTTAAATGTTCATTAAGTCATTTAGGTAAATTACTATTTCTATTCCAAATCATCCATGAACATTTTATGGATTCCAAATTTTATACCTTAATTTTCTCTACCAATTTAGTTCTTACACTTTGTGTCTTTGTACTACTATTCACATTACTATTCACTCAAATTGTTGACTTTTTAATACATAATAAATTTATTGAACCTAAGTTCTCCAAGATACCACATTTTGCATTTTATTTTTGTTGGTATTGATTTCTAATACCATTTCAAAGCTTATCTTATGTTATTCAAAATTTTCAGATTTCATACCTTAGGTTTACTGTTCCATTGGTCATTTGTACAGTAGGAATTTGACAAAATTGTCTTCATGAAAGTTGTTCCTTGTTGTGTCTAGTTACATTTCTTTATTTGAATCACTCCATTTGGAGTTTTGTAACTCAAGTTATGATCATTTTACCATAACTGGCTGGATTGACCTGTACCCAGAATTTCTGGGCAATTTGGTTCTGCCAGATTTGGTGACCTAAGTTTGGTTGGCAATTTGATTAGGTTATGGTCAGAATTTGAATTTTTATTCTTCATGAAAGTTGTAGGGCTATGTCTCATCTTTCAGCTGGTAAAATTTCAGATCAATTTAACTTTTCTACACTGAGTTATGACTAAATGAATAAATACTGTTCATTTAATCATTTTCCAAGGACAGTATATTAGTCACCCAGATTAGGGTAATTTTTAGGTCAACTTGGTTTGGTTTTCTGGGTAGGGTTCCTTCATCAAAGTTGTGCCATTATGACTTATAAAACTTTTTCTATTGGTTTCATTGCATTTGGATTTTTATAGACCAAGTTACGGCCATTTTGCCAAAATTGGTCGGGTGAGCTTTAGTCCAGGAAATTCTAGGCAGAATAGTTTTGGTCAGTTTGGTGACTTCACTTGGGCCAGCAATTTCATTTGGTTAGAGGCATTTCTGGGCTTGATATTCTTAATGAAAGTTGTAGTCCTATGTCTAATCTTTCCAATGACTCAAAAATCAAGTCATTTGGACCTGTCTAGATGGAGTTATGGCCAAATGAACTGTTCATTTGGTCAACTTTCTGGGTTCAATGTTTGGATTTTCGGATTGAGACAGTAAATTGGTCAAGATTTGGATAAAATTTGGATATGGTCTCTTCATGAAAAATGAGGTATTTTGTCTTAGGTTTCATCTCCAATTGGCCTCACACCAATTGGAGCAACAAAACTCCAGTTATAGCTCAAACAATACATTGGACTCAAAGGTTTGAATTTCCTGCATAAGAATCAACACTCCCAAATTCAATTCTCCCAACTCCACAAACTTCATTTGGCATATTTAGCACTTCTAATGGTCATTAAATCATCTCAACATCATCAAATTCTAAGCAATAATACAAAAACTAAGTTAGGTCAAAACCCTAACTTATAATTTCAATCTCAATCATACATCCATGCAATTTGATTTCTAATGCCTTAAACTTCATTAATCAACTTCACTAACTAAAACAAAATCATCAAAACTATCAAATTCATTTACTTCCTAGGGCTACCACAAATTGAAACTTCAACATATTGCAAGTTTTCTTTTCTTTTCATGCCATTTCAACTTAATCAAGCATGCTTTTCATGCTTAGGAAAGAAAAAAAGTATGGTTAGTGCACTAACCTTTGTGTGCAGAATTTTCTCTTAGCTAACTTCAACTTTCCCTTCACTTTCTTGGCAACCAATCACCTTAGCAAGACTCTAGGACAATTTTTAGTATTAGGACTTAGGATTTTTATGGTGAAAACCTAAGGGAAATTGAGCTAAAGAAAAGAAAAATGGTGGATGGGAGAGAGGGATGAGTCTCGGCTAAAGGAAGAAGAAAGAAGGAAAACAGAATTTTCTTTTGATTTTTCAGCCCATTTAACTCATTTTAAGTGGTTTATAATGAGGTGTCAAAATGTGATTGGGTGGGAGTGCTTAGTGACATAAGCATGAGGTCAAAATTATAATTTTAATTCATTTTCTTTTCTTTTCTTTTCTACTCATTTCTAATTCAATTTTTAGCAATATTTATTCACATTTTACGTCGTAATAATTATTTACTTAATTGGACAAGTCGGCCAAAAATCATCTCTGAAGACGAAATGACCAAAATACCTTCCGTTTGGCTTAACAGACTAAAATTGTCTGTACTGATTGAAAAATTTTTCTAAGCCATTTCTTAGCATTCTAATGCCATAGAAACCTCAATGACTCTTCTCTGAAGTCTCAAAAATTATTTTATGAATTTTCTCCCGAGTTTATGGCTTCTAGTTATGAATACCGCAACTTCCCACTAGGTTACTCATCGCTAGGGTACCGGCTCATTTAACTTGGTTGTATTTTATTTCTAAAATTTTTTCTAAATTTTTCTTATTATTATTTGATTTATTTATGACTCCTCACTCTAGTCTAAATATATTTTCTAGGCATCCAGACCGACACCTGTCACTGGAATAGTAGAATGTATAGAATTGTTACAGTGAGGGTGTTACAATTTAGGTCTATTACTCTTCATAGGATATGTTACCCTATGTCTTATGGTCACTAAGAATTTTTTATTGTAGTTTTTCAAGTCTAGTAGAGTTACTTATGGTCAAGTTATTGGACTGGACTCAATAGTCTTGTAGTGACAGGATATTCAACTAGGGCAGTAGCTTTGACCCAACATTTGAGCTTCTTACATTCATAAGGTGAGGGAGAGGTCTAAAACAAAGTTGAAGGTCTATTTCTTAGCTTTCCAGAATGGTATGGCTCATTTTGTTTGAAGACTTCTAGTGGGAGTTATACTTAAAACACTTTGCTGGAGTTAATGGTCATTTGAACGATTTCCAGATTTGGTATGCCAACTTAATCAAGTTAATTGACCTAGTTCCCTAAGTTTCTGGGTTTTGGTCAAAATACAATTATTGTTGGCCTATGTCTTATGAAAATTTAGCACTGGTTTCAGGGCATTTGGAGTTATATGGACCAAGTTACAGTTATTTTACTATTGCTGGTCAAGTTGCACTTATATTACAAAGTTTAGGTCATTTTTAGGTCAAAGTCAATTCAGCTAGTTTTTGTAACCCAAATTGTGAAAGAATTTTGACTTGGTTCTGGTCATTTTTGGGCTTTGGTGTCTTCATAAGAGTTGTAGCTCTATGTCTAAGCTTTTCATGGTATAAATATCAGGTCATTTGGACTTGTTTTGAGTGAGTTATGGCCAAAATACTGACTACTATTCATATGGTCAAAATTCTGAGTTTTCATGTCATGCAATTCCGGATTTGGTCATTCTTTTAGGTCACTTCTAGGCAGAATTTGGACAACACTTCTACATGAAAGTTGGCCTATTTTATGTCTAGTTTCACCTCCAATTGGCCTCATACCAATTGGAGTCATAACTTTACACTTATAACCTAATTTATACACTGCCTTCATCAAGCACACAACCTGCACACAAATTGCACTTCCAATGTTTAATCCTCCTTCTCCCAAACTACAATACCATATTCATAACACTTCTAATCTCATTCATCAAGTCTCAAGTTGGTAAATTCCCAACAATTTACTCAAGTCCTTATTAATCAATACAGAACCCTAATTCACAAAGTCAAGGTCAACAATATATACTTACAAACAATTAGTTAATGCTTGAAATTTCCACTAACAACTTACAATACACTCCCACTAATCTATCAATACCATAATTCAACAATAAAATTCATGAATTACCAATCCCTTAAGTACCTCAAGGCTACCACATTTAAGCTCAATTGTCCAAAGTCTCTAACACTTATTCAAACCCCTAATTCAATTATCATTTCAAACATATACATGCCCATAAGCTCTAATTCATTTATTTACTTAAATCAACATGTCTAACCATCAATTACAAGTAGAATTAACCAACTTCCCATGAACTTCCTTGGCTACTGAATTTAAATCCCCACAAATACTCATCCAATTCTTTTAATTTCTCCACAATTTAACTCATCACAACATCAACTCAAAGTTTAATTAAGCAAGGGAGGATAAATAAGCACTAACCTTTTTTGAGCTTGACTAAAACCTCACCAAACTTCCTTTTTTTTTGCTCTCAATATTCTGCCCAAGATGTGTACACCACTTTTAATGAAGAAACTTATAGGAATCATGGCTTGATCATGGAGGAGAGGAAGCTTGCATGTGGGATGGCCATGGAGGACGATGGGAGAATTTGGGAAAAATGGAATTCGACTAAGATGAAAAATGAAGAAGAAGATGTTAGTGCTGCCCTCTTTGTCCACTAATAGCCTTAAATATGTCCACTAATTCCCCCACTAAGTATAATTAACATTATAATAATCTAAGTTTTCCTTAATTGCAATTATGCCCTCATTTTTCACTATTTACATTATGTGTAATTTTTCTTATTTTCATGGTATTTTTAAAATTTAATACTATTTATTTTTCATGGACATTTAGGTCAAAAGTCAACTCGAGGTGTCAAATGACCAAAATGCCCCTCTTCGGGTTATATTTTGGATTTTTCGTTACTACTGATTTACTCCTTGTACCGCCGATTTTTTTAATTTTTGTTTTTCGTTTATATTGACTCACTAAACTTTCTTTGACATTTCCAATGTCAATTACACCTCAGTAGACCTTTAATTATGTCCCAAAAATATTTTCCTGAGTTCTCCACGGTCCAGGGCTAGTCAACGGTCCTCGCCGTAACTTTCCAGTGCAGTCACCCATCGCTACGGGTTCGGTTCGTTTTACTTAGTCACATTTTATCTCTTTTATTTTTTCTTAATTTTTCTCATCACATATTTCATTATTTTATACTTCTTCACTATCATTACAATGTAGTTCCAGACATTCTGACTTTCCGGGGTAGACATTAGCCGTCAAAATAATAGGATGTACGAACTATGAAAATGAGGGTGTTACAACTCTTCCCATCTAAAAAGGAATTTCGTCCTCGAAATTCATCGGATTCAAATAACTAAGACTATCGTTATCTCATAATTTTATTCACTCTCCCATCATTGCTTCCTTTGCCTCTAGTATCTCTATTCATGAAATTATCTTATTCATTGGTTTCTTGATTCCCCATACTAGAATCCTTACTGGTCCTTTCAGTCTCTTTTACCAATTCCAATTCTATTAAATTACGCTTTGTCTAAATATTCTGCATTTACCTCATACAAGACCTTATACCTTGGTATCTTCATGTTTGTTTAATAACTATTACCACACACAACTCCATCAATGGAAAGTATTTATTCTTGCTTCTAAAGGAAGTAGCACTACAACTTCTAAATATTTTCTCAAATGCCTAAATCATTCTTTTCTGACAAAAATATTAAAATAATTATAAGACTCTATATCGAGGTCTAGATATCTTCGTCCTCAAGGTATTCTTTTTAATTTATAGTCATACTAAAATCTCAAATTTTATAGTAATTTCTATCGTATCGGTAGCTCACATTAGTGTAACCGAGTCACTGACTAATAGTGACCTTTCGATATGTTAGTTTTAAAGTTTTCAATTTCTAACTAAAATTTTCACATTTATTTTCCGTAATAGTACTCTTCTATACCAAATCAAAGACTACTTACAAACATCCTTATCTTGGTGTACCACGAGGAAGCATGTAGCTCTACACAATAATCCCATGTCGGTACTGTAATCTGCAGCTACAAACATCGAGAACATTACATAGTCACTACGTTATAACCTCATGGACTAGGTTTTCTAACATTTTATCTTTCTCGAACCCACTAATATTCTAAACCTATTCTGATTACAATATCCATTGACAATTACTAACTGTAACATCTTTGCCCTCATCTAGAGCAATTCTATTATGACAACTTACTTTTAGGTCCTCTTGCCTTACATTAAGCAGGCTGGCCAATGAGCTATATAATTTATGGTGTGTTAGAAAATATTTTTAGCTAATAATTCTTCTAAAATTAATGTCAATCATACTTGTTATTATAGTTTTTATCCTAAAGGACTAGTCACTAATACATTAAAATTTATTCTCATGTAAAGGAATAGCAATAGAACATATAGTTCTAACACTAACACACAACTAAGTAATGCTGGGATCAAATAATAACTAATTGTTTCTTTCAAAAATTAAGAACTTACCAGCAGTTACATCCGAAGTTTCTGTTCTTTCTCCTTAGCGCATAGTGGACGCTCTGACTTGTGCGCTACTATATTTGGGTTGATTCACTATGTTATGGTTGTGAGGAGTACCAATTCTATTTTTATCTCGACTCTGACCAACTGTTTGTGAACTCCGAAGAGCAAATCGAGGTGCTCTAGTACAATCTCTAACAAAGTGTCCAAGCTTTCTACAATTGTAGTAGGCTCCAGTGTCTTTACGATAAATACCCCCATGTAGTTTGCCACAAGAGTTACAGATACGAGAAGGATAGGAACTTCTGGTTGTTCGAAGACTAGGTCTTGGTGGTCTCTGCCCTGATGATATGCCTCTATCATATCCCTGAGGTCGAAGCTCCTCAAATTCTTTTCTCTTCCCTAAATTACTGCTCGAGCTATGACCCATAGGTTTCTCCCTCTTCTCTATTTCACACTGCCCTTGTGGGGGTTGGGTTTGTGCTTGAGCTTAAGCCGATAGTGTATCAGCCATTTGTTAAAAGAAAGTGACCATTTGCTGAGCCATTTATGCGGTAATTTGTATCGGTGAAACTGGTACAGTCGGGCCTTCGATACTCTGCTGAGTTGGGGCCTCACCTTGTGCTTTCGCTGTCACAGACTATTCTATTGTCTCATTCTTCTCTTCAATATCTTTTCATGGGATTTTCTATTTCCTGTACAACCAACATAAGGACATTTCTCTCCATTAGTTCATATTTATGATGCAAATATACTATATGTATCAAATATTTGAGCAGTTATATTTACCGATAAAAAGATTTCAAATTCACAGTTCAAAATTTACTTTAAAACCATTGCTCTGATACCACTAAACATGTCACACCCTATCCCTCCATAAGATGTAACATGATCCTGTAGTACACCTAATGAATTACCGTACTTCACCTACCGGTAACTCATTAAATATGTGAAAAGGGATTTTAAAACAATTCTCATGAAATTTAAATCATCGATTAAAATCTGGTGTTATAAAAATTTTTCAAAATTTCGGCAGAGTGCCGGTTGTATTTTGATAAAACAGTTCTTCAAACTTGAAAAAGAAAACACTCCTAATATGTTTCTCAAATACAACTCCAATAAACTTCATTTCATCTCACAATTCAATCTCAATAATCAAATCATTTCATTTTCAAACCAACCTCATCATAAAAGAAATATTTCATTGATTACAAGATTCAAAAATTAATATTACAAAACTATTCAGATAAATGAAATCTCAAATTTATATTTACAATAATTTACATTTAATTACATACCAAAATATTTTACAAGAGTTTTTATACAACTGCTCAAATAATTTACATACATATTATTACATGCATACATCAAAACCTATGTACATGGGTATACCTATGATATACCTAGAGCTGATATGAATGTGTCTTCAAAGAAGCTTACTCAACTGCTCTATGCTCTTTTCACCTGCCACAGCATACAAAGCTATCGCTGAGTGGTGAACTCAGTGGTGCACAACTATAATTTAAAACATAGTACAATATACATTGACAAAATTATAACAATTAATTTAAAAGTCTCGAAATTTAACAAAATTCCAAAAGTCAAAGTCTTCATTGCCAATAATATAAATCATTAGTTAAAATGATTTTGAGCAAGAAAGTCAATTTATCTAATCACAACTGGACATTTAAAGTAATTCCAACAATCATGGAAATAAATATTAATTCCAACAAAATCAATTATGCATAAATCCCATTTGAAATTGAAATTCTTTACTATTTAAAAACCATTCTTTATCTCACTGACTATGGAAGACTAATCCGCAAGAGCCATCTTCGGGGTGATTCTAACTCCCTATGGTCAAGGAGGTCGAAATCGGATTCTAACTCCCTATAGTCGGGGGAGGTCGAATCATCGTACACAGTACACACCACAATAATGAAACTTCCGAAAGGGCCATAACATAAAAACTTAAATCTAACCTCTAATAAGAGGAGAATCTAAGCCTATGCACGCACCATGGTGATCAAAACAAAGTTAATTCCATTGTCTCCTCAACAAATGAGAAAGATGGGTAATAACCTAGTCAAGCATCTATAGTGAGATGCAAAACAATATCATCAATTTCTTTGTCCTTTTTGTGAGCATAAATCACAATACAATTCAATTCAAAGTCAATTCCAATATCCAATAATTTTTTTATGCTCATCACAATTCAAAATATAAATTTGTATTTTTCCATGCAAAGTGCCCATCACAATTCAAAATATATTCTATCACAATTTTCCAAAACATAATTTATTCAATCCACAACAATGCTTAATACTTGTTGAAATGCCATTTCACAAAGCTAAATTCATACATACTATAATAATTTCAATAATCATTGAATTAAATCCAATACTTGATAAACATAATACATAAGGAAAATAACGTCATTTAATCATATGAAATATTCAGAACAAAATCAATTAAAAACTAGTTGTGCACAAATCTCTGATGAGTTACCTCTTGGCCTTGACTCAATGTCCTTATGCTTTTCAATATCCTTTTCAACTGAAATACACAATTTAAAGTATTTCAGTACTCAGTTAAATTATTTCTGATAATAAAATCCAATATCTAAATTTTCTTAGTACTATTCCCTTCAAATTTCAATTCATTTTATTAGTCAACTTATAACGTTGACCTTTGATACACTCTAAGTGAGTCAATTTTAATATTCTCAATTTGTCATATTTTATAGTCTCTAAGTGTTGGTATATATTACCAATTTCATTTTAAAGCTTATTATATTTTATTGTAATTATTTAGATTTCATGGCCAATGTTTACTGTCTATTGGACTAAGCTACAGTGTAAATTTAATAGATTTCTCTTCATTAAATTGTTTCTCATTGTGTCTTCTTTAATTTTCTTTTTGAATCATGTCATTTGGATTTGTATAACTCAAGTTATGGTCAATTGACCATAACTAGGTCAATCTGAATTTTGGTTCCCTTACTAGGCAGTTTTAGTATTACACTTTGCCAATTTTATTTGAGTAGGTTACTGCCATATTTAGGTCTATTACTCTTCATAGGATATGTTACCCTATGTCTTCTGGTCACTAAGAATTTTTTATTGCAAATTTTCAAGTCTTGTAGAGTTACTTATGGTCAAGTTATTGGACTGGACTCAATGGTCTTGTAGTGACAGGATGTTCAACAAGGGCAATAGCTTTGACCCAACATTTGAGCTTCTTACATTCATAAGGTGAGGGAGAGGTCTAAAACAAAGTTGAAGGTCTATTTCTTAGCTTTCCAGAATGGTATGGCTCATTTTGTTTGAAGACTTCTAGTGGGAGTTATACTTAAAATACTTTGCTAGAGTTAATGGTCATTTGAACCATTTCCAGATTTGGTATGCCAACTTAATCAAGTTAATTGACCTAGTTCCCTAAGTTTCTGAGTTTTGGTCAAAATACCATTATTGTAGGCCTATGTCTTAGTGAAAATTTGGAACTGGTTTCAGGGCATTTGGAGTTATATGGACCAAGTTATTGTCATTTTACTATTTACTGGTCAAGTTGCACTTATATTACAAAGTTTAGGTCATTTTTAGGCCAAAGTCAATTCAGCTAGTTTTTGTAACCCAACTTGTGTAAGCATTTTGACTTGGTTTTGGTCATTTCTGGGCTTTGGTGTCTTCATAAGAGTTGTAGCTCTATGTCTAAGCTTTCCATTGTATAAATTTCAGGTCATTTGGACCTGTTTTGAATGAGTTATGGCCAAAATACTAACTACTGTTTATATGATCAAAATTTTGGGTTTTCATGTCATGCAATTCCGGATTTGATCATTCTTTTAGGTCACTTCTAGGCAGAATTTGGATAATACTTCTACATGAAAGTTGGCCTATTTTATGTCTAGTCTCACCTCCAATTGGCCTCATACCAATTGGAGTCATAACTTTACACTTATAACCTAATTTGTACACTGCCTTCATCAAGCACACAACCTGCACACAAATTGCACTTCCAATGTTTAATCCTCCTTCTCCCAAACTACAATACCATATTAATAACACTTCTAATCTCATTCATCAAGTCTCAAGTTGGTAAATTCCCAACAGTTTACTCAAGTCCTCATTAATCAATACAGAACCCTAATTCATAAAGTCAAGGTCTACAATATATACTTGCAAACAATTAGTTAATACTTGAAATTTCCACTAACAACTTACAATACACTCCCACTAATCTATCAATACCATAATTCAACAATAAAATTCATGAATTACCAATCCCTTAAGTACGTCAAGGCTGCCACATTTAAGCTCAACTGTCCAAAGTCTCTAACACTTATTCAAACCCCTAATTCAATTATCATTTTAAACATATACATGCCCATAAGCTCTAATTCATTTATTTACTTAAATCAACATGTCTAACCATCAATTACAAGTAGAATTAACCAACTTCCCATGAACTTCCTTGGTTGCTGAATTTAAATCCCCACAAATACTCATCCAATTCTTTTAATTTCTCCACAATTTAAGTCATCACAACATCAACTCAAAGTTTAATTAAGCAAGGGAGGAAAAATAAGCACTAACCTTTTTTGAGCTTGACTAAAACCTCACCAAACTTCCTTCTTTTTGCTCCCAATATTTTGCCCAAGATGTGTACACCACTTTTAATGAAGACACTTATAGGAATCATGGCTTGATCATGGAGGAGAGGAAGCTTGCATGTGGGATGGCCATGGAGAACAATGGGAGAATTTGGGAAAAATGGAATTTGGCTAAGATGAAAAATGAAGAAGAAGATGTTAGTGCTGCCCTCTTGGTCCACTAATGGCCTTAAATATGTCCACTAATTCTCCCACTAAGTATAATTAACATTATAATAATCCAAGTTTTCCCTAATTGCAATTATGCCCTCATTTTTCACTATTTACATTATGTGTAATTTTTCTTATTTTCATGGCATTTTCAAAATTTAATACTATTTATTTTTCATGGATATTTAGGTCAAAAGTCAACCCGAGGCGTTAAATGACCAAAATGCCCCTTTTCGGGATATATTTCAGATTTTTCGTTACTACCGATTTTCTCCTTGTACCGCCGATTTTTTTAATTTTTGTTTTTTGTTTATTGTCGCAAGGTGTTTTGTGGTTGCCTGGACGAAAGCTCTTCACTGAAGTGGGAAAGAGTGAGGAGTCGCCACTTTAATTTTGAGGAAAATTAAAGAAAACCATTCGTGAAAATAAATTTAAAAGAAACCACTTCGAAAACAGAGATTCTAGGTTCGAAGTCCAAATACGGCGGGGAAGGTGTTAGGCACCCCGCCTCGTCCTTCAATGAGGATAAACAGATTTAATGTTATGCTCTTCTATAAATTAAAAGGGTAATTAGGGGATTGGGATAGTGATGATGTTAATCTTTTGTGCAAAATAAAGGAATGTTTGATATTTCACTTATCTTGGGTTGCCCAGAAACACAAGTTTGTGAGATGGCCCTTTAGTGAATAAGTGTTCGAGTGAAATTGTCTTGTGTATTGGGGTCATGTCATTTAGTTTGAATTTTGTTAAGAGAGCTCGGGTAAGGAACTTCTCCCGATCTCTAGATATATTTTATTAAGAGTTTTGAGTGGGAGATTTCGGATAAGAACTCTCCTCCGATCTCCCTGTTTTAATTTAGGCGAGAATCAGGTAAGAACTCTCTCCCGATCTCTTAGGGTGTTTGGTTTAAAATTTGATAAAGGATCTCGGATAAGAACTCTCCTCCGATATCCATGTTTTTATTTGAATGAGGATCAGGTAAGAACTCTCCCCCGACCTCTTTGGTTCGAAAATTTAAATGGAGGATCTCAGGTAAGAGCTCTCCTCCGATCTCCGCATTTTTTATTCGAAAGAGGATTAGGTAAGAACTCTCTCCCAACCTCTTAAAGTGTTCGGCTTTAAGTTTTAATGAGGGATCTTGGATAAGCACTCTCCTCCAATCTCTGCGTTTTTTATTTGAATGAGGACCAGGTAAGAACTCTTCCCTAACCTCTTAAAGTATCCGGCTTAAAGTTTTAATGAAGGATCTCGGATAAGAACTCTCCTCCGATCTCTGTGTTTTTGTTTGAATGAGGATTAGGTAAGAACTCTCCCCCGACCTCTTAAAGTATTCGTGACATAAGACCGAACTTTTCACCGATCTCGTACGTGACTATCTTATCCGAACTCTTTGGCTGGCTACATCCGATCTCTCTAGATTACTAATCTGGGGTCTTATCTCGATTCCCGCTCTATTATGCTATTTCCTAGACTCGCTTAGTAGCCCGACCTTATGACTTTTCCCTGATTCCCTATTCATTCTTTAATTATTTTACTTATTCAAAAGAAACCATCACGTTAGGACATTACTACTAAATTACCTATAAGTTACCCACAACTGGAACACCTATATTCGAAGGAAATAAAAACTAAGGACAAATAAATAACGTGAACTTATGAAGGGAAAAAGTAAACTCAAGAGAATAAATATCGGCCGAGGGATCTACATGGGATCTTTAGTATGATTGAATTTAATGAAAATTTCAAGAATAAAAACAAAGAAAGTAAAACGCGATCGTTCGGCAAAATGACAGTCTGGGCACTTACCTGTGTGAGGCCAAGGATATCAAACTGACTCTGGAGATCACAAGTATTATAGAGTTGAAAGCTGGTGATATAAGGACCAATGCTTACTTCGAGATTGCAAAAACCAGGTTAAAATGCAGTTGAACCGAAGCGATGGAAACTGGGTCAGAATGAGATCAAGCTAAAAAAATAATGTGTTGATGTTGGGGTGATGAAGATGAGACTAAACGGAAATGGTGTAGTAGAGTGATGAACAAATTGAAAATGAAGGATTTCAGGGTTCGAAAACTCTCTATCAATGGAGATACTCGAGAAAACTAGTTTCTGAAGTTTCTCAATTTTCATGCAAGCTTAGAATGGCAAAGCAGTAAGACTGAATTAAATTTCAGAGCTTTTCCACTATAATCACCACCACCTTTTTTTGTCTGTCCTCCTCTACAGTATTGCATGCAGGCATTTATAGGGAACGGGTGCTCCTAATGAAAGGTCAGGATCTCTCCTATGGAGATGGAAGGTCTGGATTTCAAAGGATATGATCTGATTTCTGAGAATTAAAGAGAATCAAAATGAATGGCTGGGATCCTATCCAGAATATCCGTCCTTTCTCTTCTTAATCCAATGGCTCAGGATCCTACCTTACAAGATGGATCCGAGGGCTGGGAATAAAAGGCGCCGAACCTGTCGTCTGTTTTTAATCCAAGGGCTCCGAGTTCTTCCTTGTAAGTATAATCAATGGTGGGGATTGTGATGTATAGAACTATCATAACTGTTTTTGGCATCTGTCAGCAATGTGGGCGATTCTGCAAATGAGGTGTGCGGTCAATATTTGATCACGCCTGCAATGCTTTAACTACCTCGGCTCTGATTATGTAAAGAGTTATTGGAAGTCATCTCATCCTCTTCATGCTTTCCGATCTCTTATTCCTTCTGATCTTTCTATTATGACCCTTTTCCGATCTCTCATATCGGGCCCCTCTCCCCGAACTCTCCCCTTCTGGAACTTTCTTCTCTACCCGACCTGCCTTAGTCAAAGCATTTAATTCTTTGGTTACCGATGCATCTGCTTTGATTTTCGTATGCAATAAATGCTCAGGCCCAACATATATATATATGCCTCAGCGGGGAAACTCTTCCACATTTCATTTCTCCTCCTTCCATTTTCCATTTCTCCTGTTCTAGTTTCTCCGGTAATAATTCCGGCCACAGTGACCGCTTTTGATCTTTTTTCGACTGTTCTTTTTGCTCCTCGACTGAAAATTTATGATCCCGGTGATCGAAAAATCATGAGAACCACATCTGATGATAGTGAGAGAACCAGACTAATTTACCGATCAAGATCGAAAATGTCGATCGTGTCAATCTCGAATCGGTCTACCATATAATCGGTGAACCGATTTTGGGTGAGAAGACTGCTAATTTCCATCTTAATATCGGTGACCGACTCTTGAAGTTCATTTGGCTCCTCACCACATTGGGCGTCCTGACTGCAGCTCGGTTCTGGTCGATGACATCGACGATGACTCTACTCACCATCATGAGAGTCATAGTCACTCCATCTGAGCTGCACATCTATCCAATGCCTATGGTTGGCTTTCTGATCAAACACATCTTTTGATTCAGCCACAAGACTAGGCTTTGACATAAGTCCTTACTAGGTAGGATGTAGTGTCGATCTTTAGAGATTGCCCAAATGATGTAATATGACCTTTAAAGGTTCTCTTAATGATGTAATCCGATCTCTTGAGATTGTCCAAATGATGTAATCTGACCTTTTGGAAATGAAATAAAGTTTTATTTGAAGGTCATTATTTAATTATCGCATAGGTTAATAAAGAAACTCACTGACTTTCTTTTTCGTGCAGGTATGGCGGGCGGTGATGCTTCCAAGGAGAGCCGCAAATGAAACAGGGAGGTCTCCAAAAAAGTGAGGGCGATGAAGGGGGTCGCTATTGTCGATGCTCAGACCCCTCATCATGAATCGATAGAGGTGCTGAGCTCTCCTCCCCGACCTCAGAAGCAACCGATCCCTGAGGTAGAAGTCATCGCCTCGGCTCCTCAACAAATCAAGCTTCCACCTCCCCCTCCTCCTCCTACCTCTTCCAACATAGAAGGGGAGTCTTCCGGTCCCATGGTTAGGACACTTTCCCGAGGCGCACAACTTCTGATCCAATCATTGGAAAGGAACCGCTCTACTAGGGGTAATCCTGGCCTGGCCAAAGTCATGGGAGCTTCTATTTGCTTCCAAGAAGACCGGAACAGGTTGGCAGAGGAGAGCTTGGATGATATCTTAGCTCAGACAATGAGCTTAGGCTTAGAGGCCATTGCAAACCAGCATATACTCATACAGAAGGCCCATGGCTTGAAGAAGGAGATCCTTAAGGCGGTCTAAAATGCCTATGCTGCACAAGCTCAGCTCTCCTCTGCTAACGAGTACATTGCTAGAAAGGAGGATCAGATGAAGCGTTATGAGGAGAGGATCGTTGAAGTGGAACAAGAACTTGAAAACTCTCAAGCTGGTTGGTCTGCCGATCTCGCTCGTTATGCTGAAGATCTTCAGGTGAAGGAGGAAGAGCTCCGAGCCAAAGATGAGGAGCTTCAAGCTAAGGAAGAGGAGAGCACGACGAAGGAGGCCGGGGCTTATGTGAACGCTCATAATGACCTTATGGCTGAGCTGAAGAAACGATATCCTGAAGAGGACTTCTCTTGGATGAACGAGCTCGCCCCAGAGGCCGAAGACGAGAGCGACGAGGAGCCCGAGAGAGAGAGAGAGGGTGAACGAAATGTTAATGTAGAACAGGCTGGGGGTGATCCTCCAGCCGAATGACTTGTACTTTTATTTTGAAATGAAATGAAATCCCTTTTGCTCAATTTCTTGATGAGATCGGAAAGTATCCAAATTGTATGAGTGCTTGATTGTTTGAACATATTAAAACATCGAACTTAAAAGCGATTATTAATCTAAGTATAAGAGATCGAAAAAATATTGTAAGCATGAGATCGGCCTAAGCCGGGACCAAACACTAGGTAGAACTTTAGATCATTAAAATTGGAAACTTGATTTGAATACTTAAGATCGAAAACACCATTAAGTCGAACTGCAACCTTAACTTTGTTAAACGATTTTCCACAATATTTATAAAGGAGAGATCGGAAATAAGACTGGATGGCATGGAGACCTGATATTGGTTTGATCTCCTTTGACGAGAGATCGGAAATGAGATTGGATGGCATGGAGACTTGGTATTGGTTTGATCTCCTTTGACAAGAGTTCGGAAATGAGATTGGATGGCATGGAGACCCGGTATTGGTGTGATCTCCTTTGTCGAAAGATCAGAAAGCATTCGACTAGATGCGGGATGGGTTTATTTCCTGATCGAGTCACTTGTAATTGAAGAACGTCAGTTGGGGGTCGATTTTCAAAGTTCATTGACTTCAATGATCGGTCAAAATGTGGTGTCGACAGCTGCCCCTCTTTACATAATTTCTATTGAAGGGAATAAAATTTTCCCGTATAGGAATTATGTAAATATTCAGACCCATATTTTGGGCGATCGAGCACCAAAAATTAAAACGTTGAGACTCAAAATTTGACTTGGAAGTTAAAGTAGGAAACTAAAATCAACTTGGATCAAGGAACCCGAGGTTGATGATAGGAATTTAAATGCGAAAATTAAAAATCAACTCGGAAATTTAAATGCACGAAATGAAAATCAACTTGGATCAAGGAACCAGAGGTTGATGAAAGGAATTTAAATGCAAGAAATAAAAATCAACCCGGAAATCAAAATCAACTTGGATCAAGGAACCAGAGGTTGATGACAGGAATTTAAATGCAAGAAATAAAAATTAACCCGAAAATTTATGTCACACCTTACCCCTCTGTAAGGCATAACATGATCCCATAGAATACTTAATGAACTACCGAACTTCACCTACCGATAACTCATTAAGTACCCTACAAGGGATTTTAAAACAATTTTCTTACATTTTGGAAGTGGTGAGCATTTTGGTAGGAATTAAAAACCATTTATTCAAAGTTTAAATACTAGTAAAAATTTTTGTCCATTTTAATTTTGCCGCAAATTTTATAAAAATTTTGACAGAGTTCCGTTTGTATTTGGAGAAAACAGTTCTTCAAATACCTGAAAAAAAATACTTCCAATAATTTTCTCAACTCCCAACCTTCAATTAATCTCAAATCAACTCAATTCAATTCACTCAAAATAATTCCACAATCCAAATCAAAATTTATCATCTCAAAATATTTAATAACTTCATTCACAAGGCATAAAGTATGAAATTCATAAGTAAAAATATTAATTTACAGAAGGAAATCTAAAAATAATATTATTACAATTTATTTTACAACTGCTCAACTTTACATTGATACATAAAGCGTTATAATATTTACATCAAAATTAACTACAAGAGTATAAAATAATACCCGTACAAAAGATCAGTGTGGTCCTCAATTAAATAACAGCTCACTCTGCTGCTTTTTCCTTGCTCTTATCTGCGATAGCAAAATAAACTACCGCTGAGTATAAAAATACTCAGTGGTGCACAATAAAAATTTAAAATACAATACATAAATCATTCATCGATGAAATACAATTTAAATATTTCTCATTCACATTTCATAAATTATCAAAGCTCATAATAACACAATTTAGTCAAATAATTTAATAAACACAGTGTTACCAAAATCATACACAACTTAAGCCATGACACAAAATTTCCGATCAATGCTGTGTTGTACACCACGACAAAGCAATCTACAACCTCATTAATCGAAATCAATGAGGGAGGTGGCTAGCTAGCTAATAAGTACTCCTCCGATCTCAACCTCAACTGGCAAGCCAGAGAGGGAGGAAAATAAACGATCTCAACTCCATAAATGGAGGAGGAATAATGTGATACTGTCATGCTAAGTGTGAACACAAAATCAATTCTAAACAATTTATTTAAATAATTTATGAGAAATCTGATCAATTTCCAAAGTCATATTTGCGATTATAAAATGGCAACACAGTACATAATTAATCACAGAAGTCAAATTTTTTAGAATAAAATATTTAAACAAGAATTATTGTGCACAAACCTTACGTGAGTCGCCTCTAGGCCTTGACTCAGTCTCTCAGAGCTTCCAAGCCTTTTTCAGCTTGTCGACACCATATTTTGGCCGATCCCCGAAATCAATAAACTTTGAAACCGATCCCCTGCACTGAGTCTCCCTTTGCCAGCCAATCACATTTCCGATCTCTCCTCAAAAGGAATCGAATCAATACTAAGTCCCCATATCATTTAAAGCTTCACCGATCTCTCAAACCAATTGTTAAGTCTCCTGACCAGTCAATTACATTTTCGATCTCTATTGTCAAACGAAATTGAACCAACATTAGGCCTTCATGCCACCAGTCTTATTGCCGATCCCCCTTTTAAAAGTTTGGGGATAATCGTCTGATAAAGTTAAGGCTCCAATCCGTTTAATGATGATTCCGATCTTAAGTGTTCAAATCAAGTTCCCAATTTTAATCAAGTCTCGTTTAGTGTTTGTTCTCAGCCGATCTCATGCTTACAATGTTTTCCGACCTTTTACACTTGGATTAATAATCACTTTTAGTTGTTGTAATATGTTCAGACAATCAAGTGCTTATGCAATTCAGATACTTTCCGATCCCATCCATTCATTGAACAAAAAGGGAATTTCATTTCATTTCATTTCAAATTAAAATTTATACAAGTCATTCGGCTGGAGGATCACCCCTAGCCTGTTCTACATTTTGTTCGCTTCCTCTCTCACCTTCAGCCTCCTCCTCGCTATCCTCTTCATCTTGGGGAGCCAGGTCCACCATCCAGGAGAAGTCCTCCTCGGGATGACGCTTCCTGAGCTCGGCCAAGAGATCCCCATGAGCGTTCACGTAAGCACCGGCCTCCCTTGTCACTGCCTCTTCTTCTTTTGCTTTAAGCTCCTCAGTGAGGTGAGCGACTTCAGCAGCTCGAAGCGCCCGAACCTCTTCAAGAACATGAGCCTGCTCGGCCAACTTATCCTCGTAGAATTTCATCCACCCCTCAATTTCAGATATGTAGTTTTGGGCAGACGAAAGTTGAGATCGGAGGGAAGTAGCTTCCTGACCCACCTTCTCGACATCCTACCTCAAGCGGTGAGCCTTCTCCCGGATAATACGTTGGTTCACCAGACTCTCCACGCTCAGGCTTATAGTTTGTCTCAGGATATCATCGAGGCTGTTCGGGGTTAGCCTATCCCGATCCTCCCGAAGGCAGATGGAGGACCCCAAGACCTTAGCAAAACCCGGGTTCTCTCAAACCGTGTGGTTCTTCTCCAGCGAGTGGATCAGGATTTGGGCGCAGCGGGAAAGGGTCCTCACAGGTGGTTGGGAAGGACCCCCTTCCGCACTCGAAGCAACTGGAGGGGGTGGTGGCGGCTCTTCTTGACGAGGAGGAGACCGAACCACTTTTATGTCGGGGATTGACTGTTCCGAGGGTTGAGACGAGCCTCCTTGCATCTCCCCGGGATCATGCCTGGGCGTCCGAAGCAGCTCGGAACGCTTCATCTCCAGCACCTTTCGGGAGACCTCTCTCTTCCGCTTCCGGCTCTCCTTAGAAGCCTCGTCGCTTACCATACCTGTACAGAGAAAAGGTCAGTGAGATCGCTAAGGCCCAAAGATCAGAGATATAGAAAGTACCGAAGCCGAGGTCAGAGAGCTGAAGCCCGCGTTCTTGGCCGGTGACCAGCTGCATAGTCCAATGATGCAGTTCGGCTGTCACTGCATCTAAACAAGAGAATTTCTGTCTGGCCGCCTGATCTTTCAGTTCCATCACCATTAGGCCCTCTTCTCTATTCAGGGTGATGCGCTTCGGAATTAACGGGCCCTGATGCAGCCAGCTGCGTGGGAAACCCTCAAAGCCATTTGGAATTTTGCTCCTCAGAATAAAGAAGCGATTCTTCCAATTCTTCAAGGAGGAGGGCAGATCAGTAAAAAGCCCACAATGTGGCTTCACCTGGAAGAACCAATACACGACGTCCTTTCGATGAGTTAGCCTATGTAGTTCGGCGAACACCTTAGCTATAGGACTGAGTCCTTTAGCTCGGCAAAGGCCTCTGAAGGCTACTAGGATCCGCCATGAGTTCGGGTGAACTTGGGCTATGCACACTTGGTGAAATTTTAGAACTTCCTTGAAGAAGTCGTCAAGAGGGAACCGCAGCCCGGCTTTTAATTGCTCTTTGTATACCATGATCATATCATTCTCTTCGAAGAAGTGATCGGCTCGAAGATCGCCGTGACACTTAATGAGTTCGTATGAATCGGGTTGAATGTTATACTCTTGGCTGAACGAATGCAGGTCGGTTTCTTGAAGGATTGATGGCAGCTCATCCATGGGAAGGTTTTCTCTCCCTGAAGAATGTGTTTGCCTCAAGGATGCTGCTTGACCGCGGGCTGGAATGGAGGTCCTAGGGGGTTCAGATCGCCCGCTTGTTCAGACTACCTCTACCTCATCTGACGACCACGAGACCTGAACGGAAGGGGGGCTTGCCGCTCTCTGACCCTCGGCGCCGCTCATTTTCAAAGAAAAGAGGAAATTTAAGCTAAAAGAAAGATCAAAACCCTTACCGGAGTGTGATCGGTGTCGGAAGAACTTGAAAAAAATGAGAGGATTTTGGAATCGCTCGCGAAAAGCTGAAAATGACATAAGGGGACAACTGGCGGACTCATCCCCTATTTATACTAGTCTGAGCATTTAATGCTCACGGTGTCCCAAGCGGCGCATCGGTTAGCGGGATTCGCCAGCTTTTTCTGACACATCTCATGAATATTCCAAAAATTCCATAATAAGGAGAGATCAGCTAGTTAGAGATCGGTGAATTAAGGCGGATGTTTGGAAGTGCGGATCGGTTAAGGCTGTTCAGTTAGGAACCGGATCGGATAAACACATCAGAGATTGAAAAATAATCAATGCAATAATAATAAAATGGTAATTGTCAAAATAAAATTTTATTTCCGAAAAGTCGGATTATATCATTTGGGCGATCTCTAGAGATCGGATTACATTAAAAGTCGGATTACATCATTTGGGCGATCTTTAGGGATCAGATTACATTAAAGGTCTGATTACATCATAGGGGCGATCTTTAGAGATCGGTGGAACATCCTATCTAATAAAGGCCTATGTCAAAGCCTAGTCTCGTGGCTGAATCAAAAGATTTGTCCGGCCATAGACAGCGGATAGACGTACAGCTCAGATGGGGTGATTATGACTCTCATGAGGATGGAGAGTCATCTCCACTGTCATCGACCAGAACCGAGCTGTAGTCGGGACGCCCAATGTGGTGAGGAGCCAAATGAACTTCAAGGGGCAGTCACCGATGTTAAGAGGAATATTAGCAGTCTTCTCGCCCAAAATCAGTTCGCCGATTATATCGGTCGAACGATTCGAGATCGACACGGTCGAGGTCCTCGACCCAGGTCGACAAATTAGTCCAGTTCTCTCACTGTCATCAAATGAGGTTATCATAATTCTCCGATCACCGGGATCGTAAATTTTCAGTCGAGGAATAAAGAGGACAATCGAAAAAAGATCAAAAGCAACTATCATGACCAGGATTATTGCCAGAGCAGTTAGAATAGGAAAAGTGAGAAAGAGGAGAAAATAATATGCGGAGGGGTTTCCTGTTGAAGGTATATATATAGGGAAAGTCTGAGCATTTATTGCAAGCAGAAAACGAAGCGGATGCCTCGGAAATCGAAAGAATAAATGCTTTGACTGAATCGACCCGAATAAAGGAGAAGATCGGAGTAGGAGAGGTCGGAAGAGGGGAGCCCGGCATGAGAGATTGGAAAAGGATCGTGTTAGAAAGATCGGAAGGGAGGGGAGGTCGGAAAACAAAGAGAATAAGACAATTTCCACTAACTGTCATCATAATCAGAGCCGAGGTAGTTAAAGCGTTGCAGACGAAATCTCCACCGCACGCCTCAGAATCGCCCACATTACTGACAGGTGCCAGAGTATGTCATGATAGTGCTGTACATCCCAATCTCCACCGTTGATCTTGCTTGTAAAGACAAGTCCAGAACCCTTGGATCAAAGAATAAGACGATAAGACCGGCGCTCTTTATTCTCAGCCTTCGGATCGCCCTTGACAAGAAAATTCTGAGCTGTCAGATTAGAAAGGAGAAAGGACAAATATGCAGAAAAGGATCTCGGTTGTTCGTTTTGATTCTTTTTAATTCCCAACCATCAGATCGTGTCCTTTAAAATCCAAACCTTCCATTCCCTCAAAGGGAATCCTGACCCTTCATTGGGAGCACACGTTCCCTATAAATACCTGCATGAAAACTGTTGAAGGAGGAGGAAGAAAAAGGGTGGTGATTATAGTGGAAAGGCTCTGAAAATTGATTCAGTCTTGCTACTCTGCCATTTTTAAGCTAGAAAAACTTTAGAAATTAGTTTTCTAAAGTATTTTCTTTGAAGAAATATTGGACACTGAAACTCTTGATTTTCAGTTTGTTCATTGCTCTGCGATGCCCTTTCTTAAGTTTCAATTCTGTTTTCACCACCTTTATATCCACTTTTATTTTCTGAAGCTAAATCTCATTCATTATCATTCCGGTTTGATTACATGCTAACTAGGCATTCGTCATTTCAAGGCAAGCATTAGTCTCCAGTCTATTAGCCCGAAACTCTGCAACATTCATGACTCCATAGTTAGCTCAATAGGTTTAACTTCCTGCAGGTGAGTGTCTGAATCGTTGCCTCATCCAGTGTTTGCTTTTATTTTCTTTTTATGCTCGTAATTTTCGTTAAAGTGTGTTTTATGTTAGATGAGTGGTTATTCTCGAGTTTATCTTTAATATCAGTTCATGTTATTTATTTGTTCTTGGACTTTTATTATTATCTCCTAATGTAGTGTTCTGTTTATGGGTAACGTACAGGTAGTTTGATAAAACATTGGTAACAGTGTCTTAACATAAGAGTTTTTTTAAATAAACGTTTGGATAATAAATCAGAGAGTTATGAAGGCGAACCACTAGACTAGCTCAAGAATATGACCGAATAAGGTGGGGGAGGTCGAAGTAAAATCGAGTTTCGGAATAGCAAATGAAATAGAGCAAATGTTGCCTGCCGAAAGGTATTGGTAAAGCGATCACATAGGAGGTCGGTAAAATTCAGTCTGGTATCCCCTATCTAGTCACGAGGTACCAATGAGTTAAAAGAAGCCTTATTCAGGTCCCCGGCATCTTTGAATGCCCGAACCCTTAGTCTTAGACTCTTATGATGTATAGATGTAATCAGATTTCAAGAGGTCGAAAAAGTCCTTATCCGACTCCCATTCAAGTAAAAGAGATCGGAGGAGAGTTCTTATCCGATTCTCAATCCAAAAAACTTTAATAAATATTTAAAAGAGATCGGAGAAGAGTTCTTATCCGATTCTCAATCCAAAAAACTTTAATAAATATTTAAAAGAGATCGGAGGAGAGTTCTTATCCGATTCTCAATCCAAAAATTTTTAATAAATACTTAAAAGAGATCGGAGGAGAGTTCTTATCCGATTCTCAATCCAAAAAAAAACTTTAATAAATATTTAAAAGAGATCGAAGGAGAGTTCTTATCCGATTCTCAATCCAAAAATTCTAATAAATATCTAAAAGAGATCGGATGAGAGTTCTTATCCGATCTCCAATCAAAATTTTAATCTAAAAGGGATCGGAGGAGAGTTCTTATCTGATTCTCAAATCGAATTTTAACAAATATGCAAAATAACCCCTTAAACAAAACCGATATGTAACAGTAACTCACTAAGGGTCGTATCATTTATTTATGTATCTGGGCAACCCGAATTAGTGGAAAATCAAATATTCCCTTTTACTAAAAGGATTAACATCTCCGTTCGAACCTCCTAACTATCGATTTTAATTTATAAAGAGCTTAAAGTTAAATCTACTTACCCTCATTGAGGGACGAGGTGGGGTGCCTAACACCTTCTCCACCCGTTTACGGACCCCGAACCTAGAATCTCTGTTTTTGAAGTGGTTTCATTTTAATTTATTTTCACAAATGGTTTTCTTTAATTTCCCTCAAAATTAAAGTGGTGACTCCTCACTCTTTCCCACTTCGGTGAGTGCTCGTCCAGGCGACTGCAAAATCCCTTGCGACACAGCTGAAACACACAGTTTCACAGTGTTTCAGTACTATAACTTAGCATAAATCCAAAAATAAATTTAACTTTACTTTTACCTAGCTTTAATATGCTAAATTCGATGTTCTTAAAGTTTTTGTGTTTTGAGTTACAATTCACTACACTATTCAAGTCAAATTGTTGACTTTTTAAGGCTTAATAGGTATGGGGACTCCAACTTCACCCACATACCACATTTTGGTCATTAAATTTGTTGGTTTTGGTCATTTTCTCAAAGCTTAAGTTCTTTAGGCAAAATTGTCAAATTTTCAGTTTTGGTATCCTTAGTTGCACTATTCCATTTGGTCATTCTACTGTTAGAATTTGATAAACCTTTCTTCATAGAAAATGTTCCCTATTGTCTTAAGTTTATTCTCCTTTTTGAATCACTCCAATTGGAGTTTTGTAGCTCAAGTTATGGCCATTTGAACCATGACTGCCGGATTGGACACAACCCAGATTTTCTGGGCAATTTTAGTGCTGGCAGTTTTGGGTCACCAAATTGGGGTGGCCAAATGGCTTGGTTGCTGGTAGAATTTGGGCTTCTGTTCTTCATGAAAGTTTTAGGTCTATATCTCATCTAACCTCTGGTAAATTTCAAGTCATTTTGACCTGCCTAGCTTGAGTTATGACCAAATGAATAAAACTGTTCATTTGGTCAGTTTGTACAGGGCAGCTTGCAATTTTTCAACTTTGGTCAATTTGTTCACTAGGTTTTGGTCACTTTTTGGGCATGCTTCCTAAATGAAAATTGTGTCATTTAGTTTCTATTTTCATCCCCAATTGGTCCCATACCAATTGGACTTATAAAATTTCATTTTTGGTCCTTCAAAGTTAACTTGGTCATGCTGCCAGCAGCATGACCACACTCCCTCCGAATTTGACTTTAATTCCAACTATTCCAACACAACTCATTTGGTCACAAATGACCATTTTTCACTTCACAATAGGTCAAAGACATCATTTACTCATTTATCACATTTTTGGTCCATAAACCCTAATGTTCAAAACCCTAATTCACCAACCTCATGCATTTAACCACATTTAGTGCTTTTAATCCTAACCATTCAACTAAATAAAGTTTCTAAACTCATTCAAACCCATCAAACCATGCAAAACACACTTCCCATCATGCTGGCCAAATTTTAGTTTAATCCTTTACAAGTGTTTTTATTTCATTTCTTTAGTTTCTAAGCTCATTTCAATAACTAAATATGCATTTGATTAGATAATTGGTAGTTAGAAGACTAACCTTTGCTTGGAGGGTTTTTAGGCTTTCCTTTATTCAATTCTTTCTTCTTCTTTTTACTCTCTAATGTTTCCTCAACATGTAAGGAGAATTTTTTGTGTTGGGACTTTGTGAATGTATGGGATAGAGTAGGGAAATTCAAGCTTCCCTTCCCTTAACAATTGTGGAACAAAGTGAAAGAATGGGGAGAGAGAGGTGAGGCGGCAATGAGGATAAGGAAGATGACTTAATTTTTTTTTTCTTTTCTTTTCTTTTATTTAATTTGTCTTATGGAAGACCCAAAAAAAATCTAATTAATTAAATATATTAATTATTACTTTTATGGCATCATGCATGATGTCATGCATGATGTCATCTCCCTACACTTTTTCATTTTCTTTTTTTTTCTATTAGTTCTTTAATTTAAATCTCGATTCTGAAATTTTCTTTTCTCTGATTTTATTTGACAGTTAGGTCAGGAGTCAGCTCTCGGGGTCAATTGACCAAATTGCCCCTCACCGGTTCATCCCGGTTTGCAAATAATTCAATATTTCTTTTAGCTCCCTAACCTAATTATTTGACTGACTTAACAGTTCTTTTTCGTGATTTTCTCTTTTCCACTGTGTTCATAAGGGTCCTAAGGACATGACGTCACATTTCTGATTCGAAATTTGAGTTTAAAATGACTTCGCAGTCCTTCCCAAGAAGGTCACCCATCACTGTGACTCTCGACTTGTTTAACTTCTTATATTCTGTTTTTCTTATTTATACTTAACTAATTGGCAATTACTAATTATTTGTATTTATGGCTTCTCTAGTTATCTTAAGTGTGGTTCTAATCCCCTTAATTGTCCGGACCGGCACCGATCACCAGAACAGTGAAATATACCAGGCTATACAAATAGGGGTGTTACAATTCTCCCCC
Source organism: Hevea brasiliensis (assembly GCF_030052815.1). Classification (NCBI taxonomy): domain Eukaryota; kingdom Viridiplantae; phylum Streptophyta; class Magnoliopsida; order Malpighiales; family Euphorbiaceae; genus Hevea; species Hevea brasiliensis. Next base: position 114,217,554 of record NC_079497.1, on the reverse strand, counting down.
CTTAAATAAATTTCATCTCGAAATTTTACCTGGTATCAATCTCTGAACAGCTGTGGGTGTTGTCTCCTCATGTCCTCCTCTCTTTCCCAAGTAGCCTCCTGGCCCGAATGATGGTTCCACAGCACTTTTACTAACGGTATCTGCTTGTTTCGTAGCTGTTTCACCTCATAAGCCAGAATCTTTATGGGTTCTTCTTCATATGTGAGGTTTGGATTCACTTCAATTTCTTCTACTGGTAGTACATGAGATGGGTCTGATCGATACCTCCTCAACATAGACACATGGAAGATATTATGTATATTCTCCAACTCTGGAGGTAGTGCTAAACGATATGCCAAAGGACCCACTCTTTCTAGAACCTCATATGGCCCGATAAAATGAGGACTTAGTTTCCCTTTTCTGCCGAATCTCATAATCCTCTTCCAAGGAGAAACCTTGAGGAAAACTTTTTCACCCACTGCATACTCAATATCCCTTCTTTTCAAATTAATATAGGACTTCTGACAGTCTGATGCAGTTTTAAGTCGATCTCTGATTACCCTGATTTTCTCTTTAGTCTGTTGAACAATTTCGAGTCCAATCATTTTTCTTTCACCCATGTCATCCCAACACAACGGGGTTCTACATTTTTTGCCATACAAAGCTTCATATGGAGGCATCCCAATGCTTGATTGGTAGCTGTTGTTATAAGCAAACTCAATCAAAGGCAAGTGTGTATCCCAACTACCCTCAAACTCAATCACACAAGCCCGTAGCATGTCCTCCAAGATCTGAATTACCCTCTCAGACTGGCCATCTATTTGTGGGTGGAATGCAGTACTGAAGTTCAATCTAGTTCCTAGGGCTCTCTGAAGATTACCCCAGAATCTAAAAGTGAATCTAGGATCTCTGTCTGATACAATGGATACTGGCACTCCATGAAGCCTCACAATCTCATCGATGTACAACCTGGCCAATCTGTCTAAACTGTAGTCCATTCGGACTGGCAAAAAATGAGCAGACTTAGTCAGTCTGTCGACAATGACGCATACTGCATCATGACTCTTCTGTGTCTTTGGAAGTCCCATTACAAAATCCATCATTATTCTTTCCCATTTCCATTTTGGTATTGGTAGTGGATGTAACAACCCAGTGGGTACTTGATGCTCTGCCTTTATTTGCTGACAAGTTAGGCATTTGGATACAAACTCTGCCACATCTCTTTTTAAACCCATCCACCAGTAATGCTCCTTTAGCCCTCTATACATTTTTGTACCACTAAGGTACATAGGAAAAGGAGACTCATGTGCTTCCTTCAAAATGATCTGTCTCAAATCAACATCATTAGGAACACACATTCTGCCCTGGTGTAGTAGTGAACCATCATCTCTGATTGAGAATTATGGTTTCTTGCCCTGCCGGACTTCTTCCAACAGCTTCTGATACCTTTCATCATTCTGAGAAGCCATTCTGATCTGATCAATCAACACTGGCTGTACATGCCATGCAACTGCTGTCTGCCCCTCATCATTAATCTCTAAACTGGCATGTAATGATCTCAACTCATGTACCAAAGATAAAGGAGTAACCCGTAGACTTACCATAGTCTTGCGACTTAGGGCGTCAGCTACAACATTAGCTTTCCCTGGCTGATAGTCTATCAGACAATCATAGTCTTTTATCAACTCTAACCATCTCCTCTGTCTCAAATTCAACTCTTTCTGGGTACCCAAATACTTCAAACTCTTATGATGTGTGTAGATGTAACACTTCTCTCCATACAAATAATGTCTCCAAATCTTAAGAGCAAACACAATAGCTGCAAGCTCCAAATCTTGTGTTGGATAATTCCTCTCATGCGGTTTTAGCTGGCGTGATGCATAGGCAATAACATTTCGATCTTGCATCAACACACAACCTAACCCATTATGAGAAGCATCACTGTAAATTGTATATTCTTTACCCGGTGTAGGTAAAGTCAGGACTGGAGCCTCAGTCAAACATCTTTTCAATTCATCAAAACTTTGCTGGCATTTGTCTGTCCACTGAAATTTCACATCCTTTCTAAGTAGCTTGGTCAATGGAGATGCCAACATGGAGAATCCCTTCACAAATCGACGGTAGTATCCAGCTAACCCCAGAAAACTGCGAATCTCTGTGACATTTCTGTGTGGCTTCCAATTAAGGACAGCTTTAATCTTGCTAGGATCTACCTTAATACCCTCTGCTGATACTATGTGCCCCAAAAAGGATATTTACTTCAGCCAAAATTCACATTTTGACAATTTGGCGTATAGCTATTTTTCCCTCAAAGTCTGCAGTACCATCTGCAGATGTCTATCATGCTCTTCTGCATTCCTCGAATAGACCAATATATCATCAATAAACACCACAACAACTGGTCGAGGTATGGTCTGAAAATAATATTCATCAGATCCATAAAAGCAGCCGGAGCATTAGTTAACCCGAATGGCATGACCAAGAACTCATAATGGCCATAGCGGGTTCTGAAGGCAGTTTTAGGAATACTCTGCTGTTGTACTTTCAGCTGATAATAACCTGATCTCAGGTCAATTTTGGAGAACACAGTTGCACCTCTCAACTGATCAAATAAGTCATCAATGAGGGGCAATGGGTATCTGTTCTTTATTGTCACCTTATTCAACTGCCGATAGTCAATGCATAACCGGAGAGTGCCATCCTTCTTCTTTACAAATAATACTGGCACTCCTCAAGGTGACACACTAGGGCAGATAAAGCCCTTATCAAGCAGCTCTTGCAACTGTATTTTCAATTCTTTTAGTTCTGCTGGTGCCATTCTGTATGGTGTTATGGAGATTGGGTCCACACCAGGCATAACATCAATTTCAAACTGCACTTCTCTTTCTGAAGGTAATCCTGGCAATTCATCAGGAAATACATCCGGAAAGTCACATACAGTAGGAATGTCCTCGATCTTTGGACTCCCACTTGGGTGTCTATCACATGTGCCAAGTACGCCTCACACCCTTTCCTAATCATTTTTGGCGGTCTGGTGAAATGATGTTTGAAGGCAAAAACTGCCTCTCCCCATGTAATACTACATCACCATATTGAGGAGACCAAAAGTAATCGTCTTTAGTCTGATCAATCATGGTGTGATGCCTGGCTAACCAATCCATGCCCAAGATAATGTCATAATCTCTGAAGGACATTTCAATTAAATCAGATAGAAAAGTGTGTCCTTGGATCACCAAAGGACAGTCCCTATATAGCCTATTTACCCTGACCTCCTGGCCTAATGGACTAGTTACTAGCACATCATAGTCCATTGGTACACACTGAATAGTAGTAGAACACATCACACTAGCACTAACATACGAATGTGTGGAGCCAGGATCAAATAACACATGTACATCTTGGTCAAGGATGGAAAAATTACGGCTACAACGTCGATGTTTCACCTCCTCCCTCGATGCATGGTATACACTCGATCGTGCGCCATCGGGTGCCGGTGGTTAACGGTGCTTTGACTTTCAGGAGTGTTACCAGGATCCCTACCTCTACCTCTGCCTCTACCTCTAGCAGCTGACTGTGACCCTCTAGGTGCAGAGACTTGGGCTAATCCTTCGGATGTAGCAGACGGTCCAGACCAGTGCGGACTAGTACAATCTTTAGCGAAATTTCTGCTCCCTCCACAGTTAAAACATGCACCGATGGCCTTGAAACAAACCCCACTGTGAGTTCTACCACAAGTTTCACACTGTCGTACTGATAGAGCTCCTCGGGGTGCCTGCTGGGTCTGCTGACTAGACCAGGGTGGTTTTTGGCTAGAAAATCTGCCTCTGCCAGATCTACGGGAGCTGGATCCCCCAAACTGTTTTCTCTTTCCAGAATCACTCTTAGATGCTTGTCCCGTAGTCTTTTCAGTCTTCTCTTTCTCTTGTGCACCCTTCTTCACTGCCCCTTCTGATTCTATCCTTTCCAGTTCCAGGGCTTGTGAGATCAACTCAGCGAAATTCTGATGTCGGAAACCCACGACTTGCATCCTCATATTCGGCCTTAACCCGGACTCAAACCTCTTACATCTATCTCTGGGGGTGGAGACTAAACTTCCAGCATAGTAGCTTAGCCTTGAAAAGTCTCTCTCATACTCTGCTATGGTTCTGTCTCCTTGTTTCAAACTTAAGAATTCTTGTAATTTCATATCTACATACGCATCAGGAACCCATTTCTGCCTGAATTCCCTCAGGAAGTCTGTCCATGTCAGCACAGGTGGCTCAACCAGGCTGTGGGGGATGGTCTTCCACCATTCATATGCATCCCCTTGGAGAAGAGATACTTAATACTCAAATTTTAATTCTTCAGTACACTGCAGCTTTCTGAAAACCCGTTCCATTCTTTCCAACCAGCATTACGCCTCGGTGGATCCACAGTGCCTTTAAACTCGGTGGCCCCAAATTTCATCAATTTTTCATTTTGCCGAGCTGAGGGCTGTGGTTGTGCTACAGGTGCTTGCATTTGAGCTTGAGGTGGCACATTACCCGCCATTTGCTAGAAAAACGCAGCCATCTGCTGTACAAACTGAGCAGGGAACTGTGGTGTTGGAGTAGGAGCTGGAGTGGCTGACCCACTCACGTTCTGGAGTGCTGGGGCTTCCCCTTGAACCTCAGCTTCAACAGATTGTTCTTCAGAATGATCTCCTCCTTCCATTCTGTTTTCCCAAAATTTCTACTTTCTGAGATCAAACATAAGGAGGTTGACCTCCGTTAGTGCATATTCATGATGTAAATACGTCATATGTATCAATTAAAAACACTTGAGCAGTTGTACTTATCAATAAAATATTCATACACATAGTCAAAATTTATTAAAAAACTATGCTCTGATACCACTAAAACATGTCACACCTTACCTCTCTGTAAGGAGCGCCCTTTCGGGTTTTCACCCCTACCCCTTTCTCTTTTTTTTTTTTTTTTTTAGGCATAATACCTTTTGATAGTGTCGGCATTCACGGGTCTTGAAAATTCTTCGCCTTCCATATGGGTCAAGATCAGGGCCCCACCATAAATTGCCTTTTTAACCATGTAGGGTCCCTCATAAGTTGGCGACCATTTACCCCGGGCATCATTTTGATTCGAGAGCACCTTTTTCAGGACCAGATCTCCTGGTTGGAATTCGCGTGGGCGAATGCCTTTGTTAAATGCCCTAGCCATTCTTCTTTTGTATAATTGCCCATGACACGCTGCTGCTAGCCTTTTCTCATCCAGCAAATTCAATTGGTCCAACCTCGATTGGATCCATTCTGACTCATCAATTCCTGATTCTTTTAGAATCCTCAAGGAAGGAATTTCTACTTCAATAGGCAAAACATCTTCCATTCCGTAAACCAGCGAATATGGAGTTGCCCCAGTTGATGTTCTTACGGAGGTCCGATATGCATGAAGGGCATAGGGAAGCATATCATGCCAATCTCTATAGGTGACTGTCATTTTTCGGATGATTCTCTTGAGATTTTTGTTAGCGACTTCCACCGCTCCATTCATTTAGGGACGGTATGGTGAGGAATTGAGATGTCGGATCCTGTATTGGTTACATAAACTTTGGACCTTTGGACCATTCAAATTCTTGGCGTTGTCAGTGACGATTTCGCTGGGGAGGCCGTATCGGTAGATGACATTATTTCAGAGAAATTTAAGGAATGTGTTCTGCATGATGTGGGCATATGATGTCGCTTCGACCCATTTAGAAAAATAGTCAATAGCTACCAAGATGAATCTATGTCAATTGGATGCCTTGGGATTAATGGGACCAATTACGTCGATACCCCACATTGCGAAAGGCCAAGGTGAGACGAGATTAAACAATTAATTAGGCGAAATGTTTATCGGGTCCGCATATATTTGACATTTATTGTAACACCCCCGTTGCATAGCCTGGTAGATTTCACTGTTCCGGTGACCGGTGTCGGTCCGGACAATTAATGGGATTAGGGCCACACTTAAGACAATTTGAGAAGCCATAAACACAAATAATTAGTAATGTTTAATTAGTTAACTATAAATAAGAAAAACAAAACATAAGAGGTTAAACGTGCCGAGAGTCACAGCGATGAGTGACCTCCTGAACGATCGCAAGTCGCTTTAAACTCAAATTTCAACCGTAAAAGTGACGCTGCGGTCCTTAGGACCCTTATGAACACAAAGTGGAAAAGAGAAAATCATGAAAAAGAATCATAAGCTACCAAATAATTAGGTCGTGAGCGGAAGAAATATGGAATTATTTGCAAACCGGGATGAACCGAGGGGCGACTTGGTCAATTGACCTCGAGAGTCGACTCGACCTAATCACAATAAAATCTGAGAAAAGAAAATTTCGGAATCGAGAATTAAATTAAAGAACGAATAGAAAAAAATAAATAGAAAAAAAAAGAAAAAGAAAAAGAAAAGAAAGAAGTTAGAAAAGTCAAAGATGATGTCATAAAAGATTAATTAAGTTATTTTATTAATTTGGGAATTTTGGTCTTCAAAATTAGATAAAAAGAAAAATTCAAAAACATTTTTTTTTTGCTTCTTCTTTTGCTTTTCCCGTAGCTCTCTCCTCTCCCTCTCTTCTTATGTTGTTCCACCATTTTTAAGCAAGAAAAGCTTGGAATTCTTGGTTCCTTTCCATAAATCCTCTAAATCCCAACCTAGAAATTTTATTTACCAACCATAATAACTCTCATAAGGACTTCTTTAAAGCTTGTTATTACTACTTAAGAAGGAGATTTCAAGAAGAAAGAAGAGCAAAGGTTAGGGTTTTGAAGCTTTAAGTGAGGTTAGCATATCAAACTCTTTATTTTTCCATTTAAATGCATGTTTAGGTAATTAAGTGAGCTTAGAACTTGATTTAAATGAAACAAATATGGGAGAGGGACCAAACTGAAATTTGGGCAGCTTGATAGGAGTATGATTTACATGAAATTGATGCATTAGAATGAGTTTAAAAGCTTTGATTAGTTGAATGGTTAAGGTTAAGTGCACTACTTATGGTTAAATGCAAGAGTTAGTGAGTTTAGGGTTTCAATGCAAGGGTTTATGAATCAAAAATTGGAGAAATGCATAAATGGCATATTTGACCTATTGTGAAATCAAAAATTTTGTGTTTCAGTTGAAAAGAATATCGGGAAGGAACCCGAGGAAACGAGTCGAGGCTAAGGGACGACTCGCTTGAGGTTTGTGCACAATAAACCCTATTTAAGTATTTTACTCTTGAAAAATTGATTTAGCATGCATTATGAACATATGAACTTTTGTGTTGCCACCTTGTGATCAAATTATAACTTTGGAAATTGATTTGATTTTTGTATGCAATATTTGAATGAAATGTTTGAAATGGATTTTATGTTCACACTTAGCATGACAGTATCACATTTCCTCCTCCATTTATGGGGTTGAGATCGTTTATTTTCCTCCCTCTCTGGCTTGCCAGTTGAGGTTGTAGATCGGATGAGTACTCATTAGCTAGCTAGCCACCTCCCTCATTGGTTTCGATTAATGGGGTTGAGATTGCTTTGTCGTGGTGTACAACACGGCATTGATAGGAAATTTTGTGTCATGGCTTAAGTTGTGTACGACTTTGGCAACACTGTGTTTACGCAATTGTTTGACTAAACTGTTGTTTAATATATTATTTGACAAAATGAGTTGTTATGAGCTTTGATATTTGTGAAATGTGATTGTGAAGTATTCAAATTATATTTCATCAATAAATGATTTATGTATCGCATTTTAAAGTTTTATTGTGCACCACTGAGTATTTTTATACTCAGCGATAGTTTAATTTACTGTCGCAGATAAGAGCAAGGAAAAAGCAGCAGAGTGAGCTGCTACTGATTTGAAGATCACATCAAGCTTTTGTACGGGTATTGTTTTATACCCTTATGGTTATTTTGATGTAAATCTCAGAATGTCATAAGTATCAATGTAAATTGAGCGATTGTAAATAAATTGTAATAATATTATTTTGGGTTTGTTTCAGAATTTAATATTTGTAAACATGAATTTTCTACTTTATGTTTTGTAAATGAAGATATTAAATACTTTGAGATGAGAAATCTTGATTTGTATTGTGAAATTATTTGAAGTGCCTTGATTGAGTTGATTTGAGAATTATTGGTGGTTGGGAGTTGTGAAATATGTTTGGAAGTGCTTTTTACAGGTATTTGAAGAACTGGTTTCTCAAAATACAGAGGGAACTCACAAAATTTTTATAAAATTTATGCAAAATTTAAATGCACAAAAATTTTTACTAGTCCTTAAGCTTTGAATAAATGGTTTTTAATTCCTACCAAAATGCTCACCACTTCCAAAATGTAAGAAAATTGTTTTAAAATCCCTTGTAGGGTACTTAATGAGTTATCGGTAGGTGAAGTTCGGTAGTTCATTAAGTATTCTACGGGATCATGTTATGCCTTACGGAGGGGTAAGGTGTGACATTTATAACACTTTCGAAAGTACTCAATGCAATCTTTCTCCATAGTAGTCCAGAAGTATCCCCGTTTCATGATTTGCTTGGCCATCATATGTCCATTAGCATGGGTTGCACTATTCCCCTCATGAGTCTCGAAGAGGATCTTCCTTGCTTCTTTTGCATCTACGCATCTCAACAATTCGCCACTGGAGCTCCTTTTGTACAAAATTTTGCCACTGGGGAAGTATCCCAAAGCTAATCTCCTGATCATTCTCCTTTCATTTCTACTTGCCCCTGGAGGGTATTCCCTGGTTTTGACGTAGACCTGAATATCATGGTACCAAGGTTTGCCATCAATTTCTTCCTCGGCCATGAAACAGTAAGCTGGCTCGCCCCTTGCTTTAATTTGCAATACCTGAGTTGTTTGCCCTTCTTCCATTTGAGCCATGATAGCCAGAGTGGCTAAGGCATCTGCGAATTGATTCTTGTCTCAACTGAGGTGAGTGAAAGAAATTTCTTCGAATCTCTTGATCAATTCCAGTAGGTACATTTGATATGGGATTAGCTTCGGATCCTTGGTTTGCCATTCTCCCTTGACTTGATAAATGATCAAGGCCAAATCTCCATATACCCACAACTTCCTGACTTTCATTTCGATGGCAGCCTGTAAACCCATGACACAGGCTTTGTATTCCGCGATATTGTTAGTGCAGTCAAATCTTAACTTGATAGCTATTGGGAAGTGTTTTCCATCAGGGGATACCAACACAGCTCTGATCCCATTACCAGACAAATTGACAGCTCCGTCAAAATACATTTCCCATACATCAGTTGGTTCTTTTTCCTTGCCGTTGACTTCATTAACATACTCATCAGGGAATTCAAAATCCAGGGCTTCATAATCTTGGATAGGGTTTTCTGCTAGGAGATCAGCGATTACGCTACCTTTTGCTGCTTTCTGGGTCATATAGACAATGTCATATTGAGAGAGTATGACTTGCCATTTTGCTATCCTCCCTGGCACAAAAGGGCTTTCAAATACATACTTGATGGGATCCATCCACGAGATGAGCCATGTCTTATGATTCAACATGTAGTGTTTAAGCCGATTCGTCTTCTAGGCCAACGCACAACAAGTTTTCTCTAAAGATGAATACCTGGTCTCGCAATCATTGAATTTCTTGCTTAGGTAATAAATGGCCCTCTCTTTTCGGCCTGTGTCATCATGCTCCCCCAAAACACACCCCATCAAACTCTATTGGACTGCCATGTGCAGAATCAGCGGCCTTCCTGCCACTGGAGGAACTAATATCGGCAGGTTCGACAAGTACTGCTTAATTTTCTCAAAAGCTTCTTGACAAACTGAATCCCATTGAGTGGTGTTGTTCTTTCTGAGTAACTTAAAGATGGGCTTAGTCTTAGCAGTAAGGTTGGAAATAAATCTCGAGATGTAGTTCAGCTTCCCCAGGGAATTGTGCACCTCCCTTTCTGTTTTTGGGGGTGGCATTTCTTGAATGGCTCGAACTTTGTCTGGATCCACTTCTATTCCCTTCTCACTCACTATGAATCCCAAAAGCTTTCCAGATCTATCTCCAAACACACATTTAGCCAGGTTCAACTTCAGCTGATATTTTCTGAGCCTTTCGAATACTTTCCTCAGCACTTGTACATGATTTTCTCCCTCCCTGGATTTTATGATCATATCATCCACGTACACCTCCACTTCTTTGTGTATCATATCGTGGAATAACATGACCATAGCACGTTGATAGGTAGCCCCAGCATTCTTAACCCAGATGGCATGACTCGATAACAGAATACCCCCCACTGAGTGATGAAGCGGTTTTCTCTTTATCTTCTTCATCCATGGGGATTTGGTTGTATCCGGATGCCCCATCAATACACGAACATCTACCCAATCCTGCAGCATTGTCTACTAGCACGTCTATGTGTGGGAGAGGGAAATCATCCTTCAAGCTTGCTTTATTGAGATCCCTATAATCAACACACACCCTGACTCTCCCGTCCTTTTTCATTACCGGGACAACATTGTCTATCCACTGAGGGTACTTGACCACTTCCAAAAATCTGGCATCATACTGCTTTTTGACTTCATCCCTAACCTTGAGCAGGGTGTCAAGATTCATTCTTCTTAACTTCTGCTTTACTGGAATTGTCCCGGGAATTAGGGAAATTTTATGCATCACTATGTGAGGGCCTAAGCCGATCATATCGTCATAGCTCCATGACAATACATCCAATAATTCTTTGAGCAAACTGACCATATCTTCTAATTCTCCACTCCCCACAACCTTAAGTTCCCTCCTTATTTCTTCCGTGCCTAGATTTATGGTGTGCGTTTCGTCCCCATAAGGCACCAAGGAAGGTTCGTCTCTTTCACCCCTTTCTTCTGCAAGTTCTTCTTCAGAATCACTTGAAGTAATGGCAGTTATGGGAGTTTCAAAATTGACAAGAGGGATTTCTAAGTCTATAGAATTATTAGGCATTAATTGATGACTGGTCCTGAAGAAACGAAAGTGGAATATATTATAAGAATGGATTTCAAGCAAAAAAGGAAAAGAGAATTGGATGCAAAATGCGCTATTAATTCATTAACATTCAAATCATAAGAAAAGGGTCCATTTACAGCATTGCACTTGTCACCATGGACAAAATTATCAAGTATAGATAACAAAATATACTTTACTCGAGATTAAGCATAGGAAGGTCCTCTGCTTCCCAATTATCCAGTTCTTGCCCCCCAGCAATTGGCGAGATCAGGGCTTCATATAGGGAGTCCAGTTGTATGACATCAACAGATGGTTCTTCGGGTGATTCTTCACCCTTCTTAGGATTCTCAAGGATTGGTTTGGTGAAGACATATGTGATTTTCTGGACAACCTTCATTTTCCCAACTCTCTAGTCAAATTTTTGATCCCGAAGCATGTTCCTCCTCCAAAATCGCCCATCCATAAGAGTATCTTCCTCAAATCCCAAGCCGAAATGGCCAATCTTCTAGATAGCCGGTATGGGTTTAATAATCCCGTGTAATATGGCGCCTAGCCCTTACCTACCTTATATCCGCTCTTAAGCATCACCTTTGCAACCATAGCTGTAGCCCCTTCATCCCTTAGGATAGTTTCTTGCAACTCTAGAGCCTGGAAAGAACTTTCTAAGGACTTTTCGGCTGCTTCCACATAAGGAAGTGATAGCGGCTTGGTGACCAGCATGGCTTCCTCCCCCTTCACAGTGATGATTCAGCCGTCCATGATGTATTTAATTTTCTGATGCAAGGTCGAAGGTACGGCATTAGCTGAATGGATCCAAGGTCTCCCTAGCAGCATGGTGTATGCAGGTTCAATGTCCATCACTTGGAGTGTGACGTTGAAAGAGCATGCCCCGACTTGAAGCAGCAAGTCAATGTCTCCCAGTACCTCCCTCCTTGTGCCGTCAAAGGCTCTTACCACCATGGCACTTTGGCGTATGTTTGATCGATCGACAGGTAGCCTTGCCAAGGTGGCATTGGGCAAGACGTTAAGCACAGATCTATTGTCAATTAGGACCTTAGCAACTATGCAGCCTTTGCATTTTACTGTCATATGTAAAGCCTTGGTGTGCTTTAAGCCAGCCGGGTCTTTCTCCTCTTCCGAGAAAGTGACGAAACTAAATGCCTGTATTTGTCCCACTATTTTCTCGAATTGCCCCGGTGTGATATCGAGGTTTACAAAGGCCTGATCCAGAATCTTCTGTAGGGCTTGGCGATGGACTTCCGAGCTCAAGATCAATGACAGCAACGAAATCCAGGTAGGCATCTTCCGTAGTTACTCGACAATATCATATTCACTTTGCTTCATTATTTGAAGCAACAATTCCTCTTCTCCACTCGATCCAGCAGGTTTTCCTTTTTCAACTTTCTCAACCTCCTCTTCCATGCTCTGTTATGGCTCTCCCATTTTTACTTTTCCTCTTTTCTTTTCCTTCTCGTCATTCCCGTAACATTTCCCACTTCGGGTTATAAATTCTACCTCTTGCTCAGGTGGGGAGGAGTTGCTGGTAGTGACAGGTTTGGGGTTTGATTGGGGAGTAGCATTGCCAGAGGGTCCAGTATAAGTCATTCTGAAGTGCTCGTGGGGGGTGAAACACAGTTTAGGAGGTGTCAAGGGTGGAGTATAGGTAAGGTTAGGAGTTGATATACTGCTGGATGCTTATTGAGTGAAGACTTGGAAATTGTAGTTCCAAGGCACAGCATGAGTGTTTGTGACTGGGAACTGAGGTGGGATTCGGATAACTGTTACTGGTGGTGGTGCTGTTGGTGTATTGGGGGCAGAGAGGGTCAATCTGGGATTGGAGGTGGAGGCATTCTGGCTGAATCTGGCTGTATTTATTTCACCTTCCACTTTCGACCTAGTTTGGCATCTCAAAATTTTAAGGGACAGCAAGTTCTGGACCTCTTGCCGGAATCCCTCACAGTCGCACAGCTCATAATCAGCTGTTCCTTCATGGTAAGGACATCCCGTATCCCTTTCTGATCCTGATGCCTGAGGGAAAAGCTAGCTTTCCCTTACTGCCATAACAAAAATTTCCCCAATGTGAGGAATCAATCGATCCATCTCCGCAGTTGACTTTTCATCCCCGGACTCTATCATGTTCACACCATTGCCTGCACCATTATTGGGCAATGGGTTTGACGTGACATTGGGAAGAGAGCCATTCCCTTCAATCTTCAACCACCCATTTCTGATCAGGGCCTGTACCCTTCCCCTAAGGGCCCCGTAGTTGTCAGTTGAGTGCCCGAGTGCCCCTCCATGATACTCGCATCAGGCACTGGCATCATACCACCTGGGGTGTGGTGGCTGTATTGGATCAAGGGGGATTGGCACTATTTGATTTATACCGAGAAGATATTTTTTATATTTCACTAAGTGGGAGGGGAAGAGGTGAATCAGGATTTCTCTGGGGTCTAGGATTATTTTGGGGTGGTTTTGATTGAATAAGTTGAGGAGGTGGTCAGGGTTGGTAAGCTGTTTGTGGTAGATACTGTGGGCGTGGATGAGGATAATTTGAAAAAGGGGGTGGAATGTTTGCCATTGTCGGGCCATGAGTAGGAGGATATAGCCGAAAATTATTCTGAGAGAATGAAAATTGGTTTTGTCGGGTGATGGAGTGCACATCACCTTCTTTCTTTTTGCCAAAATTGGCAGTCTTCTTTGCAGGATTCTTAGTCAACTCCTATAATCGTCCTAACCTGAGGTTAGCTTCAATCCTCTCGCCAGCTTGAATGATGTCTGAGAAGGTGTTAGAGGTGTTTCCAATCATTAGGTTGAAATACGGAGCCTTCAATGTCTCAATGAATAAAGAGCAGAGTTCATTGTCAGTAACTAGAGGATACACCTCTGCCGCTTTCTCCCTCCACCTCTGGGCATACTCTTTGAAACTTTCTCTTTCTCTCTGTATCAGATTTTGGATGTCTCTCCTTATGGGGGCGACATCACTGTTAAATTTGTACTGTTTCAGAAAGACATCGGCTAAATCTTTCCAGGAGCACAGTTTGCTCTTGTCTAACTGAATAGACCATCTCAGGGCTGCCCTAGAGAGACTTTCGTGGAAGAAATGGACCAAGAGTTTATCACCATCCGTCAAGGGGGACATCTTGGCAATGTAAGTAGCCAGGTGAATGCGAGGGTCTGAGTTCCCGGTATATTTATCGAAGTCCGGGACCTTGAATTTGGGTGGTACTACCACATCTGGTACCAGTCTCAGCCACGATATATATACTGAACCGTACATATTCAGTCCCTCTATTGCTCTTAATCTCTCTTCTAGAGCAGATAACTTCTTATTCTCTCTTATTTTACTTTCTCCTCCTACTGCATGAGCTATTCCCCCAGTTGGGAAATGAGGGGCAGGGTGAACCGAAGGGATCGAGATTGAAGGGTGTGGCTTGGCATTTAGGACAGCCGGGTAGTAGGGGAAGGGTAGGTCATTATTCAAGGGAGTCAGATTGACAATGATTGTCTGATCCAGAATAGGTGGTTGAAAAGTAAAAGAGGTTGAAGCTTGGTGAGAATCAACCGTCGTGGGAGGTGGGGGAGGTAGTGGCAAGTTATACTGAAGATCTTCGGGTGAAGGAGGAAGAGCTCCGAGCCAAGGATGAGGAGCTTCAAGCTAAGGAAGAGGAGAGCACTACGAAGGAGGCCAGGGCTTATGTGAATGCTCATAATGACCTTATGGCCGAGCTGAAGAAACGATATCCTGAAGAGGACTTCTCCTGGATGAACGAGCTCGCCCCAGAGGCCGAAGACGAGAGCGACAAGGAGCCTGAGAGAGAGAGAGAGGGTGAGCGAAATGTTAATGTAGAACAGGCTGGGGGTGATCCTCCAGCTGAATGACTTGTACTTTTATTTTGAAATGAAATGAAATCCCTTTTGCTCAATTTCTTAATGAGATCGGAAAGTATCCAAATTGTATGAGTGCTTGATTGTTTGAACATATTAGAATATCGAACTTAAAAGCGATTATTAATCTAAGCATAAGAGATCGAAAAAATATTGTAAGCATGAGATCAGCCTAAGCCAGGACCAAACACCGGGTAGAACTTTAGATCATTAAAATTGGAAACTTGATTTGAATACTTAAGATTGGAAACACAATTAAGTCAGACTGTAACCTTAACTTTGTTAAATGATTTTCCACAATATTTATAAAGGAGAGATTGGAAATAAGATTGGATGGCACGGTGACCTGATATTGGTTTGATCTCCTTTGATAAGAGATCGGAAATGAGATTGGATGGCATGGAGACCTAGTATTGGTTTGATCTCCTTTGACGAGAGTTCGGAAATGAGATTGGATGGCGTGAAGACCTGGTATTGGTGTGATCTCCTTTGTCGAAAGATCGAAAAGAATTCGACTAGATGTGGGATGGGTTTATTTCCTGATCGAGTCACTTGTAACCGAAGAATGTCAGTTGGGGGTCGATTTTCAAAGTTCATTGACTTCGGTAATCGGCCAAAATATGGTGTCGACATTTATATTGACTCACTAAATTTTCTTTGACATTTTCAATGTCAATTAAACCTCAATAGACCATTAATTATGTCCCAAAAATATTTCCCCAAGTTCCCCGTGGTCCAGGGCTAGTCAACGGTCCTCGCCGTAACTTCCCGGTGCAGTCACCCATCGCTACGGGTTCGACTCATTTAACTTAGTCATATTTTATCTCTTTTATTTTTTTTTTAATTTTTCTCATCACATATAACATTATTTTATGCTTCCTCACTGTCATTACAATGTAGTTTCAGACATTCTGACTTTTCGAGGCAGACATTAACTGTCGGAACAGTAGGATGTACAGACTATGAAAATGAGGGTGTTACAGCCTAGAATTGCCTTTGTCTAGGCAACTTGACCAGTTTTGGCAAAGAGGCCATAACTTGATCCACAGAAATCCAAATGCCCTGAAACCAGTGCTAAAATTTCAATAAGACATAGACCTACAAGATTGGTATTTTGACCAAAACCTAGAAATCAAGAGAAATAGGTTAATTGGCTAGGCCAATTTAGTGCATAAATTCTGGAAATGTGCATAAGTAACCATTGATTCCAGCATAGTCGTATAAGGATATCTCCCACTAGAAAACTTCAATTGAAATGTGCCATATAGTTCTGGAAACCTAAGAAATAAGGCTTTAATTTTGTTTTAGATGCCTTCCTCAAATTATGAATGTAAGAAGCTTAAATTTTGGGTCAAAACTACTGACCTAAATGGAAATCGTGTTAGTATAGGACATTTGAGTCTAGGCCAATAATGTGACTATAAGTAAGTCTACATGACTTGAGAAATTGCAACTAGAAATTATAAGTGACCATAAGACATAGGGCAATAAATCCTATGAAGAACACAAGGCCTAAATGTTACTAAAACCTATTCAAATAAATTGCTAAAGTGTAATACCAAAACTGCCGAGATAAGGAACTAGAATTTGTAACTGAATCTATTATGGTTATTTAACCATAACTTGAATTATACAAATCCAAATGACATGATTCAAAAAAAAAAATACAGACAAGACATAGAAGAACAACTTCCATGAAGGAAGTAGGGCTAAACAGTAGCCACAAATTGCTCAACCTGATATGTAAATTCAAAACAGTAAAACTGAACCTAAAGAAAGGTTCTTGAATTAAATTGTTTTTAGTAAGGACTTATCCCTAATAAGTCACTACATGCTAAATTACATGAAATAGGTATGTGAGACCCACTTTTCCACTACAAGGTGATATAAAATTAGTTGATACATAAAATATAAATTACCTAAATGGTTAGCTAAACACATAAGTTATAAGAAAATACACTTGAAACCTATGTTTCCATCATATATGAAATAACAATACTATAAATATGTATAGTACATGACATAAAATAATGAGAGTGATAAATACATAAGTTATACGAATAAGTACTTGGGACCTATGTTCCCATTATAATGATATGAAAATGGTATAAAACATAGATAGTACATGAAGTGAAATAACAATATGTTATGAACCCTTAATAGTACATAGCATGAAATAATAAAACTATAAGTACTTAATAGTACTAATTTACCCAAAGTATACCTAGGCTTATATATATCTAGTTGGATCGATTGGTATACTAATTGGGGATTATAGATAGTAGTATTGCCTACATGGAAAAATCATGGACTGATAATATATGTTTGATATGATTGTTCAACAGGCTATATGCCTACCCGCTGGCCTTGTGCTTGACATGACCGATGTCATTGTGCATAATTGTATTTTTGACTTTATGCCTGCCCATTGGTCTTGTGCCTGAGATGACAGTTGTATACATGGTAGACATATGGAGGTCTAACTAGTATACTTCTGTGTATCCAGCATTATAGTTTGTTATAGGTTACTTGGGCACAAATATGAGTAATGAGTCTTAAATTTAATTAAGTATTGAAAAGATCATAGATATGAGTAATAGGCTATAAAAATCAATTGATTATATGAAGAGATCCCAGTAAATTAATATGCTTCTATGGGGCGGCTAAAGTTATGAAACTACTCATAAGTAATAAGCTTTAAAAATTAAATAATTATATGAAAAGACCATTGATATAACTTTAAAAGACAGAGAAAGAAATAAATATACAGATAAGATACTGATAATTAAATTATTCCCAAAGTGCAATTGAAATGTACAATTGACCTAGAATTATGAAATTTCATATATTATTGTCATTTTAAATCATTTAGTTATTCTGCTTTAAGAATATGCACCACTAAGTAATTTGCTTAGCACGTTGAATTTTCCTTCGCATAGGTACTGGAGACTAGACACAGCAACCGTCATAGTAGCAGTCGCTACAGTAGTACTCTGATTACAGTTGTCCAAATCTGCTACAGTCCAGAGCTCACCTTAGTAGTGTTTATTTTGGTAGGGCCCAATGTAATTAGGGTTTTGCATTTTGATTCACGTATAATGAAATGTGTATTAATTCTGAACATTATAAATAAATGTAATTTTTATTTTAGGATTGTAAATAAGTTTGAAAATTTTTGTATATAATTTTCATATGTATGAAATGAATTTCATTTTTTGAAATGATATGATATGATTATATGAATGTATGATGATACACAAGAATATGAAAATATGAGATAGATATAAAATAGTTTTTAACAGGTAACTAGTAGAACCCGCCAGATGCCAATAAAACAGAAGAGGTTCTGACCGGATTTCCACATGAATAAATTGTGATAAAAAAATTTTCCACATATTTTCTAATAAGTTTAAAATTAACAATGGAAACGAAAAGATAAGATAAAGTGCTCCGGCACCGAATGTGGCACGCTTTACTTGACTACACTATAGATGGATAAGAGGTGTTACAGAATGGTTATCAGGCCATAACTTTCTCTACATAACTCCAATTTAAGTGATTCAAAATGATTTAGAAACCTAAGATAGAGGCCTAAAACCTTGTTTTAGGGACAAGGGCCAAATTATGAGTTTAAGATGCCCGGATATAGAAAGCAAAATTAGGATACAAATCTGAAAAATCTGGAATCTCAGGATAAGGCACTTGGAACAGTGTTTGGTAATTTGGCCATAACTTGAGATTCAAAACTCCAAATTGAGTGATTCAAAAAGGAAAATAAAATAAGACATATAGGAACAATTTTCATGAAGAACAGTTCATCAAATTATGACTGAAATTAGGTTAAAATGGGGTTGCAATGTCAGGGTCTAGAACTGCCCTTGATCGAGAATATATTTTAATTTCAATGTCTACTTAGAGATACATTAAGCATTTATTTGATTATTAAAGTTTGGTAATTATGTAATTTCAGTGGGAAAAAGAGCCTCCTAATAAAGGGAAGGATTAAGTCAAGAAAAGAGAAGTCAAATAAGGTTTATGCACAACTAGCCTATTTCTATATTTTTAAATTTGTAATTGGTTTGAGTGAACTTGATATTTATATTTCCTCTTGTATTGAGAACTTTAATTTGTTGAATTAACTTTTGTATGATTTAAATATGATTTCTTCTATGCATTTAGGAATTTATTTCATTGTTTTGAGAAATGTGAATTGTAAACTTGATGTGTTGCCAACCATGTATATGAATTTACAACAATTAGATATGTTTATAGATTTGTAAATGTGTTTTGTGAGTATAAATTATTTTGAATATGTTTTGAAACTACAGTTGACATGGCAATGTACTTTGTGTTTCTCATTAGCTTCTCTAGTGAGATATCTCTTCCACTTGTTGGAGTTGAGTTTCTCTCTCTCTGGCTTGCTAGTTGAAGTAGAGTTCGGATGAGTACTCATATACTAGCTAGTCTTTGGTGCCTCCCTTTAGCTTCGATTATTGGGGGGAGTTTGCTTTGCTTTGTCGTGGTGTACAACACAGCAATTATCGAAAATTTTGTGTCATGGGTCCAACTGTGTGAAATGTTGGCAACACCTTTAAACTATTATTATTTAATAAATGTTTTATCAATGATTGTAACTTATTATGATAATTTCATGGAAATAGGATGATTTTAAAAAAATTGTGATTAAAAATAAATGATTTGTTTTTATTGATAAATATTGGATTACTTTTGTGGACCATAGAAATGTGATTTGATATGTTTTCATAAATTATGCTTTACATTGAATTTTAAATTATTAGTTGTGCATCACTGAGTTCACCGCTCAGCGATAGCTTTGTATACTATCGCAGGTGAAAGAAAATATAAAGCAATTGAGTGAGATCACTTAAAGCTGTGATTTGAAAACGTGTTAAGATTATCTTCGAGTATATCGTAGGTATACCCTTGTACATTAGGTTTTGATATAATCCTGTAGCTATTTGTATGTAATTACATTCGAGCAGTTGTACAGAAAAAAAAATTTGTAATAAAATTTTGAGATTGTAAATTATTGTAATATTATTTTTTTTTAGTTTAATAGTTTGAAAATTTTGTAATATTAATTTTTTTACTTCAATAAATGTAAATATTTAAATTTCTTCTTGAGTATTGTAAATAATAAATTACTTTCTTTATGATAAGATTTATTAAGAATGAAACGATATAATTTGAGTTAATTGAGTTCAAAATGGACATGATATAATTTTATAAATTGTTTTTCAACAGGTTTTGAAGAAATATTTTTATATAATTTTAGCGGTAATCACGCAAATTTTCTGTAAAACTTTAAAAATGCTTAATTATTTTTAAATAAATTTTATGATATGCACTTGAGTTGAAAACATCTAAATTAAACTTTTATCACCACGTCAAACTCTAAAATGAAATTGTTTAGCCAAAATCCATTGTAGTATATTTAATAGATTATTGATAAGCGAAGTTTGATAAGTTATTAGATATATTACAGGATCATATCACGGAATGGTATGGTGTGACAACTTATGCGATTCCGTATATTTATGGGTTGGCAATATTTAGTTAATTATTAAAAAAAAAATTCAAAAGATACTCTTTAAGCAAAAGCATATGTTACCTCTATAAAAAATATGGTGAAAATTAAAAGTCTTTCACATGGAAACCCTATACAAATAAAAGTAGCAAGAAAATCTTATACAACTTAATTTTTCTAATAAAAATAAATCAAAGACACCATGTACCGTTACTCCAATAAAAAGATGGTGAATATCAAGAACATTTCTTCCTCTAGTAGAAGCTCTATCCAAGTAAAAGTTTCTAGCGTGATACTTACATAACTTACGGTTTTTAAACTTGATTTATTTAAATAATTTTAAATATTTATATTGTTCATTAACTAACACATTAACAAATTATAATACATAAAAACATAAAATATTTAATTAAATTAATATACTTTTAATAGAATTCCTACTTTACTTAACATAATTAATTAATTTAACATAGTTAATTAATTTAATTTTCAATACAATTAAAAAAATTATTAATAAAATTATATTTATTAATTAAATAGAATTTATATTTAATTAGCAAACCAATATAATCAATTAAATTAAATTTTTTTCTAAATAATAATTAATTTTTATTTTATTTTTTAACTAATTAAAATAAAAGACAATTTATAATTTGAGGCATTAATTTACAATTTTATAGTACAAGATAAACAATTATTAAAATTTTTAATTTCCTATACAATCATATGCTACCAATTATTAAAATTAATAATGAAACTCTTGTATTAAATTTAAATAATAAAAAATAAATATTAATTTAAAAAAAATTAACAAAATATGCAGATGAAAGTAAAAAAAATTCTTACCTATCTCATGCTTCCTTATTGGGCTGAACAAGCGCGGACTTGGAAGCCTATAGGCCTAATAGCTAACATTTAGGCCCAAATCTAGTCCAGAAAAGGGCATTGCAAAGTAGACGTGGCACAATTTTACTTGAAACGACATCTGAATATGCTTCCAAGAGAGTCCACGTGTAACACAATGATAGGTATTAGCTACGTGTATCGACGCAGCGTATCCTTCCACGGCTTCTTCAATCTGTCTCCGTGAAAATCCTCGTCCCTTTCCAATTCATACTCGGAAAATCCCAGATTTGTATATATGAAATTTTTCTTAGCTTGTTGATATCTCCACAGAGAGACAAGAAGAGGGAGAGGAAGAGAATGGATATGGTGAGATTGCATGGTGTGGCATGGAGAGGAATGGCTTATGCAGTATTTATACTTCATTTTGTGTTCGTTTGCCAGCTCTTGCTTCTCCAACCTCTCGTTTCTGCTTCAGGTACGTTGTCTTTGCTTGCAATTTGATCATTAGGGTCTTTAATTGATTTTCCGATTTACTGCTAGAGAAACACCTGAGAGCAATGCCTTAGAACATTGTACTCAATTTTTTTTTTTTTTTTTTGAATGGGATTGGAATTAGCTACATTTTTTTTTTTTAAATTTCAGATGGGAAAAGTGGGAATGTTGCGGAGTTGCTTGAAAAGGTGGAGCGAAGTGTAAAGGTGAAGCGTTATAGCGAGGCCCTTGATGATCTTAATGCAGCCATTGAAGCAGATCCAACACTTTCAGAAGCATATTTTCGTCGAGCTTCTATTCTTCGTCAACTGTGCAGGTGGGTGGCAATTGCTTAGTTATAATTTCAAAAGTTTAAGCTTTTGTTGTGCTAGTCGAAAAAGGATACAATTTTCGTTGGCTGTTGCTTTGCAAGATGCTAAATTGGTTGCGGTTGTTTATTTTGGCTTTAAATTTATGCTAATACAATAATCATATTTGTTGAATTGATGCTTTCTTAAAAAATTAAAGCACGGTCATTAATGTACATCGATCCTCCACTTTTCAGAAAATTACAAAGGCCTGAGGATTACCTTTCAGTTCCTCGTCCTTGCTCTCTAGTTTATGTCTGGGAAAAGTTATGATTCTGCCTTTTTCTTAATGTAGATATGAAGAATCGGAAAAGAGCTATAAAAAATATTTGGAGCTAAAACCAAGACATTCAACAGCAGAAAAGGAGCTTTCTCAATTACATCAGGCTCAGAGTGCTCTAGATACGGCTTTTACTCTATTTGATTCTGGCGATTATGCAAAATCTCTGGAATATATAGATAAAGTTGTACTCGTTTTTTCTCCAGCATGCACAAAGGTAAATATTTTGGAAAATAATAATAGAAGAACTGCACGCTCAAGAAGTTGTACAACTTTATAATGTTGTAATTTGTTGTTAACTATGTTTCGTGTAGGAGCATCTTCTTTTAGCAGCTTATTATCATTTCCCAGGAGCTTTTTTCCCCTACTCTAGCAGTTTAATGACACCACATGAATTATTTCTTGCAGGCTAAACTCCTAAAAGTTAGATTGCTGCTAGCAGTTAAAGACTACTCTGCTGCCATCTCTGAAACTGGATATATTCTCAAGGAAGATGAAAGTAATCTGGAGGCATTATTGCTCCGTGGCCGTGCCTACTACTATTTAGCGGATCATGATGTTGCTTCAAAGTGAGTGAAACTGATTTTTGATAAATTTTTAACATTTGCCAACTTTTCTTGGAATTATGATTTTACAAATATGGTTCTTTTCAGGCATTTCCAAAAAGGTCTTCGTCTCGATCCTGAACATGGTGAGCTGAAGAAAGCGTATTTTGCATTGAAAAATTTACTCAAGAAGACTAAAAGCGTAGGTCCACTAAACTTGTAATGTTTCTTCTCTCCCCATCGCTCCTAAAAGCACATATATATATATATATATATATATATATATATATATATATATATATAGAGAGAGAGAGAGAGAGAGAGAGAGAGAGAGAGAGAGAGAGAGAGAGAGAGTATAGTGGATTTGGGCATCTTCCTAGTTTTATGCAAGTGACATTCTTTAGGCCTGATGGGTCTATTTTCAAATCTCATGATCTGCTGTAATTTGTTCTTCAATGTTCTGTTTCTTTTTCAGGCAGAAGATAATGCAAATAAGGGCAAGCTGCGAGTTGCAGTAGAGGACTATAAAGCAGCTCTTGCATTGGACCCTGATCATCTTTCATATAATATTCATCTTCATCTAGGCTTGTGTAAGGTATTGGTCAAGCTTGGCAGGGGCAAAGAAGCATTGAATAGCTGCACTGAAGCACTTAACATTGATGGGGAGCTTCTTGAAGCTTTAGTTCAGGTCTGCTGTCATTCCTATTTACCACCTAATCTGTTGGAATTGTTTATGGAATTCTGTGTGCATTTTCTTTAACTTTTTTTTTTTCTTAAATAACTTTTATGCAGAGGGGTGAAGCTAAACTCTTAATCGAGGACTGGGAAGGAGCTGTTCAAGATCTCAAATCAGCAGCTGAGAAATCACCTCAGGTTAGTCCCAATACAGAGTTCATTTGAGGTTCATTAAAGTCTGATACCAGGATCATGTCGTGGGATGCTAATTTGGCACTTAAAAATCTGTAATTTGTTGCATCTAACACCTGTAATTTTAGTTGTGATAGCAACCTTTCCATAGCTAAAAAATATAGCATCACTTTTAAATTATAAACCAGTTTTGCAGAAACTAGTTTTTAAGTCAATATAATAGTGATTAAAATGTATATGGTGAGTGCATTGTTTTTCTTATCATTTTACGGTGAATTTGATGAATAAAAGGGCGTCCCTAGTGTACCAGGCTCCCCATATTGTGAGGGTCAAAAAATGAAAGATTTCATAATAGCTGTAAACATTAAATCCTTTGATTATGTATTGCGTTTTTATGTTGTATGTTATCTTAGAAGTGCTTGTGTTTCACTGCATTTTATTTGAATCTATTTTGAGCTTAAAAATCAGCACATGTAAAAACTTTGGAGTAGAAATTGATGACAATTTGTTATGATTTCTCGCTCAGGATTTAGTCACAAGCCTATTAATAATGAAATCTGATTCAAAAATTGAAACTTTTGCTTTACCTTGATTCTTTCCTTGACCTATTGTTGCTGAAAACATGAGCCCGTTAAAAGGGAGCTATAACTTTAGACTTGTTGGAGAAGAGAGTCTAGGTTTCAATTTAGTTGAAAATAATTTTGTTTGATTTTATTAATTCAAGTGACCCCTTTTATAAGAGAGGTTTACACAAGATTTATTGGAATTTTACTATAATTAGAAGTTAAAATAATAGCAATCCCTGTATAAGAGGGATTACAATTCTGAAAAGGAAATAACTCAATTAAAGCAAGAATTAATATCTAATAGTAATAGGAAGTAAATCTCGAAAATTCAACCTGCTTTGCCGAGGGGTCCCACAATGCGTCCATAACACAATTTTTCCGAAGATCAAGCAGAGATCAAAATAACTAAATTAGCAAATATTACTCCCAAATTATTAAACATTGGATATCCAGTGGGTGAGGACTGAGGAGAGTACTTAAATAACTGTGGGAGGTCATATTATTTCTCTTATATTCGCTTTTGAAGGCCTGCTAGCAATAAAATCAATAAAATGGTTATTACCGGAAACTAAGTCACATTGTGCCTCAAACTTCAAAATGGATTATGCCCTTCTAGTGAGTTTTTGTTTCTTCTTGTAAAATCATTGAGAATGGGAAACTTCCTCCTAATGTTTGAATGTAAACTAAACTGTAAATTCTACTGGTGCAAGTTGCATTATTTTTATGAAGGACTGTATAAAATCAAAGAAAAATGTATCAGTGGTATATAAATTATTGTCTCTTGAAGGTACTTTGGTTTTTTTTTCCCTTTACCTACATTTTTGTGAACATTTGCAGGATATGAATATAAGGGAAACATTAATGCGGGCAGAGAAAGCTTTAAAGATGAGCAAACGGCGAGACTGGTACAAGATTTTGCAAGTATCAAAGACTGCCTCTGCATCTGAGATCAAGCGTGCCTATAAAAAATTTGCTTTGCAATGGCACCCAGATAAGAATGTTGATAATAGAGAAGAAGCAGAGGCCAGGTTCCGAGATATTGCTGCTGCATATGAGGTGTGGTTTTATGATGTTTTTCCTCTTCTTTATTGTTCTTTTTCATTTACTATGAGGTATTTCATTTGGCCAGTAATCATCAAAACATCCTGTTAAATTTTGTTTTGCTAAGGATCCAAAGTAATTTACTTGGAAAAAATCAACTTAGTTGATGTGTTCCCATGTTTGATGCTTGTATTATACTCCACAGGTTCTTAGTGATGAAGATAAGCGTGCAAGGTATGATAGAGGAGAAGACTTAGAAGAAATGGGAATGGGTGGTGGAGGTGGTGGTTTCAACCCTTTTGGTGGTGGAGGTCAACAATTCACATTTCAGTTTGAAGGAGGCTTTCCAGGGGGTTTTGGTGGATTTGATGGAGGTTTTCCTGGCGGTTTTCAATTCCATTTTTGATATCAGTGAAACATGGGGTCTTTTTTCTCATGATACCATCCTAACACCAATTTGATTAACACTAACACGATTATCTCAGGCCTTAAAAGAGGCTTGTTATTAGATTACTGATGTATCCGAAAACAAAGTTTTGATCCCATAGCGTTCAAAATTCTGGAATTTGTATTTCATTGATTATGGAAATTGATGAGCTAATTCATTTATATCATGAAACCTGTGCCATCTTTGTATCATCATCTTATTGACTCTGCTCTGAATCACAATCTGCCAATGGCTTTGATTTGCCATGTTTGAATTTTTCGTCCTCTCAGTTATTCCACAACATTATTGTTACTGTATGTTTGTTTTTCTAACTTGAAAATATTACATTCTATACATACAAGCAAATTCTATAGAAGTTTCTTTAGAAATTCTATCATTAGCAGAGATTGCCCTTGACTTGTGTTGCCATTTAGTATTTGATTATGAAAATAGTTGTGTGAAACTTTTATCGGATTGACCCTTGAATTTGAGGAAGAGCAGAAAGCTAAATTTTTCAACAGCATTTAAAGATGGCCAAATTAATAAATGACCCAAATGGCAAAAACTATTTCACAGCAACAAAGTTTCTTGGCTCAGAAATTTGGAGTTGGCAAATATTATCTGCTTGGATTCCGTATAAGAAAATGCTGAAATCATATGCAACAATGGACCTGTTATTACCACTAAGAGCCATAGATGCTTCAGTTTTAGTAGTTTGGGTGGGGCAGTGCAAGGGCATAGTTGCCCTGCCATTGCCAGCTTCAAGATGGTTTTAGCTATCAGATTTAAAGCCAGTGCCAGTTTTTGTCGATACAAATTTAGCTTTATTTATTTATATATTTATTTATTTATTTTACTGAATGCTTTGAATGGTATGCTCTAGCCAATGTTTCAAGGCAAGCTGCTATTAGATTTTTATTTCTAAACTTAAAATTCCTGGTGGATCTGATTGATATGGGATCACTTGTTAATTGTAAGATTTTATTTGCATCTTTTTAGAGTACATAATTGGGTGAATCTTAGAAAAAAAGAAACTATAGAATGTATTTATGGGGCAATAACAATAAAATCACCAAGTAAATTCACAAAATCAAGTGTGAGAGAAAGACAATCATGGTACATTTTATATAGAAAGACAGGGAGAAGGAGAGTACTTGAAAAGAATGATTCAACTCAGTCCATTTTATGACAGGGTAGCGCGTCATTGTTTGAAAACAAAACTCATAACATCAAAAAAATTGCTGCAATAAGCGCAATACCAAAGGATACCCTTGTGGTTGTTGCATCAGAAGCATCAGCAGGGGTATCATCAGAAGTTGTTGCGGGTGTTTTTGCAGGAATGACCTTGTCAAGCTTTGAAGGTGCAGGAGCTGGCGCTGTAGGTGCGGCGAAAAGGTCTAATGGAAGGAGGACCTGATCCACTTGATAAACAGCTAACTGCCCATCTGTATATATAGTGTTAGCCACAGTTGCAGTATTAACACCTGTTGTTACATTCACTTGATTTCCTGATGTTGTCACATTTAATGGGAACTCACCATTAGCGCTATTACCTGCCTGCGTACGCAAAGGATTACTCACAGTTTGAAACTGTGACATGGAAATAAAACTAGGAAGGATGTGAAATTGCACCAATTGGACTTTTTCCTGGTCTGAAAGAGAGTTTAGTGTGCCTGCTTTGAGATTAGCGAAGGCATTATCAGGTGGTGCAAATATTGTAAGGCCTTGATTTGAATTGTTGAGTTGTGTGTTGATTTGGTCAGCTTCCTGAGTACTTTTCATTATCTTAATAAAGGTTGTGAACTGACCAGCCTTTTCAAGGACTGCTGTGATGTTGGTTGGACCTGATGGGGCTGGGGAAGGAGTTTGAGCAGAAGAAGTTGAGAAATAGAGGAAGAAGAACATCAAGAAAAGAAGGATTGGGGAGAAAAGTAGCTTTCTCATTGTTGTAGGTATTGAATGTGGTCTAACTTTTCTGTTTTGCTAGACAAGTAGTGATGAGGAAGAGTGAGGTGTGGGGAGAGGGAAAGGAGGGGGCATATATAATGGAGTGGGGGAAGAAGAGATGGTTAGTGGCTGTTATAGTTAGGTGAAAGGGTCCAAATATTAAGGTGACTGGAGAACCTCCATTCAAGTCTTTATTGTTAAGGTAGATAACTCTAGAGATATTTGCTTTGCAAGGCAGGAAGTACAATGAAGTATGTGATTTCAAGTATGAGTGGGGAGCCACTGCTCCAGTGAAGAAATGATGCATAGATGTTGTTGCTTATACGTAGGGACAACTTTTAAGAAGAAGCCTTCAGATTCAAGTTTCCAGTAGTCAATGCAACCATTAGTTAAGGTTGTTAATGATTATGACAGCAATTTTTTGGAAGAACTTCCCACAATTCATAAATTTTTCTATATAAAGTTGATAGAAAATTATCAAACAAACCCATAATGAACTGTTTAATTGCTTTTGATATTATAAAATTTGCAAGTGTTTGATATTATAAAATTTGCGAGTGAACTCTATCTCCCAACACATATGGTTATTCATGAAAAAATTATCTACTTGCATAAGAAGGGCAAGTGTCAAATGGCATGGCATGTTGGTCAGGAGTAAATGATTCACAAAATTAATCATGACAGATTAATCAACAAACTTGGCTTCTCTAGCCAATACAATAGCATAATTCAATTTTATGCAATTGGATTGGCTAGATAAGACATTTCATTTCAGTTACAGTGCTGCCTGCTTTTAAAGCTGTTCATCAAATGGTAGTTTGGGTAAAGGAGTCAAGCCACCATTTTTTATTTGGTAAGATCTTTGTTTTGTCAGAAAATGAACACAAAACTGTTATTTGGGCCTACGTGCACAAGAGCTAATTTCAGCTGGACCATAGATGACTTGACTTGGGTTGGGCAAATTGGCAATTACATCCCCAATTCCAGCCCTTTAGTCCTCACCCTCCCCTTAGGCCTTACCCAATTCTTGTGGGTCCGGAGTCTAGATTAAAATTAGCCTGCTCATAATAAGGCCAGAAGGTCCATCACCTCCATTGATTTAATTTTAAGAAATCTGGGCTCACTTTTTTTATAGATAATTTGGAAGACGGAAATTCAAATTTGAGCCTATTAAATTAGTGGTAATGTTCACAATCCCTTTTTGGGCACATAAAGAATATATTGTTATTATCCTGTTGATGTGTATCTACTATATACTCTCCCTTCGAGAAAATCATGATTTGCGTAAGATACACCTTGATGTAAAGTGCAATTTTCCTTCCTCCAAAAAAGGTGAATATTATATGGCGATCACTTAATTTTATGAATATTTTTATAAAAATTATTAAATTTTAATTTTATTTATAAAAATTATTAAATTTTAATTTATTTTTATAAAAATTATTGTAATTAAAAATTAAAAATTTTTGAATTAAATTATTGATTTGTTAATTATTTTATAAGTAAATTATATTATTCTATTAATTTCTTCAAAAAAAATAAAATGAATAAAATACATCTCGTTATCTGTGTCGCTATCAAATCCTTCCTTTTTATTCGTTTCTATCTTAGCAGTAATTAATAATTAAATAATTTTATTTATAAAATAATTAATAAATTAATTTAAAAATATTTAAATTTTAATCATAATAATTTTTATAAAAAAATTTAAAATTTAATAATTTTTATAAAAACTCATAAAATTAAATTGTTGGCTGTGATAATTACCCTCCAAAATCAGGAACAGAAAACCAAAAGCCATTTCGCTTCAAAGGGGAAGATGGAGCCCATAATCTCCTTCGCTGTCTTCACATGTCAGCACATGAAAATCCTCCACCATCTCCACCGTCTATTTCATTGACTTTTATACTTCAAAGTCAAACTAGGACATATCGGATGTTTTCATAAACCGCAAATCAGACGATCTAAACCCTCTTTTGATCTCCATTGAAGACCCAGAAAACAGCACAAAGCATAGCAAAACAGCACAGCAAAAACACACCTTTCTCTTCCTAAAAGATAAGACCACCACAAAATAGAAAATTAAACCAAAACAGACTGCAAATTAAAATACGAAACCCTAGTGTCATGATCAGATGCTCTCGGGTATATAATAATAGGCGGAGCCATGATCAGTACCACCAACGGCATGATTTCGACGTCATCGGCATCGGGGAACACGCAGTCACCGGGCCTAAAAACCTATTTCAAAACGCCGGAGGGGCGTTATAAGCTCCACTACGAGAAGACACACCCTTCTGGTCTGCTTCATTTTGCCCATGGCAAAACCGTTACTCAGGTACTTAATTTCTACAGTTGTTTAAATCACTGCCCGTTTTGTCAATTCGATTACGTGGAGCTATTCTTGGATATTTTTTCACTTTTATAGCGATTTGGTCGGTACCCATTTGTTAAAGCTATGTATCTTTTATGGGCGCTTGTGGTTTTAATTTCTTTATGCAGCGTTTTTATATTGTACTTACATATTTATGGGCGTTAATTTTAGGATAGGATTTTTTTTTATAGATGGTTTACCATTGTTAATTAATTCATTTCTAGGGTTTGTGTTCCCATTTTTTGGAAATCAATAGTTGGATTTGCGGAGTATCATCTCCCAGAGTTTTCCGTCATTTTATTGAATAAATATTATGCTTATGTGCCCAAATTTGTTTTTCTGGTGTTTCTCATGCTACTCATTTACACAACAGCTTAATGATATCTGATTTTATTAAATTTGAACTAATTTTATTACCAGGTAACTCTCGCTAATCTCAAGGACAGGCCAGCCCCATCAACCCCTACAGCCCCATCGTCAAGCTTCAGTGCTAGCAGTGGGGTACGATCCGCTGCAGCCAGGTTGTTGGGGGCTAGTAACGGAAGCCGTGCACTAAGTTTTGTTGGAGGGAATGGTGGGAGTAAAAGTGTTAGTGGCAGTAGTAGGATTGGGTCATTGGGTTCTTCAAGTTCAAGTAATTCACTGATCAATCCTAATTTTGATGGAAAAGGGACTTACTTGGTCTTCAATGTGGGGGACGTGATCTTTATAAGTGATTTAAACTCTCAAGATAAGGTAATTTGGTATTTATGCTTTCCATTTTTATGTGTGATGAAAGTATTGGTTTGCTAATTGAGAGGTTTCTTGCTCAATGTAGGATCCCATAAAATCAATACATTTTAGTAATTCAAACCCCGTTTGCCATGCCTTTGATCAAGATGCTAAGGATGGACATGATTTGCTTATTGGGTTGAGTTCTGGTGATGGTAAAATCTTTAACTCAAAACTGAATTGCAGTTCTTTTTCTTCGCAGAAAGTGTAAATGTCTAAATTTAATGGTTATATGTTTACTATGTAGTCTACTCAGTGTCACTGAGACAGCAATTACAGGATGTTGGAAAGAAGCTTGTTGGGGCCCATCATTATAACAAAGATGGTTCTGTGAATAACAGGCAAGAGTTACTCTCGTTTAAAGCCTATCATTTTTTTTTTCCTTCTCTACTATGCCTTATGCTGTTTTTTCTGAGATCTCTCTTCCTGAAGTGAAGATGTAGTGATTGAATATCACTTGCGTGTATGCATGCAACTTCATTGAGCTGCAAAATTAGCTTGGTCATGAACTCATGATGCTACATGGAAATTTGCCAAGAAAAAAAAAAAGAAATTCTCGACAATTTTAGATGATTTAACTGTAAGGGACAGCATTGTGGCACTCTTTACAAAATTAACTCTTGCATGTTGTATGTTTCAAGACTATGAAAGAGTGAAGGTAGTTTACAGGCAATGGAAGTGTAGTTGTAATGTCCACTGGTTAAAAGTCCTGATACACCCTATTTACTATTAATTTCACAGCAGCTTATGGTATTAATATGGTACTTTGCTTTTGTTTTTCTTCACAAAGTACAAATGTAATTATTTTAGGATCATAGAATGGGATGAGACATTCATTTAGGAATTATTTAGACTGGGATCCTAAAAATATGGAAAGACTTGATTGCTAGAGAGAAGAAAGTTTTCATATGAATAGTGCCTTGACTGCTGTATTGCCGATGGCTACGGGTTTTAAAAAAATAGACCACTTTAATCACAACATGACATTTATTCAATATTTATTTTATTTGTTTGATTTCTATATGATAATGAATAAGATTAGGAATGACTACATCCGTCAGAAAGTACATGTAGCTCACTTTGGGGATAAAATGAGAGAGATCAATTTAGATGGTTTGGTCATGTTTAACATAGATTATTGAATGCCCCAATACAGAAATGTGATAAGTTAGTGGTGGAAGGAGTGAGAAGGATAAGAGGGAGACCTAAAATGACATGGAGGGAACTAGTATCAAAAGATATACAATTTTTTAATATTGATGCGGAATTGGTCTCAAACAGAGTTAGATGACAAAAAAGAATTAAGGTTTAGTTGTTATTGTTGTTCGAATTCTATATGAGAACTATTGCTAGAAGACCTTCTAGAGATCAGTCTTGTTAATACCTGCTCTTTTCAACAGCCGTTGTATGAGTATTGCATGGGTGCCTGGAGGTGATGGTGCTTTTGTTGTTGCTCATGCTGATGGGAATGTGTACGTTTATGAGAAGGCAAGCCTCAAACAGTAAAAAGAAATACTTTTGGAAAAATCTTACTTAATTATCACATTTCAAGTTTCTGTATCCAGTGATCTGGAGGTTTACTTAAATTTCATTTTCTAGAGCAAGGATGGTGCTGCTGATTCTTCATTCCCCATTATCAAAGATCTATCCCAATTTTCTGTTGCACATGCGCGTTATAGTAAGGTACAACACTTGATGTCTAGTTTTAAGTAGAAATACCTTGTTTATATTCTTATTTTGATCAATGCTTCCTCATATTAATTTAAATTGGCACTTAGCAACCTATACTGAGAATTTTTTTCAAAACTCAAAGCAATTTTTTTCTGTATTGAGAATTGAAAACAGAATATCCTTGTTCCAAGATCCCTTATCTTTGCCTTCGATCATGGGATTAGACATTGCTTCTGTGATCTTTTTGATAATTTAAAATGGCATCAGCATACCACTTTTTGTAATATCGTTTGCTTGCATGATAATTCACTCCATGTGACATGTATTCACTATTTATTGTATAGCTCCTTCTAGATGTGTACTGCCTGCAAAATATTGTTTAATTTATCTCAGGCTTGAAAGCATTGTTCTTCTATTGCCAATTTAAATTTGATTTAAGAAGTATAGAGACACCCACTTTTCAAAGAAGCAGTTTTGTAAACTTCAGTAAGGGTCATTTTCTTGTCTAGATTTTAATTTTACAAAATATATATACCTCTGCATAAGATGGTGCGGGTATATCTCAATTTGTGTGTGTGTGTGTGTGTGTGTGTGTGTGTGTGTGTGTAATTAATTTATGGGTACCATTGTTCCGTTTTTCTGGGTGTAAACAAACTGGATTGAGGGATGCAATTAGTTGTGTGAAATATATTCTAGGGCTGGTAAGTAACTTGAGATGTAAGTTTTTCAGTTGAAGTTGTGAATTGTTAAATTCTGGCTTGTGCCAAAGTAGTTGCTACATATTTCAAAGTATTCAACATAACACTGTAAACTTTCATGTAACCAACTGCAGTAATTTTCGCAGCAGTTAAACTTTGATGGTTGATAGACTTGAAAAGTTGGGATTGGGAGTCTATTAACCTCACTTAGTTTTTCCCAATTGTCATTTTAAGTAATTAATATATAATGCATAGTGGTAGACTCATGTGTAATCATGTATGGGTAGTGTTGTAGTTGAATTATTACATTTATGACCTATTTGTGGGTGAGCGCTTTTCTTTTTCTCTTTTTCTTTAATATGCATAGCAACATTTGCAGGATTACTGCTTCTCTGAGTTATTCCTGTGTGTATTCTTTCCTTTCTGCATTATATGAATAGTGCCTTTGAAAGTATAGCTATTGTCTTTTTGGCATATGGATCTCATGCATGTTTGGTGCTGGCACAGTAGAGATAGGGAATAAACCTAGTTTTTTTTTTTTTTTTTTTTTTTTGTGCTTTCTGTTGGACATGCATGCAGTGATATTATGATGTTCCTGCAACAGGTTAGCTGATTTTGATGCTTAATGATGGGTTGCAAGAGCATTAAAGGATCATATGCATCTGGATTGGAAAATTACTCCTGTTTTAATTCCGCTTATCATTTCCTGACTTCTGTATACTATATGCAGAGTAACCCTATTGCCAGATGGCATATTTGCCAAGGTTCAATTAATAGCATCACTTTCTCAACAGATGGGGCCTACTTAGCAACTGTTGGAAGAGACGGTATAATATCATTCTTCTATTGTTTGCGTCCAATTTTCTGCATCTTGCTTTGCCCATTTGTGCTAGTAAACCTGATTGAGTTTAGCCATTTACTGAATGCAGGTTATTTACGAGTTTTTGACTATTCCAGGGAACAACTTGTATGTGGTGGGAAAAGTTATTACGGTGCTCTACTATGTTGTGCTTGGAGGTATCTGACTCTTACTGATATTCAAACCCCATCCTGTTTCTGCTTGTTCGACTTTTTTTCTTTTTTTAATTATGTGATTGACAAAGTTGTTTATCAGCATGGATGGCAAATACATTTTGACTGGAGGTGAAGATGATTTAGTTCAAGTTTGGAGTATGGAAGATCGGAAGGTAGTCGCGTGGGGTGAGGGGCACAACTCATGGGTAAGATTCTCATTGAATAACAGTGGTTTTTGTTGATTCATTACGTATGATCATGACCATCTTATTGAGTTCCTTTATGACGTTGGCAGGTGAGTGGAGTGGCTTTTGATTCGTATTGGTCATCCCCAACTTCAGATGGTGCAGGAGAGACTGTAATGTATCGGTTTGGATCTGTTGGTCAGGTATTTAGAAGGATTATTGGTTTGTCTTAAAAAATAAACATTCATGGAGATTTCTTCCTTTCAAGTAGTTATTTATTAACGTCAACATTCAACTTCCTAATATATTTATTTTTTCTAGTCACATATGTTTGATCCTTGCATGCTGTCAATGTGGCAGTTCAGGTAGGTAATTATCAACAATGGTTTGATTTGTGTGCACTGCATAGGTAGCTGATTGCAATTTAATTTCTAAGCCAGATATGGTAAGCATAGATTGTGAGGAACTTTTGTGGAACTAATATGAAAAAAACTAAACGGTAGGTTGGATTGATAAGCACAAAAGTAACTTTTTGATGGTTGATGGTTGATGGTTGACTCAAAGTAGAGGTTAGCAATATGTTGAACCTTGCATGATGCTTATGAGCTCCAATGGAAAGCCAGACCAATAATACGGAGTTTTAATTCTGGGAAGTATTAGAATTAGGGAGTGTGTGAGGATGTGGTTTAAGCAACTGTTTGAGTAGATTGAAAGTTATCACTCCGTGTTGTTTGCCAAAGCAGAAAATGTCAATGTGAAGTTTTTGTAGGTGAGGGCAGATGAAAAGATTGATTCAGAGCAAGATAAGAAGTGATGAAATTTCATACGTTTTATTTAGAAGAATATAAGGTTTACCCAAAAGGAGAGATTGGAAAGTTATAGATAATTGTTTACCCTAGATGTATTTTGCCTTCTGATTTATTTTTTGAACACTTGAGAAAGAGGCTGTGATATTTGGGCAAAGTGAAGAAGATTGCCTAAAGCAGTGAAGTTGAACTTGTGATCTGTAGTCTTTTATATATGTATAATTTTTTTTCCCAATGTTCGTACCTGTATGCTTTGAGCTTCCCATAATTAATCTTGATGCAACTTACCTATTTCTGAACAGGACACGCAGTTGCTGTTGTGGGACTTAGAAATGGATGAGATTGTTGTGCCATTACGTCGGTGCCCTCCTGGTGGGTCTCCCACTTTCAGTACAGGAAGTCAGTCTTCACACTGGGACAGTGCTGTTCCAGTTGGTACCCTGCAACCTGCTCCAAGCATGCGAGATGTACCAAAGCTTTCCCCACTAGTTGCTCATCGTGTTCACACTGAACCACTTTCTGGTTTGATATTTACTCATGAATCTGTTCTTACCGTTTGTCGGGAGGGCCACATAAAAATCTGGATGAGGCCTGGGGCTGCAGAAAGCCAGTCGGGCAATTCTGAGACCATTTTAAGTAGCAGTTTGAAGGACAAGCCTTCATTATCAAGCAAGGTTGGCAGTTCTAGTTATAAGCAATGACCAAATTGTCATCAGATGCTAGGCAAAACCAGTCTCTTTTCTTTGTGGATTTGTTTTAATTTGCTAGTATGGCCATTCTGTTTTCAGCCAGTTGGTCTTGTCACAATTGACACTGAGGAAAAAGTAATCTGATTTCAGTGAAGATCAATCAAATGGTTCCATTGTATATTTAGGGATAAAAATGCTATTGATGGCATTAAGAGCTGGGAGGGAGAGGACCTTCTTTGTAAGTGCAAAAATGGCTGTTGCAAGGGTACGTCTATATTTTTTATTACTGACAGGAATAATTGGAAGTTACTCCTTTGAGATTT
Source organism: Hevea brasiliensis (assembly GCF_030052815.1). Classification (NCBI taxonomy): domain Eukaryota; kingdom Viridiplantae; phylum Streptophyta; class Magnoliopsida; order Malpighiales; family Euphorbiaceae; genus Hevea; species Hevea brasiliensis. Next base: position 114,181,310 of record NC_079497.1, on the reverse strand, counting down.
GTGTTTCTTAGGGGTGAGTTTTCAATTAGTTCTCTTGATAATGTAATGCCACAATTGCCATATAAATTTTGTTGGACATTATCAACTGCCCTGCTGTAGCACTATCAGCTTCATTTAATGACTAGAAGGGACTTTTATGTCTGTTGGCTTTGGGTAAGATTATTTGTTGGTAGTGTTAATTTGACTCGGTTAATCTGGGGTTTTGATAGAAAACCATTTGAGAGGAAGGTGCAAGTATGTGAAGAGATGCAGGCTTAAAGTGCCATGTTAGTAGTTCATAGTACACTCTAGGCTGGTAGGATATTTGATTGCTTTGGTGTATTCTGACCATCAAGCTACACAAGAACTGTATCATGTTAATTCCTCCCCGTCTATTCAGCAACTACTGATTGTTTTCTGAACTTATATGAAGACTAGCAGGACTATTGACACCAATAGCTTTTTTTAGTGCTTGTGAAAATGACTAGATTGCTCTTTTTCCACTTCTATATCGTTTGGATGGTGTGTGTGTGTGTGTGTTTTTTTTTTATTCCCTCTCCTAAATAGGCCCACAAAAGGAGGATAACAAAAACATGATTGCTTATGTATTGAGTGGATGATTGCATTGCAATGATCCAAGTATTTGGTGGCCTTGCGAATATCCAGAACAAAATAGTTCGCCCTGGGTGCACTTTTTGCATTACAGCATCTAGTGCAAGCCAAACTGCTAAATGTTTTTCCTTTGCCATTATTATTAGCATTTGAGAAGCTTAATTTTGTGGTAATGTGAGTATGAGTGATGAATTACGCCAAGTAAAAAATGCTGCTGGCTCTGGGATTAAATGGTTCATTGAAACTGAGGGTTATTTTCCATTTTGTAGTTATTGCCGTTTGTATTTGTGGGATCCATGGAAAACCTTAGGAGGCCAATAGAGTAGTAGCCAAGACTGAAACCTGGACCCAGAATCAACATCCAAGACTTCGGCCTAAACCACAATTCATATATGCCAGAAAGAAAATAATGATAGTCCAGTTAGAACTTCCAGAGATCTGATCATTCTACAGTTGTTCTGCTAGGTTAAATTTAGGAAAGAAAAAAAAAAGGGTTTAGCCTGTTCATTTATGAAAAAATGTCAAGAAAGCAACTTCACCATATACATGTTTACCAATTAAAAAAAAAAAAAATCAAATATTCTTTAAAAATCATATTCTCCATCTTCTATTATTTTGCATCCAAAATATCTCAGATCTTATAGAAGAATGAATGTGTTCTTCAAAACGCAAGATGCATGTCTATAATTTGGACAAATACATTTTCCAAATTTTACTAGTTTTCTATTTATCTTTAGGAGACGATTCAGTTTCAGCAGATACTAGACAGACATGCTTTCTGCACTTATTTCCATGAAAAATCAATTGAAAATTGAAGAAAATAGATTAAATCTTTCGAATTTAAATCACTTCCAACTACTCATTTCATAAAAACAAAAATAAAATAAAAACGACAAAGAAGAAGAAAGGAAGATTGCATGTCTTATACGTATATACATTTCATGCACCTATAACACAGCTGAAACCCTTCATTTGTTTGCCATTGGCTATGGCAGCAATGCATCATAATGCACACCAAATTAGCCGGCGCGTGTAGTTTCTGAATCTCCTATGTCAATGTCTTGGGGGTTAGGATTTGTCACAGTTTGATGAGCAGCTGTAGGAGGCTGATGTGGCTGTGTCTCACCCTGAGAACCATGCTGTTGATTTGCTTGAGCACGCCTTGTTCTCCATCTGCAAATCTCACCTATCACAGAGCTTCCACACATTGTAATGCCGAACCCAGTGAACGTGGCTAGGAGAACTGATAGAACACCTTGCATATGAAGCTGAACGTGCCACAAAAAACATATGACGCCATTAGTGTAAATATTATAAATCTTTACCAAGTAGGTTTTTGTCTAATGATTCAGAAGCCAAAGACCAATTGTTGTTTAACTACACTTGAAACATCGAGTCCGTCAGGGTTTAATTGAAGAAAAAATTATTTCCCTATTAGAACCATCCTACTGTGAAGTTGAATTAAACATTTCTGAAATATCACTGTAAATGACTTACCGATGAGTAGTAAAGATGAGCAGATAGGACCACCAATGCAAATTGAGTTGTGGCGTAAACCCAGACATACCTTCTCCTTACTGAGCACAAATTGCAAAGAAATACACAATGAGATCATCAAAGCCACTGAAAAAGAACATTTATCTACACACAGATGCAAGCTTAGCCCTACCCATTGTTGTAGATGTCATGGATGCAAGAAGACCCATTATACAGGAAAAAGGAAGAGAAATGGCAATTGCACCAGACCCAAGTTTCCCTACCTGTCGACATGAAAAATTAGGAACTATGGTATGCAAGAAGAGCTGGGTTTACAAGTTTCCCTACTTACCAAAAGCTGCTCAAGAAAACAGAAGTAACCAAGCATGCTGACAATGACAAGAATTGGAACATCCTGCCACACCCTGAAAAGTTTGCATTAGGTTAAACCATCTCCCTAGATGACCTTACGGAATCCAAGCATATCCACGGCCTAATTAATGTTTTAATTAAATTATGAAAGATTTTTAATATTCTTGATTGGCAAAGAGATGCAGACAACCAACAAAAAGATCAATTCAAGTTTTTGACCCATTCTCAATCACCAATGGACTTAATAAGTCAATCATTGCTTAACTACCATAAACAGAAAGTTTTCAATCATGAGACTTACAAGCAGGACTTTATCATACATCTAGTTAACTGCTTCAGTAAAGCAAATGTTGTTTATATTTAGTAGAAAGCTTGTGGAAAGAAATGGAGAAAAGCCAAGGGCATCAAGTTCCAATGCATGGCAGATGAAGAATAATTTACTTGCCTGTATTGAGCAACCTCAATAGGCCGAGCTCCATTTCCTCGAGGATTTTGCACTCGTAAAAGAGTAACTGGTAGGTTCTTTACATCTTGCTTGCACACATCACATGTTTTGTTACCTTTTATACTAAACCATTTCACAGCACATTCTTTGTGGGCTAGCGCGAGTTCACCTTTGCAGCTGCATTCCATCTTGAGAGTGTCAGCACCTTCCCCCAGTTCAATCAAGCAGATTCTACAAACAGCTTCTTCTTCTGGAATATTTTCACCACTATCATCATTTTCATCTGAACCACAAGGCTAAGATAAGGCAAAGGTTGGTTATCGCAAGTTACGTGAAAACAGTAAGAACAGTAGGTGACAGCTCAAAATGCAAGCTATTAGTAATATCTAAAACATTATTATTGTTATTATTATATTTCCAGTTGTACAGAGTAATTATTAACGAGCTAAAGTAGTTCCACAAATTAAATTTCCTCGGACGATGCTAAATTTGTTCTGACTTTGTAGTTTACTCCCAAAAACATCCAGCTAAAATATCTATGTATCTCAAGTGTATCAAGTTTTATTGGGTTACATAATACAAGAGGCTGTTATTCACAACAAAATCCAACTTGGCCTTCTCTATGTCTATAGCCTTTTCATTTTCTGAAAGGGTAGTGCATCTGAGAATAAAGTTGAGGCAATTATGGGAATAAATTTACCATTATCATCCCTAGGAGACATATTTGATGCTGTTGTGACAGTCACCTCAGCAGCTCGTGGAGTTGTTGGAATCACACGAAATATGCCACCTGAAGAATCCATCTGCCTTATGCTTTCCTCTTTGTTAATTTCTGGGACAGAATGTGAACGATGAATTGGTTTTTGGGCAAATCCTTTCTGTAAGGTGGGAACATGGGACATCTTTGAGAATCTAGTGGAAAATTGAATAACAAATTGCAAGTATGTAAAATGCAACTTTAAAAAATAAACAGAAACAAATAAATAAAAACCAAACAAGTGGCAAACATAAATGTGTCTATGGTTTAAATAGTGATTAAATAATGTTGTATTACTTACTCAGATATAAGGATGCAGCATCATTAGATGAAAGATCAAGGGAATGCATCAGATGAAAAGGATGCTTAACAATAACAAAGTGTTGAATCATTGGAAATGCCATAATTAGATATTTATTTACATAAGTTCAAGTCATGATCAAACCATATTTGATAAGGGAAAATAGGGATCCAGGTGTTTAGTTCTCTGCCAATGAAGAATGTGTATTGTATGGTGTAAAGCCGGACTGTTAGGATTTAGAAGCCAAGTCAAACTAGCTACTGGGAAAATTAAATGGAAGGTGGAATTGATCATATTTTCATACACCTTTCTGATCCTTTGAGGTTGCTAAAAAGCAGCAGATATGTTGCATTTAAAATAGAAAAGACCAGAGAACCCTTCAATGAGTGGTGCATTCCCATGATCCCATCCCTGTGGGGTATGATGATTTTAAATGGACAAAATCATGCAACTTCCTGGTAGTTCTGGAACACAGTTTAAGTTAGCAAGTGGAGTTGCCAATGTGGCAAGACTTAAACATTAATTAATCAGTAAAAACAATATGAAGCATTGTGATCAGAAAGTGAATTTTAATGTTTTGGCTCAAGTGCAATATTGTGATTGTTGTAAATAATCAAATAGAATATGGCATTCACACAATAAGTGAAGCGATGTAGTCAAATATTTTCACTGTAATGATGCTTATCACTGGACTACTAATATGACAACTCTGTTCTTAAACAGATCATGATGTTCTAACATTTAAGCAAGGTTAATACTCACAGCAGAACTTGATGGATTGTATGCATGCCCTCCATGCGTAGACTCTGGATTAGAGTGAGAAATAGGGGTAACAGGTAAGGATGATGTTCTCTTCGTCCTGGGAGTAAAAAACCTTGTGAAAGACAGTGTCCTAGAAAGGAAAGGCTTCTTCTCTATTGCTGCAGAAGAACCTCCTAGTGCTAATATAGCAGCATTCTCAATATCCGATGTAGTGCTCCGATATTTGAAACTTAACTTTGGAAGGAGACTTCTTATGGTTGATTTACTTTTTGATGTAAAGGGGTCTGGGGAATCATTCATTTTGATAAAGCTGGGGCTGGGGATGGGAGAAAAATTTACCCTTTTGGGAGTAAGACTCGGTGTTGCAGGCATTTGAATTGACACAAAATCTTCTCTTATATCCTCCAGAGTTCTTGATGGTATCTCTAACACAAGGTCTTGCGGGCTCTGTAGAGAACCCTCTGTCATTTCCTCAGTTATTTCTGGTGAACCCGCAACCTAAGAAGGAAGAACAAAGAAAATTTGCCACACACCGTTATACAACTTAACATATGTTGTGTTTCTTCAACAAAGCAGGTGCCTACCAATCATTTATACAGCAAGATTACAGATTAATGACAAAATGCCTGCTACATCAATCAACAAAAGACAATAGAATTACAGAAAAATATATGTTTGATCAATCAAAAAGTGCTCCTAAAGAGACAACCATGATAGTCGGAGAAAGGGTGGAGCAAATGGATTTGAAACATGGTCAATTGACTTTTGTTAAGGTACACCATTGGAAAATATATAGAAAACCATTGTAATGATTATAACAAGGATGTCCTGGTGAACCAAACTGGAACCAATATAATACACCCAAATTTAATCAAGAAAACTACTTTAGTTCCCTAAATTGTTCTTCATGGAAAGAGCATGAATTAATTCTCCGAAACATGTGTTCTAAAAATCAAACGTGCCTCGAAAAATTTTTCAAAACCCACGAGTAGATGCAAGGGATAATGCAAAATCACGATTTCTAAAAATAGCCACAGAGAGAGAAATTCCAGGCAATATACAGCTAAAAAGTGAATACCAGGCTGAGACTTTGCACAAGCAGAGCAAAAAAAAAGAATAAACAAGAAAAAACAGACGGTGAATACCTAGCGAAAGAAAAGAAAGGAAGGAAGGAACAAGAAAGCAATACCCTTTGAAATGGAGGATCAACTGGGTGGCTGGAATCTGCTTCCATGGAGTCGTTGGTCATGGCTTCTTCCTCATTTCCCATATCTTGAAAAATGAATTCTTGAAAGACCAAGAATTTGCAGAGGCAAACAGGTGATAAGTACTGTTGTTGAAGTGTGATCGAATATAGCAGAAAATGAATTATCGAAATAACCCTGTAAAAGCTGAAAAGAGGAAAACCAAGGAGGAAACTGAGAAAGCAATATGCTTGGACAGTAGAGAGGGAGATTGGCAAATTACCAAGTAGAATTGGAATTATACTCTTTTCCTAAAAAAAATTAAATAAATAAAAATAATAAAATTAGGCCAACCACTCGAGTAGAAAACATATATGCGGAGACAGAGAGAAAGAGCAATGTAGGGTATTTTAGGTGAGGGTTTATCTAGATAAGCAGATAGGCAAATCGTTAAGACTTTGATTTTTTTTTTTTTTTCTTAGGTAGAACGCACGCACAAAGTGTTTATGAATAGAACTCGACGTCTTAATAAAATTATAATAATTTTATCAAAATTTTTTATTTTATATAAATACTATACACACACATTACATAAATTATATTCATAAGGGAAAAAGTTGTATAATTATTTATAGTTGAAATAGAATATTAATTTAAATAAAAAAATAAAAATAAAACAACTAATTATATTATAAATATTAAACTTATTTTCTACATTCACCTAAAGCCTTGAAAATACATTTTGGATGGATTAAAATTTTTATGTGATAAATCTAATTTCACATTTTTTGTATAATTTGTTTCATATTTGTGCTTGTTATGTATATCCTTTTTATTAGATTAATTAGCTAAGTTTTTATTTTTTTAATATTTATAGTAAAGGTATTTTCATATCATTTTTCATATAATAAAATTAAATTTCACTTTTAACATGTTAAAATCAAATTGTGTGCCAGTGTAGCATGCTTTTATAAAATTATTATAATTTTATTTAAATATATATATATTTTTTCTCTATCTAAATATGAATACATAATTAATTAATTAAAGTTTATATATATAAAAAAAAAAAGCAAAAACTCACAATCATTACAAAAATAGTATATTATTCATTAATTATGCACTATGAGAGTGGCTATTATAATTAAATGCTAAAAGTCTTTTTCTCATCATTACAACCTATTGAGATGTGACAGCATGAATGTTATTGGTTGCCCTATTCTTGTCCTAATAAGTCGTACCCCTCTTTTTCCTTCCAATTAGTCCTCTTCTTAGTGCATATCCCATGAGAAAAGAAGAGAAATTGGATCAAATATTAAATATTAAATATTAAATAATTTAAAATTTACCTTAATTTATTCCGATTAATATTTAAATAAATTATTAAATATATTTAATATATTAAAAAATAATATACTACATAATAATATAAAAACAGTTATATTATAAAAACAAAAATATGAGATCTATTATATTATGAATAAAATTATATATATATATTGATTATATTTAATAATTTATTATTTATTTAAATTAAAAGAATTTAATATTTTAGAGAGAATTTAATTTAAAATTATTTAATTTAATAAAATTATTAAAAAATTAAATTAATTAGATTGTATATTATAATTTATTATATATATATATATATATATATATATATATATATATATATATGTATAAGCTGATAAAGTTAAAATTTTTAATTTTTTTACATTTCGAGAGATATACTAATCATTAAATTATTAATTTAATAACAAAATAATTGATATTTAACTATAAATCTTATCTTCATAGTTGTCAACAACTAATTATAGGCTACAGCCATCAATTTAGACAGGCAATTTGAAGGTGGCATTGACATAAATGGTTATTATAAGTAAATCCAAAATTTAATTCAAAATGAATTACTAGAATTTTGTTTAAAAATTATTATCATTTACAAGAAAATTGAGAAAGATAAGAATCCAACTTATTTATGGACATGGAGAGTGGAGACAATAACTATATGCTTTTGTATTTAAGGGGTGCAACTATCTTATCCCAATTTATATATATATATATATATATATAAACAGAAACAGTTCGAACTTAATTCTACTAAATAAGAAAATAAATATATATTTAAGTAAATAAATATATATTTTTATTATTTAATTAGTATGAATTAAATTATTTTTTTAATAATTAAATTAAAGTAATTTTTATTTAACAATAATTAATTATTTATATTTTATTATTATTGTTTATAAAACAAGTAAAATTAAATTGTTATTTTGTTCTCATTATTTTTATTTTAATTATATAAAACTTATTGTTTGCCTTCAAAAATAAAATGAAAGTTTTGGCTTCCTGAGTTTAGTGTTGAACTTTTCTTTGATTTTTATTTACATTACTTTTCAAGTGGATGTAAAATATTGATTTATTCCATAGCCAACAACGTGCCTTAGAGAATTAGAAAATTGTTGAAGTGATGAGGCCAAGGATGATATATATATATATATATATAAACCTTATAGGATTCATCCCATCTTCATAATTAATATTTTAAAATTTTTTAATTGAAATAAATCTATATATCTATATAAAGTAGAAAATATTTTTAAGAGTTTAACACGTGATATTCTTTTTTAATTACTATATAGTATATTAACATACATTAATTATATATATATATATATAAATTATTTCTATTATAAAATATCTATTAAAATGTTTATAAGATAAAAATAATAAAAATAAAATTTAAATAATTAAAAAAATTTGAAAACATTACATTATTTTTATATATTAAAATTAAAAAAATATATTGATTAATATTATTAATAGGCACATAGATAAATTCTTTGTTTCACTATATATATGAGTTGACTTTCTATTATTTTGACATGTGTACTTTTAAATAATTGATAACATGTTGCTGGCATCATATCCTCACTAACATAACCTAATTTTTATGTATTTTTAATAAAAAATTGTGCTACATACTAATTGGATATATCATATATTAAAGGATAGTGTTAAAAAAAATTAAAATTTTGCATTAAAAAAAAAAACTTGATAACATCTTAAAATCTCTAACTGTAGCACTTAACAATTTTAATTTTTTAATAATATGCAATTTAAAAAACAAAAGTCAAAATGTATAAAAAAAAATATTAAATTGATAGGTACATTATTTAATAATATATGTAATGTACTTATATAAACAAAATGCCCAACTGAGATGTCATTTTCTTGCAGCCTCAACAAATTATAGAAAGATGTCATCATCTATTGATGAAAATAATGGAATTAGCTTTTAATAATTTGATTGAAACAAAATTTAATAATAAAATATTTAATTGCAAAAATTAATTAAAAAAAAAAGTCAGTTTTGTGGTATGATAGGATATGATAACAAGTGAGGCCACAAAAGGACAATTATTTTGAAGATGATCTTTTATGAGAAAGAGCTATCACTCATCTGGGATCAGTAGCTGCATTATATGGACATGTATTGTTAGATGCAGCTATTCATCAAAGGAGAATATATCATTACTAATACTATCAAATATATCTCTCTCTCTTTCTGTATAAATAATTAAAACTATAATTATACTATTTTATTTTTATAAAATTTATTATTAAAAAAATTATAATAAATTTTTAAAAATATATAAGCTTTTGAATACACAACTTGTTTTTTTATCTTAAGGGTCAATATATACAAAAATATTTTCAAGAAAAAAGAGGAGTCAAAAGAGAAAGAGAGATCTACATTTGCCAATGTGCACCACTAATAAATTTTAACATTTTACCAATTTCAGTAAATTTTATATGAAATTAGATATATGTGTTTATATCTATATTGGAATTTTGCTTTAATTTATTATGTTTGTACCCTTTTGTTTGCCCTTTCTAAAGGCCCAATTAAGTTAACCAATTAAGCTTTTGAGAAAAGGCCCAAAGCTTTATATTTACAATGGAGAGACCCAAAAGCAGAATCGGGCTGTCCATTGGGCCCGCCCTTCCATTTAAAATCAAACCGCTATTCCTAATGGCGACAGTGTTTTCCTTGTGGTTTGGTTTTGTTTTCACGTTATAAAACCACAACGGTCTCTACGTACCGATTCGCTAATATTTACAAAAGGGCGGGCCCCGATTCACGCGCCTCTGTCAGACAATAATGAGACTCTCCTGTCCTTTCTATGGCCCCTATTTACTTTTTCAAAAAATAACGATTTAAACCCTTAATTTCTAAAATTGTAAAGGCTACATAATTATATTATTTAAATTATAAAAATTATTAAAAAATTTAATTTTAAAAAAAATTTTAAATAATATATTTTAAAATAAAAAAATAATACATAAATTATTTCCTTTTTTATTTTAATCAATTTAATTTTTTAGTTCTTAAATATATTTAAAATTTTATGTTTACCTTTAATTTATATATTAAAAATTATTCATTAAGGGTTGAGCTTGCGTCTGGCTAGCGGTTTGATTCGAAGCTGATTTTAGATTAAAATCAACCGTTCAAAGCCTAGTTACAGGATGAACTGGAATTAAATTGGTTGGTCATTCCTAGATGATAGTTTTGATTTCCAGCTAGTTTCGATTTAATTCTAACTTTTAACGATTTCAATTTTAATATAAAAATAATTTATTCCACATGTTGTCTAAATTGTTGCTTTAAATTGAACAGAAACTGATAATTTGAATTGAATCAAAATTAATAATCTGAATTATCGGTTATGATTTAGGACTAACATAGAGAACCGAAATTGGCCCTTACAATAATTCAATTTCAGTTCAAGTACTTAAATTGTTGATTGAATCATTTTTTTAAGTGTTATTTTTATCATTATCCTTTAATTTCAATTTATATCAAATATAATACAAGCTAAAATTCCTTTAATCAGATTTAATTGAATACGCTATAAGTTGATCTGAAATTATGCTTAAATAAATTAAACACAATAAATTACAATTCAGCATTTAATTGGTTTAAATATAAAAGAGATAGACATTTTTTATTGTAAACATACTCATATTAGTTTTTTGTCAAGGTACCCAATAGAATCGGACTAAGAGACATTAAAATTCAGCTCAACTAAACTAAGTTTTTATCTTAAAAATTTAAGGTCGATTATATGAATTATTTTTCTCTATTTTAAATAATTTTAGATTAAATTCTTAAAATTATATATATTTAAAGTCATATTATACTACTATCTTTTAATTCGGTTTAAATCTAACACTTCTTTCACTTATATCTCTTGTAAGAATTTTTACTTTTTTTAATAAAATTTCATAATTAATTATTTATAAATAAATCATTTTTCAAAAATTTGGTTTAGACACTTTAGTCAAAAGCTTATGTGATATGTCTAGATAGATTAGATAAAATAAAAATAATTTAAAATTTAATATATTTAAATATATATATATATATATATATAATTAGATAAAATAAAAAAAATTATCAATAACATTTCATTTATAATTTGAGAGGTTATTCTCTTTATATGATGGAAATATATTTTTATATGCGTTCAATCTAATTTATTATATTTAGATTACTTTTTTTTATCGAAGAATTTTGTTAAGAAAAAATTTAAATAATATTAAATTAAAATTTAAATATTTATATAATAAAAATTAAAATTAAGAGAGGAGGGTGACAATACATTTCAAAATTAATTTTTTTTAATGAAGTAAATTTTTTTGGTATGAAGTTAAGAAAACAATTTAAAATATATTTTTTATTTTAAACTAAGAATTTCATATGGTGACGTCACCCACGTGTAGATCTGCCATCGCCCTCCATTATATATCTCACTCTCCACTCCTTCTCTTCGCTCAAGCTCACTTCTCTACCCTAGCCCTGCTTTCACTTCTTTTTTGTCTTTTGGGAATCTGAGCTCTCTTCTCACTTATCTGTTTCTATCATTTTCTTTTAATTTTTTATTTCTCCATTGATTTGTAGAGAGAGCTGAGCTTGAAAGAAGCTAATTAGTCTATGTAATATGTAGTGTGGTATAATGTAGAGATCTGGAAGAATTCCATGGTGCGTTTCGGTAAAGCAAAGATGGAACAGATCTGGTTTCAGCCAAAGCCGAGAAGGGTTCATAGGAGGGTATGGTTAAGGATCCAAAAATCAATGGGTGTCCTCGTGGGTGGGAATCACACTTCTTCCAGGTTTTGCACTCGCTAATTCTCTTCTTTTCTTTAGTTTGGCTTTAACCTCTCTGTCAAAAGACAAGTTTTTTTTTTCGACAATTTCTTCGAAACCCACTGTTTGAAATCCTCCTGTTTGATCAAATCATTGATATTTTGGTGTCAATTTCGTTCCTAAGAGTGAAAATCCATGGATTTTAAGTCCTTGAGAATCCAGATCCTGAGTGGGTCAATAGCCAGGCGCTTGCTGTTACGTGCATTTATGCTTGCCTCGGCTTTTTCTGTCATTCCTTTCATCCAAATCCTTTCTGGGTCTGATCCAGTATTGCTCGATTCTGTGAACTTCCACGAATGTGATTCGCTTTTTGCGGGCACGAATTTGTTTCAGAATCGGTTTTTGAAACCTATTTGGAGCTCATTTGAGTGCAAGGAAGATGTTAATTTGACCATGGATGTTGTTACAGCGCTAATGGTTAAGCAACTGTTGGATTACGGTTCAAATGCTCTCTATGTTGGTGAAGGATCGGCCTCTGCCGTGTATGCATTGCGAGAGTTGGGATTTTCCAATGCTTGTGGGGTGCACCGACACCCCTTTTTCTCGATTAAGCATAGAAAGCTCGTTTATGAGCTTCAATTTGCAGACAATTTCTTTGATTTTGTGTTATCTAGGGACTTAGATGAAGTTTCGGTCCCTGCAGTTCTTGTGCTCGAGATCGAGCGTGTTCTGAAGCCCGGTGGAATTGGGGCTATGCTGGTGGGTGTTGGTGGTTTGAACCCTAATGGCTTGATTAGGTCTGCTACACCCGTTTCGTCATTATTGAAATCCTCCAATGTGGTACATGTTGGTTATGTTCATGAGTATACATTGGTGGTTTTCCAGAAAAGATTTGAAAAAGTTGGCTTCTTTGAGCAATTCCGTCTACCAGCTGATTGCCAATCTTTTTCGAATAACAAACACTTTATGGAACATCTAGAGCCCCTTGTGGAGAACAAGGAAATGGGATTTGAGAAAAAGATTGCATTTTTGCCCAATTTCATTCATGTGCTTTCAAGGAAGAAGTTGGTGTATATTGAAATTGGGGCAGCAGAACGTCTGAACTCTAGTGTTGCTAATTGGTTCATTCCATTTTATCCTGTGGATCACAAGGCTTTCGATATTTATTTTGTTGATCATAACACTTCAGTTTTGCTTTCTTGTGTTAAAAAGCCTGGTGTTACCTTCATTTACTATCCTGGCCTTGCTGGAGACAAGATTACCGCTTCGATTTCTGATGTTGAAGATCTAGATCCGTCTGTGGAAGATGAGGGATTTGATTTCCTTTCTTGGTTTAGAGAGACAGTGGAGTATGCAGATTTTGTTGTTCTAAAGATGAAAGCAGGGGAGGCAGAATTGAAATTCCTCACAGACTTGTATGAAAGTGGAGCCATTTGCTTTGTTGACGAGCTGTTCCTTAGCTGCGCAGATCATGTAGATGACAATGGTGTGATGAGCAAGGACTGCATGGATCTCCTTAAAAGCCTTAGAAGCAGTGGCATGTATGTCCACCAATGGTGGGGAGAGTAATCCCCAATTAATTTATGAGGAACTGTGTCTTGTTACTTTGAACTGTGTTTGTTGTTGCTTGTTGTTGTTGTTGTGTTCTAGTTCCTGTTTGCGTTGTTTTAGTTGAAGTTCCTCAAGTGGTCATGCAGGATGTAGTAAAGCATCCAATCCAAAGTTGCTTTGTGGTTGGGCACTTTAAGCAGTTAATCTAAATAAACAACCATTTTATGTTAGATGTTCTTGAGCAAATTTGTTATGTGCTGAAGATGTTAATTGCTCTTCGAAGTTGCTTCCTGCCTTTTTGCACGCTAAACACTGATAACCACAAAGCTGGTCTGGTGGATATGATATGCTGAGAAGCTATTAAATAATCGAAATTCAGTGTATGCAAACGAGTGAATCTCATATGTTGCAGTTGGATCAAATGATACGTAAAATAGTATTTATTGTCGGAGCTGAGATGCTATAAACTAATGGTAAACTGCCATTGCTTGACAGATCATTGCTGGGTCCGATCTTATGCTATTATTTATGATTGGTCTCTTTATATCAACTTACACAATGAGTGCTCACATGGGTCAACAGCTTCCTTGGTCTCATTCTCACTCAACCTATTCCTAGCTTCTAATATAAGAATTGATTTCAAGATATGATACGCATACTTCTACAGTGCTTTGAAAATATTTCCGTGTGAAGATGAAAACTACGATGATCTTTCCCAGTTTTGCATTAAGTTTCGTAGCCGCAGAAACTGATATATTATTAAAGTAGAATTAAAATTATACAATTAATTTTACAGTATCATTAGAAAACTGTTTTTTTGGTATTTTATCTATATTTCATGAAAGATAATATAAAAAGATAGCATATGAATCCCAATACATATTGAGGATTGAGTCTATGCGTTGTCTTTCAACTTAAGTGATTGTTTTCAAATTTCAAGTAAAAGACTATTTTATCCATATTTTTCAAAAGGAAAATAACTATTTTACCTCCTTTCCTTTTTTTTTTCCTTTATCTTACATTTTTAATTTCATATGATTAAATTAATTGATACTTATTTATCAATAAAATTATTTTATTTTTCATAAAATTATTATTTATTTAATTTTTAATAAATTGATTTATTAATTTATATTTTTCTATTTGTTATTAATTTTTTATTACTAATTTAAATTTTATTAAACTTTAAATGAATTTACAATAAATAATTTTATTTGCCCTTTAATTTTAGAACACTATTTTCTAAAATTTTATTTCAACTAAGCAAGTAATTTAATTCAAGTGTTAATTAATTTGCTTGAATTCTTTATTTTAAAAAAAAAATTTAAAATATAATTTTAATTAAATAATTAAATTAAAATTTAAAATTTAGTTTGCGATTATAGTTTATGTACATAATTGCCATTATTGTTTAGAAATTAATTTATTTTGTTTTGAGACGAAATTATAATTGAAATCCTAAGAATTTAGTTTAATTTTTTTTAATTTAAATTATGTTTTCTAAAATTAATTTAAAATTAAAAAGATAAATAAATAAATTAGCACTTGAATAAATTATTTAATTAAAATAAACTTTTAAATGAACAAATAGAATTATTTGTTGAACTCAATTAAAGTTTAATAAATTTAAAATTAATAATAAAAATTATATTAATAAATAATTTTATTAATGAATTTAATAAATAATAATTTTATTAAAAAATAAAATAATTTTATTGAAATAACAAATATTAATTAGTTTAACCATAAGAAATAAGAAATTAAGAATGTAAGTTATAGGATGAGAGAAAAAGGATAAAATAATTATTTAAAAAAAATGATTAAAATAATTTTTAAATCTGTTATTGTAAGTTAAATTAAAAAAAATAAAAATAAAATAAAAATATTTTATCTTAATAAATTAAAATTAAATAATTAAAATAAAACAACCACTTAAATTTTAAGGATGATGTCAGGCATGGAAGTATTTCTCCATGGTTGGTGGATTACAGTAAAACATAGCTTATCCTTGATAAGACAACTGAGCCAATAAAAACATTTTAAACCTCTCTCTCGTGAATTTCAGTGACAGTCATTTCGCCACTCATTCAGAAAAGACTGCCAAATCAACATCGCCAAACAGGTGATCCAAAATGTAAGAGAGGTTAAGAAAACAAAGAAAGAAGCAGCGGCAGCAGCAGAAAGGAGGATATCTCAAATATTTATGGCACAATGACCACCATTTATCCCTGCCATACTGCAAATTGATTATAATTTCCGGTTTGATTATTAGAAAACAAGAACATCGAAGGGGAAAACAGAAAACATTGAAACCCAAGAAAAAGCAAGCAAACTACTATACAGCAAGGCGGGAGGAATTCCTCTCTTCATTCATCAGGCCCACTGTTGACCTTTATCTCTAAAAGCCTCTCTACGGGTTGTCTGCAAATTGGGCATCGATTTGTTTGGTACCTTAAAACCTTTGCACATTCGCTGCACATACACTGCACCGCAGAATAAAGGTCAGCCAAACATGTAACGTTAAAAAGATATTGTATAGTTCTCTCAATTCAGGCCGCTTAAACACAACTGCTTGTCAGCAATAACATGAGATAGAATTATCCAAGGTGTTTGTAAACCCATCATGTCTAATTTACCTTACTGAAATATGAACAAACAAAAATACACAAAACGTCCCAGAGAGTTCAGGTTTGAAACATCACTTGGATATTGGATCCAATTGTCCTAGCAGCCAGCCATCACAAAAGGTAAGAGCATTGTTATGACCCTGCCATTTCTTGTAAAAAGAAATAGTTTCCAGAGGGAAGTGCTTTGGCTGGCAAGGAATTGCAAAAATTACACTGGACATTATGCCCATTGATAGGACACATTCGCCTAATATAGAATTGGGTGAAAAACATGGCTTCATCGTTTTTCCTAACCTATTTACTCCCCTGAAGAGATGCAGGGAATTTACTTACCATGTGGCGGCAGGGAAGAACAGTTGTGTCCCGTGGTTCTGACAGGCAAATGACACATTCCTTTCCAGGGTCATTTGCATCAACAGCACCCTCAACTGAATTCCCAATCCCATATATTTCCTGCAATTCATACCTCATCCCATTCACCCACAGAATCTGCTTCGCTACTCTCAACTGGTACTCACCTTTCTCCTTCACAAACACTGCTTGTGTTATCTGAGAATTTGTGGTTCCAGACATTTGGTTTCCTTCTCCATTCTGATTAGGGGAAGCCTCTGCCTTCACCGCTAGAGGATAGACATCCATCTCACCCTCTTTCATTAATTCACTCTCCTCAAAAACTGAGAAATCAATCCCAGTCCCAGAAGGCTGCCTGAATTGCTGGCCAAGACCTTGTTGGAAATTTACTGTCACCGGTGGAAGAAGGTTTTCCTTCATTGGTGTCAGAATACAATCCGCACTTTCTTTTGCAAAGAAAATAACAGTGATGCTGTTTGAAGAACAAAAATGCAAATTTCATTAGAAATTAGTGAAAAATAGAAAATAGCAAGATGTCCAACTGACAAACAAATACTTGATTATAAGATTGATAATAGCCATACTAAATAAGAATAATACTAAGCAAAACAAATCACACAAAATTGCCAGTTCACCATTCTGTGCAATCATTTAATAATATACTTCCTCAATAAACTATCCCAGGTCGCAAATAACAATTAACAGTTATGACAGTTAGAAAGACTGTTACTTAAACCTTCCAACTCAAAAGAAGCATATTTGTCAAAGAAGGTAACACCCACTTCACTATAAGACTTTCCACTAGCATCTCCAAATCAGTAACAAATTGCTTTTTTAGTACAGAGCTGATTCACCAATATGAAAGCTTGGCATATGGCATCCTTTCCATTTCTCTCCCCAAGTGACCAACAGAAATTAGATTTATAGCCAAACTTATAATTCCGGATAAAATGTCATCAAGGGATGAATATCACCCCTTCTACAAGTACATAATTGAAGCCAAAATACTGATATATCGACAAAAACACAATTAAGCTTCTGTTAAAAGCGATTATGTTGCAAAAGCGTTTACAGTAACACTCAGCGAAAAATAAAAAATTAAGTCTCTCAATTCACACCAATACTAGTGACATCTATCCAAAGCAACTTTCCCTATAATAATTACTTAAAAGTGTAAGCCTCCATATAAGGCTGCTGACTATTTTAATTTACATCTGTTTCTCAAAGCTGTCAAACGATATAGATGATTGAAGAATAAATCTTTTACTTGCATGTAATATGCCCAGATAAAATTTATTCAAAGCTGAGAGTTGGCATCACAGAAAAGCAGCACTGCCTCCCCGGCCTTTGAATACTTCAATAATTTAAATTTTATTGAGGTAATCGAGTTCATCCCAAATTATGATCTTCTACACTAATAGTGAAGTAGAAGCTTTAAATATAAGCAAAGAGTCAATAAAAGATGCTTGCTTTGATTAAATTAAGCGTCCTCACATGGAATTTAAGGCAATCAAGTACGGATTCAAAGTCTATTAGTCAAAACTTTTCAAAGTCAATTAGTGAAAACAGAACAAAACTCCTTCCCATATGGCTACAAACAAAACCTGACACAGCATATAATTGACAGTTACAAGGTTTTCTATCAGAAATAAAAATTAAAAATTAAAAAAAAAAATCTGAGTTTCAGTTGGGAATAGCAGGAAAGCAATTGAAAATAAAAGCTTTAACCTTTACCTTCCAGCAACAGTAGCATCAAACGTGAAAGCAACAAGAAACCTTCCAGGGTTCTCCTCGTCCGGCTCGAGCCTCACACTTTCCTTCTTCAAGTTAACATCGTTTCTTATTGTAACAGTCTTCTGGTGCTCCACGTAAGGCGCCGGTGGAGCCATCATAGGCCCACACTGGTACCTGCCGCCAACCCAGTGCGCAGGGTCAACGCGGTGGTGATGATCATAAGGAGCCGGTGGCGGCTGATGATAGTACCCCGGGTACTGGTAGTACGGTGGTGGATTAGGATTGGGGTATTGCGAGGGGTAAGGAGTGGCCACAGTAAATACGTACCTGTTAGCGGTGATTTCCGGCTGTGGAGCGGCCGTTGGAGGCGGAGGCGGATGGTTACGGCTACTACCATGCCTCCGGCGCCCGTGGCCACCGCTGCTACCAATATTTCCCATGAGGGATGCCCGTTACAAAACAGAAAACGGAATTGGGAATTCCAGTTCTGTTTGAATTGTAACAAAGAAAGAAAGTGGATCTGGAGCAAGAACAACGATTTTCCAAGAAAACAAAGAAACGGAAGGAAAAGCTTTCCTCGCCGGCAAAGAAAGGAGAGAGAAGGGAAATGAAAGAAAGAGTTGGAGGGGGAGGAATCTGGAGAGGATGAGCGGGTGGATGACGGATCTAATGGGATTGAGTAAAGCTCAACCCAATAGACCCTCCATCATGAAGGGGTGGAGATTATGCAAAAGTTGCTGCTTTTTATTTATTTATTTATTTTCTTTTAAAAAATACTTTATCGAAGAATAATTTTTTTTTTTCACGTATATGAGTATAATTATAGTGTAAATAATAATAATAATAATAATAATAATAATAATAATAATAATAATAATGGTCCAAGGATACATTACATATGAGCCAACATCTTTTCTTCCTTTTATTTTATTGATTAGTTTAATAAATTAAATAATTTGTTTTATTTTTTCAATTTTATAATAATATGTCTTTTCTTAAATATGTAATTTTTAAAATTTTACTTTAAATGATATTTTAATTTATATGTTTAAAATAAAATTGTTGCCCATGTTTAAAAAATTATACATTTAAAATATTATTTTACTTGTAAATTATCATAATAAAATATAATGAAAGAATTAAAATGTATAATTTCCAAATGTGCTGATAATAAAAGAACTCCGCTATTATAATATTGAAATTTATTTGATTGGTATTTTAGGCATCAAAGTCTCGTTAGTGGAATTTTTTTTTCAATTGTTCTCCTAAAATTGTGTTGATCTGAATTAGTTTGGAAGTATGTGCAATAATTATTTAAAAATTTATAATTATATTTAATAAAAATTTAACTATATGAATTTTTTTAAATATTTATGCAGATTTAAATCTTTTGATTTTAGTAATTTAGATTAAATTTCTAAATTGGATATAAGTTAAGATTTAGGTTAAAAGATAATATTTTATCTATTTATTTATTATTTCCTTTTTCTTCTTTATCTCATTTCGCTTTCTATTTGATTGCCATTTGTCATATGATAAATTAAACTGGACGCTGGTTTTACTAATTTGTGGATAAGTACAAAAATTTTTATTTTTACATGCTGATTGTTTTCATATGTTTCAATACGTTAATTTTTTTTTAATAAAAATAGAAAAATATTTTATTAATTAAAGAATAAATTAATATATTATTTTTTATATATCAAAGTTAATAATCTGTTTATAAAAATAAAATAAAAAATTTAGAAGATTTGATCATATTAATAGAGTGCATAGATTAATCAATTGACAATTTAGATGCGCTCAATTTTTCAACTCATGATTTTTTTGCATCAGCATCAAATGACTTACAAATTTGGGGTGTATTTAGCTTACTTATCGGGTGTAATTGATAGTTAATTTGTAATTAAATAGGTAATTAAATTATTTGATAAACTAAAAAAAAATTAAAAATTGATAAATAATTAATATAATACTATTAACTGCAATTTGTATCAGGTACATTTTTAAAGTTATTTCTCATCAGCAGTTAATAGTTATCATCAGCGGCTAATAGCTGATTTAATTTTATTTTTTATTTATATCATATTATCTTTTTTATTTAACTCAAAAATTAATATTATTAATAATTTTATCATTTTCATTTATAATTTTAATATATTAATTAGCATATTATAATTTTATAAAAATATTTTTTATTGTTAACATAAAATATAAAATATTTATTTATTATAAAAAATATATTTTTTATATTTAAAAACTTAAAATTAATTATAAATTTTTTCTTTATCAATAACAATAATTACATTATTATTTATTTTATAATTAAAATTTTAAAGTTATTTAATTATTTTTATTTCAATAATAAAATAAATAATATAATATAATAAATTAATAATTATATATTATTTTAATAATAAAATAAATGATATAATATATTAAATTAATAATTATATATTTAATTTAATAATAAAATAAATAATATAATATAATATAATAAATTTATAATATTATATTTATTTCAATAATAAATTAAATTATATAATATATACTTTTATTAGTCATTTTACATATCAACAAAAACATAATTTTATCAAACATGTAACATAAATCAGCTATCATCAGGTACCAACTAACAGCTAATAATAATAGTTATGAGCTAACAGTTATCAGCTAACAGTCCAGCAGTTAATCCAAATAGACTTTTAAACCTTTTATTGAATGAAAGATCTATAACTTGTAGAGCACTTTAAAAAAAAATCTCAATAATAAAATAAATAAAATTTTCATGAAAAGAGAAAAAAAAAACTCAAAAATTATCAATAAAGATAGATTTGAGAAAATATGTTTAAAATTTATTTTAAATAAATATAAATTTAAGAATTATTGAAAAAAATAAAAAAAATAAAAAAGGAGTTGCTGAAGTGGAGATACATATTGACGGTCATTTAATGAAAAGATAAAGAGAAGGAAAAAAAAAAAAAAAAAAGAAGAAGAGGTTTTTTTTTTTAATTAATCCTCTAATTAGAATCGATGAACAAATTATTAAAAATTCAAATTTAGAAAAGATTCAATAAAATTAGAAAATTATATCATGTTGACTGCACTTAAAAAAATTTTCATCAACTCTCATTTAGAATTATTTTTTTTAACCTAGAATTATTTATTTTTATAATAAAAAATGTTACATCGTTAAAAATTAGATGATGTTACTGGTTCGATCTGCTTTTTATACTAATGACAACATCTATAAAATACTGGTTTCTTAAAAAAAAAAAAAAATCAAATGTATAACTCACAAAAACTTGATATTTTATCCAACTTTCATTGAAAGGTTTAAATAATTTAAAATGACATGCAATTAAGGATCGCAAATTTTAATTATTTATAATGTAAATAAATAAATTTACAAAGTTAATATTTGTAAATTTAGGATTGCGAATTTTAATTATATATAATATAAATAAAGATACATTTAAAAAATATTGTATAAAATTAAATTATTTAATTTTGAAATAGAAATTATAATAGAATTTGTAATTGGAAAACCTGTAAATCAAAGGCAGGTTTCTTTGTTCTGTAAATATCCTAATCAATTGGGCATCCTTAAAAAGAGCACATTTTTGTATATATTGGGCTAAGCCCAACCAAACAATGGCTCATTTGCTTTGTCAATACAATATGTACCATTAGTAATTAAATAGACATTTCAATCAATTGAGTGATGTTTTCTATTAAATCCTAATTGAAATTAATTAATTAATTAATTATATGCATATATAAAACATCTCATTTTATGATTTGGACAGAAAAAGATACTTACAAGCCAACAGATTTATCAAAGCTAATAGGCCAACTCAATGTGAAAACATATGGATTTTTGTGCAGAAAATGGTTTTGTCATATGTCATTGTCCTTTTCTAAGATTTTGACAAATGCCAATATTACATTGTAACTAAAGTCTAAAAACAGTCACCTTCATTCATTCCAAATCAATATATATACATATTTTAATAAATAATAGGTATCTCTCAATTCATTAATTAAATTTAATTTTATTTAAATTAAAAAAAATATTATAGGTTAAGATGCTTTTTATGAAAATTTTTTTTATTTATATGAATGGAGCATTCGAACTTACTTAAAAGATGCATAGTTATTTATTATTTATAATTATTTAATTATTTTTATTTATTTTATTTTATGAATATGTTTTATAAATATATTTTAATTCGACCATTTTTTCAATTAAAGAATTTTTATTCATAAAAATTCAGTATAAAATAATTATTTTTTTTCACAATTAACTTTAACTAAAATTTAAATTTAAGAGTTTATCACATAAATTAATAATTTATAAATTATATTGGCATATAAATATATGAAATTCATTTTTCACAATTTAAACATCGAGATTAAGCGTAAAATAAAAATTTAATATATTTCTGTGTAAGATACTTTATCAATTTGAAGGACTCACAGCAGCATAAAAAAGTATTGGGCACCAGCTCAAATTATAATTCTAAAGATAAATAAATGATATAATTAATAAATAAAACAATTATAATCGTGGTTAATATATTAACGAAGTCCACGACTATTATAAGAAAAGAATACCAAATGTAAGACAATTAAGCAAGTAATATAACATAGCATGCCAATCATGAAATGAAAAGGACGCTCTCTTGACCTTTGAGCAAGTTTCTTCAAAGAAAATGATTTGGTGATATATATGATTAAATAAATAAACAAACATAATAAAGAAAATTGAAAAGAAGAAACAATAAAAAGAGGTTTTTGGAAATTTTGATTTTTTTTAATGAAGAAAATAGTATAATGAACAATAATTTTACTCATTAATTAATTGCTTAGGTAATTAAGTGGAGCTAAAAATTCTTGGTCACGACATTGCATTTAGCCACCTAATATCTTGATTTTAATATTCTAATAATCCTTTGACAATTCTCGAACCTACAATTCAACAACTAGAATCCTAAAACTTAAAAAAGGGAAAACTCTTGTACAATTAGGTGTCAAATTCTGTTGTATAGCTAGAAATAGAAATTCTTTTATTTTTTTTTGTTAGTTATAGCACAGTTGTACAATCTAGATTGCTTCTAGAATTTTCTTCCCTTTTATATATAAATACACAAGTAGTGACCCAATGAATACAAAAAAAAAAAAAAAAAAATCTTTCCAATTATTCCTTTTTTGTTATCTCTTATTTTGTAGTTGTTTTGCTGCTTTTGCATAGTATCAGAGCCACTTTCTAGTGGCCTCCTTGTGTTTGATAAATTGCTACTATAATTTCGACCTCATTCCATGGAGGAAGAAACCTCTTCCAAAACCGACAGTGGAAGTGGCCACCGTGAAACCTCTCTTGTTGCCAATCAAACCAATGATCCATATTATCACCATAATTCTGATCATTCTGGTATGTTGCTGGTAACTGTCCCTTTAAATGGATCTAACTATTTATCTTGGAGTCGCTCGATGATGATTGCCTTGAGAGCTAAAGATAAACTTAGCTTCATTAATGGCAAGTGTCCTTCCCCTGATATCAATTCTCCTTCATTCAAGATGTTAGCATAATTATAGCAATTAGCATAATTATAGCAATTAATATAATTATAGGAGATTTATAGCATAATTATAGCAATTATTATTCTTGTCTAAATTAGCTCATATTCTCATGTATAAATAAATGCAATATCTCTATAAATAAGGAACAGATAAATACACAGACAAATAAACAGATAAATACACAGACAAATACACAATCATTTCCTTCATTACTTGTATTCTAACATAGTATCAGAGCCGTAAAGCTTTTAGTTATAGTTTCTGGGGTCTCTCTTCTCTCTCTACAACATGTTCTGGTTCATTCTTTTATTTCTGTTATTATACCAAAGTGCCGTTTCCAAATCCTGATCCAGGTGATTGTGATGTGCTCAATATTAGTCCAACTACTCTTCGTCGTTCTACCCGTCCAGTTTAACTGCCTCTGTTGAATCTGCACCAGTTGTTGATCCAGTACCTGCGCCTGCATCTGCTCCTAGCACTACTCTTCGTAGTTCTACCCGTCCAGTTTAACTGCCTCTGTTGAATACGCACGATTGTTGATCCAGACTGCGCTGCATACGCTCCTAGCACTACTCTTCGTAGTTCTACCCGCCCGCTTTACTCGCTCTGTTGAATCTGCACGATTGTTGATCCAGCACTGCGCTGCATCGCTCCTAGCACTACTCTTCGTAGTTCTACCGCCCGATTTACTGTCTCTGTTGAATCTGCACCAGTTGTTGATCCAGTACCTGCACCTGCATCTGCTCCTAGCACTACTCTTCGTCGTTCTACCCGTTCAGTTTGATTCCTATCTCCTCTATCAGCCAAACCGCTGATATATTCACCAAAACGCATCATCCCACTCGCTTTCAGGATCTCTTAAGCAAACTCAAGTTGGCACATGCGCTACCACCTTGAGTTTGAGGGGGGGTGTTAGCATAATTATAGCAATTAGCATAATTATAGCAATTAATATGATTATAGGAGATTTATAGCATAATTATAGCAATTATTATTCTTGTCTAAATTAGCTCATATTCTCATGTATAAATAAATGCAATATCTCTGTAAATAAGGAACAGATAAATACACAGACAAATAAACAGATAAATACACAGACAAATACACAATCATTTCCTTCATTACTTGTATTCTTTCTTCTAACACAAGAAATGGCAGCGTGTCGAAAGCATGGTGTTATCCTGGATCTTAAATTCAATTTCTAAGGAACTAGTTAAATTATTTATTTATGTAACTAATGCTTATGAGCTATGGACTAAGCCTGGATAAAGATTCGGTGAGAGCAATAGCCCCTTGCTCTATCAAATCAAGCGTGAAATTAGTTCCTTCGCTCAAGGAAATCTGTCATTGATGGCATATTTCAGTAAGCTTAAAAAGCTTTGGGATGAGCTTTCCTGTTTGTACTTGTGGATCTGCAAAAGCAGTATTTGATCTGGAAAATGAAGATAAACTAATTTAATTCCTCATGGGATTAAATGATAGCTATGACCATGTACGTAACCAAATCTTGCTGATTGAACCACTTCCTACCATCAACAAAGAGTATTATATTGTCCTCCATGTTCAGAAGCAACGTGAGGTAAATTATGTATGTGATGCACTTAATCATTCTGGTGCTATGATGGTGAAGGGATCTGAACTTAAGAAAAACAAAGAACCAGATATGGAGAAAATAGCCTATGAAAATAAGAAACACTCTAAGAAGGAAAAGGAAGACAGATATTGCAATCACTACAAAACTCAGGGTCATACCCGAAAGTCATGCTTTAAGCTCCACATGTACCCAAATTGGCACAAGGATCTTAAGCAGAAATGAGCAAACCAGAACCAGGCCTGTGCAACCTATGAGACACCGATGGATGATGAAAATTATGATGTACCACCACTAACACCTGGCTGGAGTCCTAATATTGCAACTATGATACTATAAGAAATAGCAAAATACATGAAGGAAAAGATGGTAGTTGAATCAAATGTTGTTAATTGTTCAAATTTTGTAGGTAACAAGCTAAACTTGTGTTTCCTTAGTAATGATGGTAAGAGTACATCAACCTGGATAATTGATACTAGGGCTACTAGCCATATCTGTTCAGATTTGAAACTCTTTTCTCATGCACACAAAACACTTAAACACTCATCTATACGTTTATCTGATGGTAACCAACAAAAGGTCACTCATATTGGTACCATTAAATTGCATCCCAAGATTACTGTTACAGATGTCCTTTATGTTCCCACTTTTAAGTATAATCTTTTGTCTGTAAGCAAACTTCTCCAAAATATAGATGTGTTTATTCATTTCTTCCCATCTTATTGTACCTTGCAGAACCGCTGGACTAAGGAGATTATCGCTATTGGAAAGGGGAGAGCTGGATTATATAAGCTGGATGGTTTTTTGTTTACGTATGGTCAAAATAAGGAATGTAATACTGTTCAAGATAATGTCAGTGTTTCATGGCATGAATGTTTGGGTCATGTATCTAATTCAACCTTGCTTAAAATACCATGTATTGATCATTCCTCTATTAAAACTTCTGTGCCATGTGAAATTTGTCCTTTATCCAAGCAGCAATGTTTGCCTTTTCCTACCAGCACCATTACTAGTAAAGCAATTTTGAGCTAATACATATAGATTTATGTCACGACCCAACCTATAGGCCGGACCGGCACTAGGACCTGGGTCAGCCTAAAGCTCCCGTAGTAAGCCTAACTATTCCTTAACCCAACTCTAAGGTCCATTTGGGCCCAATTTCAAGAATTCAACCGGACAGAGTCCGGCCATAAAATGGACCTTTCAACGGGGAGTTTTTGACTCATCCGACCTGTAAATATAATATATAATTAATTAGGAAGCTTAGCTCACCCTCCACATACTCATATGTCATAAAAATAAATGGGAGCTCAGCTCCCTCATCCAGTCTAATATACATGCATATAATAATAAGTTTACAGGTCCAACATGGTAATTATATTACAGACCCAAATCAAATGAATATTTCTAACACATGCGGAATTCTAGAAGTTAACAGAATTATATAAACATGAATAGACGACCTGCGAAGGAGAAAAGCAGGTTAACCATAATAATAATCCTCCTGTAGCCTAGAAAAATAATGAACATGAGTGAGCATTCGACTCAGAGAGTAAAATATCAATTTTAACCATAATCTCTATAGCTATCTAAAGCTAATGCACCCTGTAGAGTGAAATGCAACATCGTCATAAATTTCATAAAAATCACATCAAAAAGGCAATTTGGAGCACTCACACACCCGATAATGTCAAACAATACATATATGGGAGCTGATCCCCTATACAGCCCTCTTAATCCAACCTGTGCCAGTGAAGAACTCAAGTCGGACTTTCGCTTAATAAACCAAATCGGGGTCCCAGCGAAGAACTCAAGCCGTGTCTACCCCGAAGGACCGGGTCCCAGCGAAGATCTCAAGCCGTGTCTACCCGTCCTCTCCATAGCCAACACCATACCACACGCACGCCAACTCACGCACACTGCTCCAAATTACCATAATAACATCCATGGCACTTTAACAATTATGAATGTAACATAAAACGTGCCTAGTATTTAACTACATAAATACATCTTTATAAGTGATAATGGGCATGCTTGAACATATAATAATATTCAAATTACAATTAAAATTAATATTTTAATCACAGACTTAACAGCAGTCACTGTGGCAGCTGGGCGGAGGAGGAAGGCTGTCCCGGCTCATCTGACAATTTTATTACAATTATTTAGTATATTTAACTCAATACAAACTAAGAAAAGACCAAAGATGTCCTAAGTCGTGTCGAAAATCCGGTAGTCTCCCCTATACCTAGGACCTACCTAACTGCAAAAATGCTTAAAACACACTTCTATATCTACAACTCAGTCACATCACACAGCCCCTCCTAGGCCCATCCAAACAGTCATCAATCACAATATGTAAAATTATAGTTTAGTCCTTATAATTGACCCTTTTTGCAAAAACTACCCAAATAAGCTCTAAAAATTCTAAAACTTTGCCCCACGGTCCTTAGCAACATTACTAAGCTAATGCAAAAAGAATCATAATTTTCTGAGCTATCACGAATATTTTATGGATTTTTAATCCCATTCAAGCACTAGAAAATTACGAAAAAGTAAGGTTCGGGTTTACCTATGCCGATTCCGATCTCGGGAACACGCTCAAGATGTCTGACAACAGTGAGGTAGCCAAAATCTTGACCCAATTCCGAGACTTTTTCGGTAGCCTGTCTGTCTGGCCGGTCGAAAATTCACAAACCCAGGCAACTGTCGAATTTCCTTGAATTGAAGATACCTACACGAAGCCCACAATACGAGGGTTAGTATATAATTTTTACGGAATTTTCTAAGCTCATTTAATGCTCGAAAAAATACTATGAAGTTTCGTGGGATCTACTGAAAAACGGTATCGAAAAATTTTGAAATTTATATTGCCGCGAAGCTCTCGACAAGTGAAGCACTCTGGTACTCTCGGTTTTCTCGTGGGGTTCACCGTTTGCGAGAAATCTAGCCTAAAAGTCGAAATGGGCTAAAACTTCCCATACAAAAATTGGACAAACCGCTAGATGGATTTTGGTGTTCTTGGTGTCTATGGAAAGCTCTCAAGGTGTAGATGGTGTTTGACATAAGACCCAGCCCAAACAGTGGTCGGATCGGCCGGATTTCGACCGGGAATGCGAGGGGTCACGCTGCGCATCATGCGGCTTCTCGCACGCCTTCCCGGCATTCCAGGAGACGGCTGGCGAGGAGGGAAGGGCGAGGCGGCGAGGTGGGGAGGCTAGGGGGGTGGCTGGCCGGCTTGAGGAGGAGGGAGGAGAGAGAAAATGGGAGAGAGAGGAAGAATGGTCGGGACGCGCGGAGAAGAGAAGAAAAAAAGGAAGGAGGTCGGTCCGATTTGATCAATTCGATCCGGTCAGGTTCGATTCTATCGGTTCGATTCAGGATACAAAATTTTAAATTTTTACTCTGCCTTGGAACCGAAAACGAAGCCCAAAAATTCCAAAAAAATTCTAGAAAACTTAGAAAAATTCGTAGAGCCCAAATATATTTTTAGTTTTGCCACGTGGTCTTTAAATTAATTTTTAAAAATCATCAAAGTTTTATGTTTTTGAAAAATCAAACCTGATTTCTAAAACCCGAAAAATCTCAAATAATTTTCTAAAATTTAATTAAAATAAAATATCAATATTTACCCACAAAATAATAAATTTAAAAATTAGGAGTGTTACAATTTATGGGGCCCATATCACATCCACACCCTTACTGGAGCATAATATATCCTAATTATTGTTGATGATTATAGTAGGGCAACTTGGGCTTACTTAATGAAAGATAAAACACATACTTTATCCCACTTAGTTATGTTCTTAAACTTGGTTGCGAACCAGTTTCAGAAAAGGGTGAAAGTTATTCGATCAGAGAATGACTCGAAATTTATCAATTTTTCTTGTCAAGCAATGATGCAGGAACGTGGGATACTTCATCAAAGGTCTTGCCCATATACCCCACAGCAAAATGGGATGGTTGAAAGAAAACATAAGCACATGTTGCAAATCACTCGAGCTCTTCTTTTCTAGTCCAATCTACCTAAGAAATTTTGGGGGGAAGCCATACTTACTGTTGTTTATTTAATAAACCGATTACCATCATCAATTTTAGATTAGAAGACACCATTTGAAGTCCTAAATGGCAAACCACCAAGTTACAAGCATCTCAAAGTTTTCAGGTGTTTATGTTTCGCCACAAATACCAAGCCCCATTAAACAAAACTTGAACCCAAAGTTATAAAGGGAGTTTTTATTGGTTATGCGTCAAGCCATAAAACATATAAGATATATGATATCAATTCGCATACAATTTTTATGTCAAGGGATGTGATATTTCATGAAACCAGCTTCCCTTACAAAAATGTCTCTCCCATTAGGTCACAATATCTAACTCCTGAGAATAAACTCCCTTACCAATTGTGTCATCTAGCTCCCTCAGTGAAACTTATACACCTACCAATAGTACTCTAGAAAACATAACCATTCATCCACCACAAAATGACTCCACTTCTGCATCTCACTATGCACCCCCCACTGATCAGCCCATACGCTTACGGAGGAGCACTAGACATGCAACACGACCAGCTTGGCTACGAGATTATGCAGCCCACATCATAAATGAAGAATCCTTACCAATAGCGGCATCTCCTAAGGATGGCGATTCTACAGGTATTACCAGGGTTGTGAGTATTACCTGTTTTGGAGGGCCCAGGACGGGCCATATGATGTTGATGGGATATGGATTGAGGTATATAATTTAGAAGTGTTATTTGAGCCCTTTTGCAGGTTGGGTAGGTCTTAGGTACATGGAAAACTTTACCGAATTTTTAGCAAAACCTAGGTTGTCTTTGACTCTTTTAAAATTTTGTTTTAAGTAAATATTGATCAGTTTGTGATGTAATTGTTTAGGTAAGCCGGGCAAGCCTTTTTTCTCTACCCAGCCGCCGCAGTGACTTGTGAAGCACTGTGAGTAAATATTGATTTTAATTATAATTTCAATATTATTATTATATATTCAAGGCATGCTCATGTGTCACATATAAATATATGTATGTACCTAAATACTAGGCATGCGTTATGTTGCATTTTCTTATTTGCAAAAATGGATGTGGATGTCGCCTTAGGGTAATTTAGAGCTGTGTGTATATGTCAGCGTGCCTGTGGTGTGGTGTAATGGATATGGGTAGAACGGACAAATTAGCTTGAGCTAGTTTTGCTTGGGGCCTAGTTCTTTTTGTGGTAAGTCAGGGTGAGTATGACTTTAAGTTGATCTCGCTGACCCCCACATTTGGATTATTAAGCGAAAGTACGACTTGAGTTGATCTCGCTGGCAGACAGTAGATTAAGAGAGCTGTATAGGGGATCAACTCTCATATTATATATATATTGATGTGACACATTAGTGTGTGAGTGCTCTAAATTATTCTTTATGCAAATATTGTCTGAATTTGATTGAATATTTTTATCTGTGTTGCATTTCATTCCTTAGGGATGCATTAGTGCTAGATAGTTATAGAAATTATAACTAAAATCAATATCATACTCTATGAGTCGAACGCTGACTCATGTTCATCCATTTTTTCCAGGTTACAGAAGGATTTTTTCTTTGTGATTTAACCTTCTTTCTTCCTTGCAACCGCAAGTCTAGAGTTACAGTATCTATAATTTATGTTATTATTTTGAAATCTAGAACTTTGTTTGTACTATGAATATTTTATTTAGTTTGGGAACAGTAAAAGATTATTATTTTGAAATTATAAACTTAATATTATACATGTATGGTTGAATGGGATGAATATATATTTTGGATGAGGGAGTTGAGCTCCCATTTGATTAAATTGATTGACAGAGGATTTTGAAGGTGAGTTGAGCTCTATATATATATATATATATATATATATTGTGATCACAGGTCGGGTGAGCTAAAAACTCTTCGTTGGGTGGCCCAGTTTATGGCCAAACTCTGTCTGGTTGATTTCTGGAAATGGGCTTTGGATAGGTGCTTTAAGGTTGGGCTAGAGAATAGTTAGGCTTACAACGAGCTTTGGAGGTCTTATGCTTATCCAAGTCCTAGTGCTGGTCCTGTCCATAATTTGGGTCATGACATTGAACATGCTCGATCTCCTGATGGATTATTTATCAGTCAAAGAAAATACATATTAGACATGTTATAAGATGCTAGTCTCTCAAATGCAAAACCAGCTTCATTCCCAATGGCAAAATCCCTCCATTTAATTGCTGAAATGGGTGACCTCATGTCGGAACTAGAAAAGTATAGGAGGATTATTGGAAAATTACTGTGGCCTTACAAGGCCTGACATTACATACCTAGTACAACAGTTAAGTCAGTTTCTCCAATCACCTAGAGTTCCTCATTGGCAAGCTGTTATACAAGTCCTTAAATATTTGCAAGGATGTCCTTCAAAGGGGC
Organism: Hevea brasiliensis; assembly: GCF_030052815.1. Classification (NCBI taxonomy): domain Eukaryota; kingdom Viridiplantae; phylum Streptophyta; class Magnoliopsida; order Malpighiales; family Euphorbiaceae; genus Hevea; species Hevea brasiliensis. The sequence continues at coordinate 114,149,411 of NC_079497.1, read as the reverse complement.
TATTTTTCTCCACTAACTCATCCTTTCATCTTAATGCATACAGTGACACTGACTAAGCAGCATGCCCAATAAGCAGAAGATCTATCATAGAGTACTGCATATTCTTAAGCTCTGCTCTTGTGTCATGGAAAAGTGAAAAGCAACCAACCATAAGTGGTTCATTTGCAGAGGCTGAATACCGCAGCATGACTAGCACTACTTGTGAGTTAAAATGGATTTCATTTTTGCTTGCTGACTTCAAAATTCCAATGCAAACTCCAATCTCACTCCATTATGACAATCAGGCTACAATACACATCAACAATAACCCCATATTTCACGAATGAACAAAACATATCGATATAGATTGTCATGTTGTTTGGCAGCACATAACTGATGGGTTTCTCATGGTAGTTCACACTCCCTGACGGCTCCAATTGGCACACATCTTCACAAAGTCTCTCTTTGCTACAAGTTTTAATTTCATTTTATCTAAGCTGGGATTGGTTGAACTTCACTAGCCTCCAGCTTGAGAGAGAAAGAGGGGGGGGGGGGGGGGGGGAATGAAAACTCTTGTATAATTAGGCGTCAAATTCTGTTGTAGCTGGAAATAGAAATTCTTTTATTTTTATTTTTTTATAGGTTAGTTGTAGCACAGCTATATAGTCTAGACTGCCTCTAGAATTTTCTTCGCTGTTGTATACAAACACATGAGTAGTGACCCAATGAATACAAAAAAAAAACATTCTTCCCAATTATTCCTTTTTTGTTATCTCTCATTTTGTGGCTATTTGGCTACTTTTGCAAAAACTTTGAAGAACAAGTGATATAGAAATAGGTTTAAAGCTCTATTTGCTGTATGAAAGTTTAATTAAGTTTTTTTTTTGTCAGTTTATAAATTTTAGTCTAAGTTTAATTTAGTTCAAAAATCAAGAAAATTAAGAAATTGAGCTTCTTAATTTGTGAGTATTATTTTTATATGGCTTCAATTTTGGATTTATTTTTATGGATATAATTTGGCACTCGACTTGAATGTTTTACGTTGCAAACCGATTCAAATATTTCGTGAGGTCTGTGGTGGTAACGAATAACACGGGCCAATAAATGGGCTAATATAAATATTGTAGTTTTTATCTATTCGGCAGTATTGTGAAAAATTTAGAAAACACATTAAAAGTTAGAGTTTGGGAGTCCTAAGATACTGTATCTTATTGAAAGATTATATCTTACTATTTTTAATCACAGTATAATTTTTTCTCTCATATTGCTTGTGGACATAAACCTTATGGTCGAACCATATAAATTTGATATTTCTATTTTTTTTTTTTTTGTGTATGATTGCACAACTTTGTGTGTGCTTCAAATTTATATACCTATTTAAATAATGAGCTTAAATAAAAAAAATAAATTTAACAAAGAATTCATCTTTTTTATTTTTTATTAATAAAAAAATAATAAATTTAACTCATAAATTTTAATTTTTAAATTAAATTGAATTTAAATTAAAAATTTTAAATTAATTTAGATAAAAATTAAAAATAGTTAAATTTAACTTTCCCAAGCAGCAATCATGGAGTTTGATGGCTTTGTTTTGGACTAGTTCATCACCTTTTTTTTCTTAATTAATTGAGTTTCAAACTCATGTTTCCATCCGCTAATAATTAGCACCAATTAGCACGTACATAAGCATAATATGTTGTCTTACGAGATATTTTTATTTAAATTTAATTTATCATACGATATAAGTATATAAAATTTATTAATAAAAAATATATATATCACATTATATATCTTATAATTTGAATCTAAGTGGATCGAGTCGAATCCTTGACCGAAACCACACCTTAGTCCTCACGGCACATGAGATTAACAGCTACATCTCAGACCGCACTTACACGACACAGCAAATATATAAGACAAAGGCAACAATTATATATACACACATGGGTTGGAAGTCAAGTCCAAGTCCATGCAACAATATTACTCTGCCTTTTCGTATTCGCCATTTGTTTTTAATTAATTACTTATAAAGTTGAATAGTGAAAAATATCCATATAACCGATTCTTACTAATTTAAAATTGAGACTCAGTCGTTGTTATGCATACTCTCTTTCATTGGAGTCTTGCAGGCAATCCGCGGATTGAAATCAAATCAAAGGCACCCTTGGCCTGCTTTGTTCCCGTTGTTGATCCTTTCAATAGTCAAGAAACTTCTGCTTCTACTTCCCCTTCTTCGTCCCCTTATACAAGATTGTTTTAATTATAAGGGAAAACCAGAATTCAAAATAACTTACCCAAAGTTGAAATCCCTATGAACAATATGGCTGTTTGAAGTTTGAAACATACGTTCAACAGGCAGAAGAAAGATACCTGCGGTCTTGGGCATAGCCGTAAATTTTTGCGAAGAGGATGGCTATTGTGGTCATTTTCTAAATCCTATAAATCTTCTTCTAGATTTATTGTTTAGCTGGATTTTACTCGGAAGCTTTATTGATTTCAAATGTGCTTATATTTATTCATTTATGTAAAGATTTTTTTCTGATAAAAAAAATATTTAAAGATTTTTTTATAAGAATTAATTTCATATAAATTTATCCTTACGCAAATTTAAATAAAAATATTTAATAAAAAAATTATTAAAATTATTTTTTTTTATAATATCGAACTTATAGCTACAATTTAAAAATAAGACGTATTTAATGTAAAATCAATTTTATATAAAAATAAATTTAATAATTATTAAATTAAATATTTATTATGAGCTTTATTCCAAAAATTTGGAGTCAGCTATATGGATTCGCTTTCTCCACTCTAACCGATTTTGGGTTAAATCTTCAGAAATGTGTAATGTTTCTAGGTCATGTTATACTACTTTCCTCCAAGTCAATTTAAGTCTATCATTTTTTTTCTTTTTATCCTCTAATTTGTTTTACTTGTCTAATTAGACTCTCCGTATGTCTACGCTTTACATGACTAAACTACCTCAATCTCCCTTCTCTCAATTTATCCTTAATTGACATCACTCTTACCTTTTCTCTAATACTCTCATTACGAACTTTATCTAGTCTAGTATGACTACTCATCCACTTTAACATTCTCTTCTCTGTAACTCTTATTTTAGATGCATACAACTCCTTTAATACCCAACATTTACTACTATATAATATAGCTGATCGTATGGCTATAAATCTTAATTATAAATATTTAATTGAAGAAACTTCATCCAAATTAGGAAGAGAAACAAGGCCTTCGACTGCAATGGAAATTCCTAGAGCGTCAACAAATTAGGTATGGAAGCTAATACCATAATTAATGGTGACGTGGTTGAAATGGAATGTTTAAAAATAAAAATTACGACTAAAACTAGTCAATTTTATTAATTACAATATGGAGATATTATCATTATTAAGTGAAAATGTCTAAATATTGAACCAGACCAAGAAAAAAAAAATTAAAGAAGACTAAAAGATTTCCAATCAAAATATTAATCTAATTTAATCAATAATAATAATAATAATAATAAATTTGTTAATTTTTTTTAAAACAAATAAAAATTTTTATAAATTACTAAAATTATAATACATCAAATAGAAATGAGACTGGAGCGTCACCTTATTAAAATTAGATTAAAAAATAATTACTCTCACAATAAAACGAAAAACATGGACAAAAGCTTTTAATTTTGTTAGATAAAAAGACAAATATGTGTTGGTAACAATTTTAAAAAATTGAAATTCACGCGCAATATTATTAATAAATATTAAAAATGCATTAAAAAATTATTTTTTAGGTTGCCTTTCCCTTTCTTTAAAGAAAAAGAAAAGAATCTTGCCGTATACTAAGGATATATGGAATCAGAATCTTCTAGTTGAGAGCTTAAAATCCTTGTATTTAAAATTAGATTAATTGAATTTAAATTAATTAAAATTAATTTTAAATTGAAATTAAAATTATACTAAAATGAGTTTTTATTTTAAAAAAATAAAAATTTTAATTGTTGATTTTTTTATGATAAAATATTTAAGTAATAAGAGCATAACATTAATCTCATTTAAAGAAGATAATAAAATTTTTATTATAATTTAAATGTACGTATATTTTATTTATTAAAAAAAATTAGTAAATTTAATTAAATTAAAA